>NC_133325.1:656986550-657292249 GCF_042186555.1 Aquarana catesbeiana
TCCGGCACGGCCGGTGACTAATATTTCTCTCTTCAGTGTGTGATAAGCACATCCTTCTCTGACAGCTCGCCAACACTTGCAGGGGATGCTACAAACGGCGTCTCGAGCGTTGATTATGTCAACGCGTTTTGCTGGACGATTGCATAGCTTCGTCTGGACCAAAACTGTGACTAGTCCTTCGCCCTCTGCCTGCTATTTTTGGGCACACCTTCCAGAGGATAGTGATAGACATTCTGTATATAGGCCTACAGAACGGACAGACAGTGCTACGTCCACATGGGCTTTGCTGCTTAACTGATGACAGGAAAAAGGAAACTTTATTCAGGAAGAAGACATAGAGTATAGTCATAGATGCAGCTCAAAACTTATAAACACAGCCATATACTGGCTGAAGAATATATTTGTAATTGTACAAAAACACATGAACACTCTGTTCCAAGACCCTCACTCAACAACTATTTATATTAGTCACATTTTGGATCTCAGTTCTATAAATCTGTTTCAGTTTACTAAGAGAAGTAATTTCTTCATCTGCAGCTCTGATCCATTTTTGTACCTGAACCTGAACCTGAACCCTGAACCCTGATTCCTGTATCCTGTATCCTGAACCTGTTTGTATTTGTTCCTGGATCCCTGGATTCTTGCCCTGCAGCCTGATCCCTTCCATCTTGTTCCCTGTCTGTTTACTCCAGGCCCCATCTGCTGATCTCCTGTTTATGATCCTGGCCTGGCTTGACTACGATTCTGGTACTCCCTTTTGCTATATATGCTGGTTGGTTTATTATCACTGCTTGGTTATTTGGTTTGTTCACTCTGTTTGTATTGGTGGTGTGTTCACATTTATATGCATTTACTTTAATAAACTTACTTACTTTCACCTATTTATGTCTGGTTCACTCTGTCGCAGTCATACAGTTCTGGTCACATCTGATTTATGACAGAATACCAGGACCATCCCTGACCAGAAGCGGCTGCACAGGGGAACCATTTTGATTCAGTTTGGTTGCAAACATGAATGCAGATGGGATTATTTATTTTTCTCTGCTGGCATCTGAAAGTAGTGATTATTGCGACCAGGCTTTGAAGGATAGTCTAGTGACCAGTTGTTTGCAACTATCCATTTGGCTCACTCCCTGGTCGATCAGGGTTATATATTGTTTGGGGAGGTGCAGCCTTTGATCAAGATCTGTACTGAGCTGGCCCTGCCCTGTATTCCAGAGGGCCATGATGATTTCACTCTTCCTTTTAATGTGAATAAGGTTGTATCCCTAGTGTGGCTTTTTGAAGATGATCCCGCCGATTTTTGTGAGCACTACTCAGCCTGTTCCCTTTAGATGATTGCTGAGTGCATTGTGTCTGCTCAGTCTTTTGTTAGAAGGGGAGATTTAAAACTACAGTTTGTACAACCTACACTTTCGGAATGGGCTGACATGGTGCAGTCAGCCCCAGCCAAACAAACCACCTCAGCCTTCCCAAATGTATGTTTCCCCATCACCCATGTCAACCTCAGTTGCAGCCCAGTATACGCTGCTCCCAACCAAACACTCATATCTGGTCTCTGCTCCCTGTTCCTATCCTGCATTCAACCCACCTGCCTCTTCTCAGCTGCCTACAAACCCACAAGATCTTTCCCCAGCTACTGTTACCTTTTCTCTGCCATATCCCAATCCTCCTTTCCAGTCTGCTGCGCCCCTTACCTACAGTCCTGCAGTCATCTACAGAGCTTCAGTGGCTAAGCCAAAGAAAAAACGAAAGTTTTTCCCAACCAAAATGATCCGGCCATTAACCCAACCTGCCTCCACACCCACCAATCTGTCCCAGCTTGAAGTTCTGGTGCCAGTATCCCAGCCTGAAGTGCAAGAGTTCCAGCCTGAAGTGCAAGAGTTCCAGCCTGAAGTGCCAGAGTTCCAGCTCGAGGTGCCAGTGTTCCAGCCCGAGGTGCCAGAGCCAACATTCCACCCCGAAGAGCCAGAGCCAGCGTTACAGCCCGAAGAGCCAGAGCCAACGTTCCAGCCTGAAGAGCTAGAGCCAGCGTTCCAGCCCAAAGAGCTAGAGCCAGCATTCCAGCCCGAAGAGCTAGAGCCAGCGTTCTAGCCCAAAGAGCTAGAGCCAGTGTTCTAGCCCGAAGAGCCAGAGCCAGCATTCCAGCCCGAAGAGCCAGAGCCAGTGTTCCAGCCTGAAGAGCCAGCGTTCCAGTCTGAAGAGTCAGAGCCAGCGTTCCAGTCTGAAGAGCCAGAGCCAGCATTCCAGTCTGAAGAGCCAGAGCCAGCATTCCAGTCTGAAGAGCCAGAGCCAGCGTTCCAGCCTGAAGAACCAGAGCCAGCGTTCCAGCCTGAAGTCCCGATGTATGTTTCCCGGTCTGAGGTTGCGAAGCCTGTTTCCCAGTCTGAGGGTGCTTGGCCCATTTCCCAGCCTGTGGAGCCTGCTGCCCAGCCTGATGTGTTCCTGTCTGCTGCCCAGCCTGATGTGTTCCTGTCTGCTACCCAACCTGTTGTGTCCCTATCTGCTCCCCAGCCTGATGAGCCTCTGTCTGCTGCCCAGCCTGATGAGCCTCTGTCTGCTGCTCAGCCTGATGTGCTACTGTCTGCTGCCCAGCTTGAAGTGCCCATGCCTGCTGCCCAGCTTGAAGTGCCCATGCCTGCTGCCCAGCTTGAAGTGCCCATGCCTGCTGCCCAGCTTGATGTGCCTGCTGCCCAGCTTGATGTGCCTGCTGTCCAGCCTGATGTAACTGTGCCTGCTGCCCAGCTTGATGTGCCTGTACCTGCTGCCCAGCTTGATGTGCCTGTGCCTGCTGCCCCACTTGATGTGCCTGTGGCTGCTGCCCTGCTTGATGTGCCTGTGCCTGCTGCCCCGCTTGATGTGCCTGTGCCTTCTGCCTAGCTTGATGTGTTCATGCCTGTTGCCCAGTTTGTTGTGCCTGTTGCCCAGTTCGTTGTGCCTGTTGCCCAGTTTGATGTGCCTGCCACCCAGGTCGATGTGCCTGCTACTCAGCTTGAGGTTCCTGTGCCTGCTACCCAGCTTGACGTACTTATTGCTCAACCTGATGTGACTTTGCCCGCTGCACGGCTTGAAGCCATGGACTTTCCCCAGCAATGGCTAGTTGGAGCGTCCGGAGTTCGCTCCTTCGAGGGGGGGTACTGTCAGGAAAGGTTCCCTCCGCTGCTAATATCCATCATTTGGCGTGCAGTACTGAGGTCCACCAGCAGGTGTCTCCTGGCAGTTTGGAGCTGTCAGGAGAGCCTTTCCCTACTGGTATTATGTGATCTTTGGGCCGCAGTACTGGCGTCCACCAGCGGGTGGTTCCTGGCAGTGTGGGGCCGACATTACCTCTTGCAATCAGGCATCACCTGAGTCTGATTGAGATGTGTATAAATACCAGGAAAGTGTACACACACCTTGCCCTGGTATTGTCCTTGTGCCCTGACCTGCAGCCTGTTTATGTGATCTTGATCCTGATCCTGATCCTGAACCTGACTCTGAACCCTGAACCCTGATTCCTGTATCCTGTATCCTGAACCTGTTTGTATCTGCTTCTGTATCCCTGGATCCTTGCCCTGCAGCCTGATCCCTTCCATCTTGTTCCCTGTCTGTTTACTCCTGGGTCCCCATCTGCTGATCTCCTGTTTATGACCCTGGCCTGGCTTGACTATGCTTCTGGTACTTCATTTGCTATATATGCTGGTTGGTTTATTATCACTGCTTGGTTGTTTGGTTTGTTCACTCTGTTTGTATTGGTGGTGTGTTCACATTTATATGCATTTACTTTTAAAAAATTACTTACTTTCACCTATTTATGTCTGGTTCATTCTGTCACAATCACACAGTTCTGGTCACATCTGGTTTATGACAGCAAGTCTCTGGGGCCTCCCTCTGGTTCTAGAAGCTTGGAAGTTAATGGGCAGAGGGTAAGCGGTCCTGATCTGCATTCTTGAGGGAATCTAGCCAATCCTGTGTCAGCCCTTAAATATGGTGGAGCCTGAGCACCAGGGGTGTCAGGTGGAAGATGCAGTGCTGAGGTTGCTGTTGTGTGGCCTGGGAGGGGAATCCCTGGTCTGGGGGCTCTGTCTTCATTTTGGAAAGAGAGGAAGCCTAAGAGAAGGATCTCCATTACATTTGGGTCTTGTGTAGAAGATATCCAGGTTGGCATTTGAACATCTGATCAGTTGGAGGCCTGAACAGGATTCTTGCCCAGTGCAGCGGGGAGCAAAGGACAGTGTAAGTACCCCAGCACACCCAGGAGCATACAAGAGGAGATACTTCCAGACATAGCATACTTTCCAGGGACAGCATTGTGCCAAATCCCAATCCCTTGTCTTGGGGGGCGGGCATTCAGAAGCAGCCAGGTGGGCTAGCCATCAAGCAGCCAGGAAAGCTGGTAGTATCTACAAGCATCAGGACTGTGAGATGTTATACTGAGGAGACACTGTATTCCTGCATACAGTTTGGTACTTTGTGCTATTTCACTAAAGGGGACTGAGAGCTCCTAGTTTGTAAAGACCTTTGTCACTGATCCATAGAGACTGCCATGATTCCGAAGAGAGTACAGACCAGGATCTTCATCTCTTTTTGTACATAAATGTAGCGCCCTGCTCCTGAAGAGCAGACGCTATTCTTTTGAATTTTAAAGTAATTGTAGCTGCAGTTTTGGCTCAACTTATTATTGCCTAAATTTAATGGTTTCTGTGCCAGATTGGCTGGACTGTGCAGATTTCCATCTAACCATGGGTGGTGCTGTCATCATTGGTGGAATGGGAAATACAGTCTGGTTAGACACATTGACTACTCGTTGCTCAGAGGCTTTTTGGTGGGAGTGGTTCACACACCGGACATTTCTGGGTAGGGGTATTTAAGGCACAGATGCCATCTTTAGGGGTTTTTGGTTATCGGTTGGTCCGCGCTTCCCGACTCCCCGGGCTTGGGGGGTGGGTTAGCGCTCCCCACCTCATGGCCCTCCTGGCCTGGCAGACTACGAATCCTTAAAGTTCTGCCTTGAGCTTGGCAGACCTAAGGCCTAGCTACTAAAGGAAGGATCAGAAACTTAGTGGCCTATGGGTCGGCATGATGGTCTCTTTGCTGTCAGGCCTGCGGGAAGAAGCAAGGGACTGCAGTGACCAGGGGAGGACTCTTCGGGAGAGGACCGAGCATATCTTGAGAAGAGCCTGAGAACTCAGTCGGAGTCGCATCTTGGATTAGTACCACAGTCAGTTCTTTCAAGACTGTACGGTCTGTGGCAGAGACCATTTAGATCATCCACAATTTGTTCACTTAGAATCGTAAGGCCTGTGGCAGAGACCGTTTTTGAGCATTGCATCGGCTGCTAGGTCAGTGAGACGGGCCTATCCGGTGATTGCTGAAACCAGCTTTGGAAGTATTCGCTGGATGTAGAAATTATCTCCGACCGCAACGTCCAAGGTACCTGAATCCCTTTTTTCACCCTCTGGCTTTCTATTGCGTGTGATGTTACTGAATAAAACTTGGAAAGAGAAAAAAAGGACTAAGTGTTGGAGCCAGTGTTTCAATTGAACAAGTGATGAATACCCCTAGGATGGACACTGGAAACAAGGTAACTGTAGGCCCGAAAATAAATAATTGGCAACAGATGTGGGGTAGAAGAGATTAAAGTAATAATCTAATACATGGAGCACAAGTCTGAGTAAAGCCCTTTAAGAAGAAAAATCTCCCCGAAGTATCTGCATTGCAAAATCTCCTACCAGACCCCTCCCCCCCCCCCCTTTAAGATTGCTACATAAAGAAGAAAGTTTGACCTCATCTGTTGTTTTTCGAGTCAATTGGGGCATCCCATAATGCCTATACTCTATCCAAGTTGTTTTCCCCAATAAAACAAAAAAAAAAAAACAAGCCCATGCAGTGATTTCTTGTGTCTGGATGCAAGTTGCAAATGCGTGTTGCCTGACTGTACAGGATTAGGGGGGACCAGTAACCAGCGGCTCCTGCAGGGGTAGTGCTACATATACTTTCTGTGCTTTAGATACCTACTTTTTATAATGCAACATGTTGTTAAGCAACTCAGTTCTTTAAATTGACAGATATGTTACTGCGTAATTCAAACACAACAGTGAATAGGCTGTGTACCCTTGACATAATGGTTGCAATGTACTTGCTTTGAGACTGACATATTAAAGCAATCCATGCTATGACTCACATCTCTGCAGAACAAAGTTCTGTATCTGCATACCTATGTTACAGGCTGCTGGAACATTTGGAGGACACAAAGATAAAGATACATTTTCAATGACACCACATTATGCTGGAGGAGACAAAACAAAATTGACTACAATGGATAGCCTTCAAGAAAAACTATATTCCTTTTGGCTTTTTCATTTACCTTTGAACCATATTCTAGCAAATAAAGCCACCTATAGAACTCTTCAAATGTTAAAAAGGATAAAAAAATAATAAACCATCTCTAAGGTCATTATAAAAAAAGTAAGCATATTTTGTCAGTAATAAAATGGTAAAACCTCACTCCAGCTTAAACTTATTTTTGGTTTTTGGGGAAGGGTTTTAACCTCTGGCAGTTTATTATTTTTATCTTCATCTAACCTTGCCCTGAGAGGTCTCCATGTGTGTGTGCCAGTCGGGCAGGCCTGGGGCAGAAAGTCAGTTAGGAGGACTGGGAGGAAGCTTAGCCAGGCATGGCTGGTGGCAGCCAGGTGGGCTAGCATTTTCTGCAAGCAAGTGGAGCTGGGATCAGTGGCCACAGGGAAGCAAAAGAAAAGATGGCACGCTGTTCACTCACATTGTATTACTTTTGTCAAGGGACTCAGAGTTCCTGCATGTAATGGACCTTTGCTGGACTAGCAATATCCTGTTAGTTCCCACAGGAGTGAGCAGCAGGTGCTGTGCAGTGGAAACAAAGTTTGTGCAGGTGGAATGAAGAAGAGGAAGTAGGGAGGAAGTTGTCCCTGGCTCAGTGTTTTGGACATTCTCAAGTTAGCATCCCATAATGTCCTACCCCATCCAAGTTATTAACCCCTAATAAACATCAAAAACAAGTCAAGGACTGTTTTTTTCATTGGAATGTATGAAGGAAATGCTATTTGACTGGCTGTGGAGCAGTGGGGACCCGGGACATTAGCCACTCCTACGGGGGTAGTGCTACATTTAACAATATTCTGTCAGTGTTTTTTCTGCAAATGGAAAATGAATGTATTGACTTTGGTCTCTGCATATTTCTATTTGTAAACGTTTATAGGGTATATTAACTGGTAAGAATTGGGTACAGATCTGTTTGCTCTGCACCACTTTATAGTATTAAAGGTGCAAGAAGAAAAAGTGTCCTTCTGGCCCATAGTCACAAGTAGGCTACATCTTGTTCATTTTTTGACCTGCACCAAAAAAAAATAGACTGAAACCTGATTGGTTGTTAAGGCTGATATACACATATTTTGATACAACATGAGGTCCCATGGGATTAGTGGGCACAATGGTGGATATATAAACACAAATATACCATTAGTATATAATGCACTGTCAGGGGAGCTCAAAACATCCATAACAGCACTTTTCTGGTGGTATTGTATTGCTACCCCTGTGCCTAATTCGGGCAAGCATTTGCACCATTGGTGGTAACATTACTCAAGCATGCAGCAAATTCAGCTGTCAACCAGGGGATTCCCTGGCTAAAAGCTAAATGTAAATAAGGATACAGGTGATTATTATCCAATGGGCGATGCCGTATTTGGGAAATGACTTGTCACTACGTAAGTGGAGCCTGATCAGGGTTGCCACCTTTTCTTCAAGTCAAACCCGAACACTTTAGCGCCGCACAGCAATTTTATATATTTTGAAAATAAATAACATTTCTAATTATATGAAGTTAATAACAAGAGTTCCCTTTTACATCTGAATCCACAGAGCTCCTCTTTTACATCTGAACTGGATGGTGAGCTCACTCACCGCTTGGCAGTCAGCACCTCTCATCCAGATGTATCTGAGGCTGCTGGACTTCAAATTTCCGGCCCCCACTTTCCTTTTCTGAGGCACAGCGCCGGGGATTAGAGTGTCGACAGACACAGAGGGGTAGGGGTGGGAGGAAGAGGAGCAGATCAAGCCCTCTCTCCTCTCCCGTCTGTGTGTGTTTGTGGGGGGGGGGGGGGGGGGGTTGTTAGTGCTGGCTTTGGGCAGTGTGAAAGAGAGTGTAACAGACACTCTAAGCTTAGACAACTGCAGCCAGCAATCCTGCTGGGAAGCCATAGTTTAGTCTGAATAATGTGTCCGGGTTTCAGGCAGTCTGAAACCCGGAGGCATGATTCCAAGCCCGAACTGTCCAGGTGAATCATGGACAGGTGGCAACCCTAAGCCTGATGGCGAACTGAGAGAGAAGTTCCCCATTAGGTTAGCTTTACTTTTGATTGAAAGCACACAGAAGTGGGTGGATTTGAAAGGAAAAGTTCTCACGGTGCAATGTATCCTTTATTAACAGCTTACCTTATAGGAAGACTAAGAACAATTAAAATGTATTCAGCCAACAACTGTTTCTCTTGTGAGAAGCATGCTTTCTCTACTTTAAGAAATCTATTAGAAAAGTGTGCTACTTGCACAAGAAACAGTCATTTTTTTGGATACATTTTAACCACTTCAATACCAACACTTCGACTCCATTCCTGCCCAGGCCAATTTTAAGACATGTGCGATTAGTTTCGTACTAATCGGAAATTCGTACGAATTTCCGAAAATTCATACATTCATGAGGATCAGAAATATAAATTTTTATGCATACGAATTTTGTACGAAATTCGAAATTCCATTTACGAACTTCGGATCCAAATTCCGTTACAACAGAATTGGACAAAATAAGAATGTTCATTCATTACCCCAGGAAGTCAGCACAGCACAGAGATGGTGGGAGCCCCTCATAATGATAAATTCATCATAACAAACATTCGTAATTGTTACGAAAAGTTAATGAAGGAAAATTCGTATTTCGTACGAATCCAAATTGAATTTCGGACACGAATTACAAAATACTAATTAATTCTAATACGAAATGGAACGTAACGAAACGAAACAAATTTATTGACAGACACATGTCTACCAATTTTTAGCTTTCAGCGCTGCCACATTTTGAATGACAATTGTGCGGTCATGCAACGCTGTACCCAAACAAAATTTTTTGAGACAGATAGAGCTTTCTTTTGGTGGTATTTGATCACCACTTGTTTTTTTCTTATTTGCTAAACAAATAAAAAAAGATAGAAAATGTTGAAAAAAAAAAAAAAAGTTTTTCTTCGCTTCTGTTATAAAATTTTGTAAATAAGTAAGTTTTCACTGACGTGGACTGATGCGGCAGCACTGATGGGCACTGATGAGGAGGCACTTATATGCAGCACTGATGGGCACTGATGGGCACTAATAGGCGGCATTGATGGGCACTGATAAGCACCCTTTATGGGCACTGATAGGTGGCACTGATGGGCAAGGATGGGCACTGATAGGTGTCACAGAAGAGGAGGCACTGACAGGCATCACTGATGGGCACTGATTGGCATCACTGGTTGGCATCACTGAGGGGCTGCACTGATAATAACTGCAATGATTATCAGTGCAGATCCCTCCTGTCAGGAGAGCCACTTATCAGCTCTTCCTTTACTCACGCCCTGTCAGCGTGAATAGAGGAATGCCAATGACTTCCACTTCCTAGTTATGCTGTGATCAGCTGTGATTGGGCACAGCTGATCACATGGTAAAGAGCCTAATTCATAGGCTCTTTACCGTAATCGGAGATACAGTGTGTGGGAGCGACACACCGCACTACCAATCGCCATGCTGCATGCTCCCCCGGGGTGCTTACGAGTGGCTTGTTCTGAAGGACATCATATGACGTTCGGTCAGAATGGGAGAGCCACTGCCGTCATTTTGCTATAGGCTGGGCGGGATGTGCTTAAAGTGGTTGTAAAGACTGAAGGTTTTTTACCTTATTGCATTCTCTGCATCATTGCGGGACATATTCATACAGTGCCCAAGGCAAAGTTGCTAAAAAACGCTTCTTCCCGAATAGAAAAATAGGAGATGGGGTTGGTTTATTAGAAATGCACACAGCATGCGGCACTGAAACTTATGAAACATATGAGTTTGATAGCAGTACAACTTTTATTCTGCAGTAAATTATGGGGCTTATAATGATGTAGAAAAGATTGCCCCTGCATCAGTGTGAGGACAAATTTCCAGTATTGATGAAGTTACTGGAAGGAAGAAACGCCCCTGCATCAGTGGTGTCACTAAAAAGAAAATATGCCCCTAGGCCAGAGGTGTCACTGGAAGGATACATTTCCCTGTGTTGGTGGTGTCATTGTAAGGAAAAATGTCCCTGTGTCCATGGTGTCACTAAGGAGAAAAATGCTCTTGCATCAGTGATGTCACTGGTAGGAAAAAAATGCCCCTGTGTCTGTGGTGTCCTTGGAAAGAAAAAAAGGGCCCTGCGTCGGTGGTGTCACTGTTAAGAAAAATGGCCCTTTGTCTGTGGTGTCAATGCAAATAAAAAAAGGTCCTGCGTCTATGGTGTCACTGGAAGGGAAAAATGCCCCTGCACCAATGTTGCCCCATGACACATGCTGAGTAAAGTTGGCTATGCGGGTGTGTTCTGTAAACAGTGGGCCTGTGAGCAAATCAAAAATTGATCTCTCATGCCTGTGAAAAAGTGTGGTGCCCGCAGCACACCACAGCAAATATTGGGTTTGGTTCTCATTGCGCAGAGAATTGGCTGAATTAAGGAGTCAGTTGTAAGTGATCCAGAGTTCAGGGGTCAATAGTAAGTAAGGCAGAGTTCAGGGGTCAGTATTATGTGGGGCAGGGTTCAGGCATCAATAGTAAGTGAGGCAGAGTTCAAGGATTAGTATTAAGTGAGGCAGAGATTCTATGGGGGTTCTATAGCATACCCATGCACCCCCATGGTGCCACCCCTGTGCACTTTTGACCAGCAGTGCATCTACGCCCCTGGTAAGAAGGGCTTCACTCTTGGGAATCGACGCCTGTGCTGAGAAGGATGCCTGTGGGCTTTTATTGGTGGAAGAAGGGGATTTATATATGTGTGTGATTTTTTAAAACTATTTTCATTTAATATTTGACATTTATAAAGATATTTTGTATTTGCTTAATTTATCTTGTTTTGTTTTTTTTTATATGCTACGTGTGTCCTGTAAAAACAGCTCTCTTTTGACTGGTATTCCAGTTACTTTTTTTTTTTGTATTAATATATAGGCTGCAGGGAGCACACTGACTTGTGAGTTGGCATATTTTTAACCATTTTACCTCTTTATTAGCAATAAAAACTGCCATTGCTGCTCTGAGGACAGGGCTTGGGTGATGCGGATGTGAGGGGCATGCACGCCTGAGGGGAGGGGCCTGACACAGCGTGTGTGCGAGCTCATGGAGGAGCGCCAGGTGACCAGCCGAGAGCCGAGTGGGGTGAGAGTCCGTGGAGCCCCGGCGGATGAAGGCTGTTGAAAGTGCTCGCACCAGCCTCCGACAGCGCAGCGGAACACTGCTTCAAGCTGAGGGAGAGGATCGGAGGTCGCTGAACAGGACGGGCGGTAAGCGGGCGGTGCTTACGGCGAACCCTCCGGAGCCATAGCCTGCTGCTGATTCCTCACCCTCGCTCCTATCCCCTCCTCCCTTGCCTCTTTCGGCATCCCAGCCTGGTGGTTCTTCCCCTGCTCTGCTGTTTAATGACTGGGGGTGTATGCGGACAGGAGCAGGTTAGCAAGTGTCTCACACAGCGTTTGAAAATTAAGGGAGCGCAAGTTGGAAGTGGCATTTCAACAAGGCTCAGGTAACATCAACTAATAACGCGACAAGAAGAAAGAACGCATCTCCCAGGTAATAGATATTTGATTCGTACGGTCCTTACAGGTGTGGTGCAGACTGAAAAGGTATTATTTTCACTTTACATGTTGAAGGTTACAAATCAGCATGTGAATAAGCAATATTATACATGGGGCTAACATGGAAATGCAAACTCTTAATTAGTGCCTCCTTTGGAGTCGATTACATCCTAGCAGGGGTAAGAAGTTTGTGAGGGAAGATTTGGATATAAAAATGAGAAAAATATTCAACCCAGTTTTGGGTAGAAGTGAAGAATATGAATTAAAGATAGATCGAGCGCACAAAGTAAAGAAAGCCCCAGGTCTGAAAGAAGTGACACCCCGAGACGTTATAATAAAATTTCATCAATACGAAGATAAAGCTAAAATATGGAGCAATTTAAGAAGAGCATCCCCCATTACAGTATGAGGGATCAAACCTTCATGTGTTCACAGACTTATCAGCCGGAACTTTAGCTCGGAGGCGACAGCTTAAGCCTCTATTAGAACAGCTGAGGGTTGCTAATATTAAGTATAACTGGGGATTTCCAGCTTCTCTGGTAGTCCAGAAGGAGGGAAGAAATTGGGGGTTTAAGGGACTTTGAGTGAACCTGTGGCCTGGTAAGGCCAGCTGTTCCATCCCTTGGGACTTTAAATGAAAATGTGGCCAGGTAGGGTCACATATTTCCATCCCTGTCATCTATCAAGAAAAAGGGGGGCAAAGAGCAAGGGGGTGGGACTTTATATGAGGCGTGTGGTGGCAAAAGAATGAAAGGTGGACAATATGGAATCTTGTTGTTGAATGGTTTATATTGGAGTCGATTGCCGCTAAGTGCAATCAAATAAGACAGGTACAGAATGTAACAATGGTACAATGATAATCCAGAATGCATAACATCATACAAGCAGTATCACATATAAGATTCTTCCACGGTGCTACCATAGGGCAACACAGTGTGGCTAAAAATCACATAAATAATATCGCATAAATAGCAAACAAAATTCATTCATAGTGCACCCAAATGTAGTTGAATAAGACAGTAAACCACGGTAGTAATTGCAGGGTCTATGACCTCTGTGATCCAAGAGAAGGGAGATACAGTTAAGCTTGGTATGCAGGTAATGTGTGTTGTAATCATGGCGTATGGCAGCTCTACGCGTTTCGTGGCTAGAGGGCCACTCATCAGGAGCAAGCACAAGATGTATCTGTGGGTGAGAAGGATTGACCAATTGGTAGGAAGTATGTACAATGAAAGAATAATGGGGTAACAACCCCCTAACCCAGGGTTAAGAACTTACTGAGGTTCGCATGTTGGCTGCGTGATGCCAGGCACCATGAGCCGTCCGAAGGAGTGCTCCAAACCGGGAGCTGCGGCAGACATCTCGCCCGAACTCCCCCAACAGGCGCTAACCAGAGCAGGCCACGGAACACAAGGCCACCTATGTGTGAGTGAAAAGGAAAAAATATAAAAATAAACTACGGTGGGACTATGTGTATGGGGCGTGTGGATGATGGATAAATGGACTGACTAAAGTGGGGGAAACCCGGGGGAACAGTGAGGAGCGAGGAGGTTGACATAGAGTGAAAGGAGCACGAGTGAAAAGTGAGGTGACCTATCCATAGGGCTGTGGCAGTGCAGTGAAATACAAGGGAAGGATAGACAGTGACTGTTACCTGTGATGTGGATCGAGTGGGGAAGATGAGTGAGGTGGGAATCCTGATCTGCCGTGGTGGTGAGAAGGAGCCCTGAGTGCCGAAGCCAGCCCGGGAGCCGCCTATAAAGGGGTCGCAGCGATGATGTCGCCGACGTCACGCCAGCGCAGCGGAGGTGAGAGGGGGAGGAAGGGGGCGGGAAGGAACCGGCAACCAGTCCCGAACCCTACGCCACCGTCCATCCCTCAATCCGCTCGCGAGCGTAGTAACCGCAACCAGGGACGCAGCGGCGCCAGGGAGCGCCGGACATCTGACGTGGGGTGCGTGACGTAGACGCGCAGTGGCGGTGCCCACACCCCCGCAGGCTTGGAGGGAGTAGGTCCGCCAGGCGCGTCACAGCTCCCGGATTCGGAGATCAACACGGGCGGCAGGCAGCCCGGTCAAGCCACACAGCCCCCAAGGACAGACCAGAGCAAGGCCAATTGGCCTGGGAATTTGTAAAATAAAAATCAATTGGTGAAAGGTCAATTGATCACTAATTAATGAAGTAGGTAAAGGGAATAAAGATTGTAAGAAAAAAGTATTCTGGTAGTCAATTATAAAAGGGATAGCTGTAATTGAAAGGTAAATTAGGATCAAGGGAATTGTCATAGATTCAACAGTTGCAATGAGGGTGATGCATATTAATAAATTAGAGCCAAACCACATGCTTCCATCCCTGTGTCTACTAATAGGGTTAAAATTGGGGGTTTAAGGGACTTTGAGTGAACCTGTGGCCTGGTAAGGCCAGCTGTTCCATCCCTTGGGACTTTAAATGAAAATGTGGCCAGGTAGGGTCACATATTTCCATCCCTGTCATCTATCAAGAAAAAGGGGGGCAAAGAGCAAGGGGGTGGGACTTTATATGAGGTGTGTGGTGGCAAAAGAATGAAAGGTGGACAATATGGAATCTTGTTGTTGAATGGTTTATATTGGAGTCGATTGCCGCTAAGTGCAATCAAATAAGACAGGTACAGAATGTAACAATGGTACAATGATAATCCAGAATGCATAACATCATACAAGCAGTATCACATATAAGATTCTTCCACGGTGCTACCATAGGGCAACACAGTGTGGCTAAAAATCACATAAATAATATCGCATAAATAGCAAACAAAATTCATTCATAGTGCACCCAAATGTAGTTGAATAAGACAGTAAACCACGGTAGTAATTGCAGGGTCTATGACCTCTGTGATCCAAGAGAAGGGAGATACAGTTAAGCTTGGTATGCAGGTAATGTGTGTTGTAATCATGGCGTATGGCAGCTCTACGCGTTTCGTGGCTAGAGGGCCACTCATCAGGAGCAAGCACAAGATGTATCTGTGGGTGAGAAGGATTGACCAATCGGTAGGAAGTATGTACAATGAAAGAATAATGGGGTAACAACCCCCTAACCCAGGGTTAAGGACTTACTGAGGTTCGCATGTTGGTTGCGTGATGCCAGGCACCATGAGCCGTCCGAAGGAGTGCTCCAAACCGGGAGCTGCGGCAGACATCTCGCCCGAACTCCCCCAACAGGCGCTAACCAGAGCAGGCCACGGAACACAAGGCCACCTATGTGTGAGTGAAAAGGAAAAAATATAAAAATAAACTACGGTGGGACTATGTGCATGGGGCGTGTGGATGATGGATAAATGGACTGACTAAAGTGGGGGAAACCCGGGGGAACAGTGAGGAGCGAGGAGGTTGACATAGAGTGAAAGGAGCATTTGATTGCACTTAGCGGCAATCGACTCCAATATAAACCATTCAACAACAAGATTCCATATTGTCCACCTTTCATTCTTTTGCCACCACACGCCTCATATAAAGTCCCACCCCCTTGCTCTTTGCCCCCCTTTTTCTTGACAGAAGGAGGGAAGGACGGTAAGACTAAAATTTTTAGAAGAACTCCCAGACTTTTGTAAAAGTCTCGAGATCCCAATACCAAAAATATTGGGTGGACAAGAACGGATGGGAGTGATGGTGGAGGGCGGTCACTGGCAGAGAGCTTGAAAAGCGTGCATAAGTTTATTTAGGCTGGAAGAGGGGGGTTCATGGGACTGGGGAGGGGGTGACCCCAAATACGATAGGGGGAGTCCGGGAAGCCTGAGGGTCACCGGGGTGTTGGGTTCTCTCACTGTGGGCTTGGTCCTGTCCCTTTTCCCTTTCAGAGGGGAGGAAGGGATGAGGGATAAGGACAACAGAGGTCACGGACAGAGCCTCACCCTTAGATTTGAGGTTCACCAGAAGAGACCTAAGGGTGAAACCAAGGCCTGAGCGAGGCCGGGGGGGAGGAGGGGAGGTTTGGGAGCTGGTTGGGGGTGGGGGGTGGGAGTAGGGGGGGCTGGGTTGGGGGGAGGAACGCGTGTGGGATGGGGGTGAGGGGGGTGAGGGGAGTTCTAGGAGGGAAGGTGATAGGGGTGGGATCCTCTGGTATTTCATAAACAAGCACGACTATCCCTTTGAAAGCTAAGTGAAAGGCTACTAACTTAAGGAAAAATAGAAGAAGAAACAACATTAACCTTCATGACCTATAATGTTAGGGGCCTAAATACTCCCAACAAGAGGTACAAGATCCTGGAAGAACTTAGGCAACATGGGACAGGGGTGGTCTTCTTAGAAGAGACTCACCTCTCCCATGAGTCTAACGTGAAATTACACTTGGTTCATTTCCCAACATGGTGTTATGGGGACACTATTACAAAGAGAGCTAGAGGTGTAGCGATAGAGTTCGCAAAAGGTATTAGATTTGAATTAGAGGATAGGCTGACAGACCCAGAGGGGAGATTCCTCTTCCTCAAAGGTAAACTAGGTAGAATGGAGTGCACATTGGCAAATATATACGTGCCGAATAGGAACCCGATTAAATATCTAATGGATATTCTAGGAAAGCTGATGGATTTCAAAAGTGGGTACGTGATTCTGATGCGTGATACGAACTTCTGCATGGACCCAAGCCTTGACAGTACGTCCCGTGTGCAGGAGACAAGTAACATCCAATTGAAAAGGATAAAATATAAATTGCATGTGAGTCAACTAGTGGACATCTGGAGGATTCTTAATCCTAAAAAAAAAGATTTTACGTTTTTCTCTCCTGTACACGGGACCTACTCAAGGATAGATTACATTTTGGTGGATCATAGACTGATTGAGTGGGTGAAAGATTCTGGTATAGAAATATCAACATTTTCGGATCATTCACCGGTAAACATGAAAATGGTAGTTCCAGGCATGATTATACAACCTCACGCTTGGCGGCTAAATGAACAATTAATTCAGGATGAGGAGACTTCAGAAGTCGTGAGAAAGGAATTAGAACATTATTTCGAAAATAATGATACAGGAGAGGTATCGGGGTCAACCTTGTGGGAGGCTCACAAGGCCTATATAAGGGGGGTCCTGATAAAAGTAGGATCAAGGAAAAAAAAAAGAGCGATCGGAGAAAATTTAAAAATTAACAGAAGAGATTTCTAGACTAGAGCAGGAACATAAGAAATACCAGGGTAATCGTACCGAAATACACCAAAAGTTAGTCACGAAAAGAGAGGAACTGAAGGATCTCTTAGTACAGGAAACAACAAGAGCTTTCAACAGAATATCCAAAGAAAGATATCAATGGGGAAATAAGGCCAGTAGGAATCTTGCCCGAATGTTGCAAAAGAGAAAATCTTTAAATTATATAGACAAAATTCAAACAAAATGCGGGGAAATGGTTCATTCTACTAAGAGAATAGGGGAGACATTTAAAAATTATTATCAGGATCTGTACGCGGTAGTACCCGACAGGGGACAGACAGAAGATAAAAAAAATACAATAATTGACTTCCTAGAAAAGGCCAGATTACCCAAAATCCCAGAAGACCTGAGAAATACACTAGAGTCCCCAATAACAGAGGGGGAAATAAGTAGGGCTCTGGTAGACACGGCCAAAGGGAAAAGCCCTGGCCCTGACGGGTTTACAACGTATTACTATAAAAAGTTTAAACATATTCTCATTCCAAGGCTATGCCAGTACATGAATGGCCTTGGGGCAGAATATGAAATGGATGGAGAGGCTCTGTCTGCAATTATTACAGTCATTTTGAAGGAGGGGAAAGATGGGACGAGGTGTTCTAGCTACAGGCCCATTTCGCTGCTGAATGCAGATATAAAACTGTATGCCAAAGTACTAGCAGGTCGGGTTAAAGGAGTGATGACCCTCCTGGTACATCCTCCCGGAAGGGAGGGAAGAGATAATGGGGTAAGAACACTTCTCCTCCTACAGAGAATAAAAGAAAGTGGGCCCCCGGGTCTACTCCTGTCGATAGATGCCGAAAAGGCCTTCAACAGGGTAGACTGGGGGTTCATGATACAGACCCTGGAAATAATGGGATTCGGTCCAAGAATGATCCAGTGGATCAAAACCTTATACCATCACCCAACAGCAACCATAAGAATAAATGGCGTATTGTCTACACCCTTCAAGATGAAAAACGGGACAAGGCAGGGATGCCGGTTATCCCCGCTCCTGTTTGTGCTATCCCTGGAACCTCTATTGGCCATGGTACGAACGAACCCCGATATAAGCGGATTTAGGATTGGAGAGGAGGAGCATAAACTCACAGCATATGCGGATGACGTATTGTTTTACGTCGCCAACCCACGGATCACTTTGCCCAACCTATTAAATACCTTGAAACAGTATAGGGAGATATCCAACTTCAGATTAAACCTAGTAAAGTCAGAAATCCTCAACATAAACATTCGTAAGACAGAAGAATCAACACTGAAAATGGAATTTAAATTTGCCTGGAGGAGGGAATTGAAATATCTTGGAATTAAACTAGCAAATACCATGAATAGGATTTATAAAATAAATTTCATAACATTATTAGATGAAATTAGAACCGAGTGGAATAAAATAGTCCGGAGGCCCATATCTTGGATGGGCCGGATAAATATTATAAAGATGGTTCTTTTACCAAATATCTCAGATTCAGATGTTGCCAATTCCTCTGCCTTTGTCTTACTTTAGAAAACTCCTTTGCAGTCTTGAGACAGGCAAAGGAAAGGGGAGGTCTAGCGGTTCCAGATGTCCACAGCTATTACAAGGCCATTGTTTTGTCGAGAGTTGTGGAATGGGCCAAGGAGAAGAATGAAAAAAGATGGGTCGAGATAGAAGAAATACTTAGTAGGGCACAATTAGGAAAAATAATATGGAATCTACCACACTATAGAACGATTGCTGTAAACACACCCTCACTTACACAGAACGTTTTAAAAATATGGGATAAAATGTATAAACAATTAAATAGGAGTTAAAACTCTCCATTAATCGGGTTAAAAGACAACAAGTTTTTTGCACCAGTGGAAAAGGGAATAGGAGGAAACTGGATAAAAAAAGACACGACACAGTTAAGAGATATATTAAAAAAAAGGAAAATTCTTTCACTTTTATGCCCCATACACACGGTCGGATTTTCCGACGGAAAATGTGTGATAGGACCTTGTTGTCGGAAATTCCGACTGTGTGTAGGCTCCATCACACATTTTCCATCGGAATTTCCGACACACAAAGTTTGAGAGCAGGATATAAAATTTTCCGACAACAAAATCCGTTGTTGGAAATTCCGATCGTGTGTAGACAAATCCGACGCACAAAGTGCCACCCATCCTCAGAATAAATAAAGAGATAAAAACTATTGGCCACTGCCCCGTTTATAGTCCCAACGTACGTGTTTTACGTCACCGCGTTTAGAACGATCGGATTTTCCGACAACTTTGTGTGACCGTGTGTATGCAAGACAAGTTTGAGCCAACATCCGTCGGAAAAAATCCATGGATTTTGTTGTTGGAATGTCCGAACAAAGTCCGACCGTGTGTACGGGGCATTAGAGTTAAAACACAATAATAATTTTTGGTTGATAGATGAGTGGCGCTACCTCCAGCTGTATCACTTTAAGTGTCTTCCTCACCCTATTAGATCAGGAGATGGGCTGACTCCCTTGGAAAGGTTGTGTTGCATGGATAATGTAAAAAATACGAACTCTAAGCTCTATAATTTGGTGACGAGGGTGAATGAGGTGGAGATACTGCCATATATTAGGAAATGGGAGCAGGAGTTGGGGTCACAGAGGGATAATACTAGTGTTGGAAAATTACTGACCTTAACATATGGCTCAGCAGTTGACACCAAAACCGCGGAAATTAATTATAAATGCTTAACAAGACGGTACGCCACTCCCGATAAAATCAGCAAATTTCAGAAGGATAAATCAGCAGAGTGTTGGCGAGGTTGCAGTGAAACTGGGACAATGGCACATATTTGGTGGTTCTGTCCCAAAATTAAAAAATATTGGAGAAAGATCATTCAGTACATCAAAGAAATCACTAAAATAGAAATTAGGGAAGATCCGTAGGTGGTGTTGTTTCACGCAGTAGAGGGAGATGTGAGGCAATACAAGAATACTTTGATTCCACATCTCCTAAATGCGGCAAAAAAACTCATCCCCAAGAATTGGCAAGAGGAGAGTCCCCCAATATGGGACTGGATTAACGCGGTTGAGGAAACTTATAAATTAGAGCGCTTAAGAATAAATCTTGAAGACAATAATGAAGGGTTCAGAGCGAAATGGGCTGGCTGGAGGGAGTTTAAAAGATCATGGAGCTTTGCTGAGGAGTTGAGATAAGAATTATATTAGGGAAGTCAATGATTTAAAGTTCCTTTTATAGGGCAAATACATAGAGGAGGAGGGGGTGAGGGAGAGGGGAGAGTGTTGGGTAGGTGGGGTTTTAGTGGAGGTATTAAAGATAGAGATACATGGGAAACACTTATTTGTTATACCTTTATACTGCATATATTAAGCTACGATGATGTGACATGAATTGGGATAGCAATGAGCCGGAATGGTGATTTAAGCTTCCCTACCAGAGTCTGCTGAAGTGGCAAAAAAAAAAAAAATTAGCAATAAAAACTGACAGGGGTTCTAATCCTTCTCCACTGTATCCATCCCACTCAATATCACGTCAAGATAAAATACCACACATTTTGATGAAATAACTCATGCTTTATTTTAGTAGCGTTTTTTATAAAATGTAAGAAAATGTTTGTGAAAAGCTATGAGTTATTTTATCTCAGATTTTTTTTTTTAAATCTCAGACTTTAGTAGTAAAATAACTTGTAACTTGTAAATTGAACCATGTTCTCAGCACAACGCTGTCCTGCCTTATCTCCCACCTACATTACACTGCTGCTGCTGCTTCCCTCCAGCAGCTATTGCAGCCCTGCACCGTGCTGTGTTCTGAATGGCAGGAGTGACAGCAGCATCACTTCTGTCATTCTGGTAGTGCGCATTGGCTGTCAGCACCCCCTCTCCACATAGTGCTACTGCACCCAGGGCACGGGTCCATTCTGCCCACCCCTTGTCCTGGCCCTGCTCTGCACTAAGGTAAAGAACCTTCAATGCTCATATTCCAACACCCCCACCCCCTGCAGCCCCCCCCCCCCCATAGTTACCCAAGCCCCATTTCAATCCAGGAATGTGCACAAGAGCAGCAGCTGTCTTGGCCCTCTCCCTCCTCATTGGCCCAGAGACAGCGGCAGGAGCTGCAACTTTATCTAAAAATATTCTAAAAATATGTACATTGTAACAACTCCACCAAAACTGATTGATTACATAGTATTAGATATTTTGCTTTAAAACATTCAATGCTAAACTCAAATTAAAGACATCCCTCCTACCACTCTTTTTCTTTTGGGCCTTCCCACTTCTTCTACGCCCTCTCTTGAATGTGCTGGTCTTCCCCAGTTTGCCCACTGTGGTTGTCCATTTGTTAATAAGCTCAAAAGTGATTAGAATGGGTTTTTAATGTAAGTCTGCACTGAGCAAGCATGGTGGCTGCCATCGCTGACCTCCAATTCTGAAAATACTAGTTCTCTGGTTCTCAGGCTGGTCCAATGACTTCAGTACTTTGTTAGTCACTAACCTACAACAAGTATACTGATTAGAGGTCTGTCTTCAATCTGGTTTTCCTGAGCTGCATGCTTATTCTGGGTCATTGACATGGAAACGAATTTAACCAGAGTCAGTCAGACAAGTAGAACTAAGAGAAGGAGGTCAACAATAGCAGTCCCCATATTTCTTTCAGTTCAGGTTTCCCTTTAGAATGTTTAAAGCCAAAAAATATGTTTTAATTTTGGATAGAGCAGAGAACTAGGTAAACCCCCCTGTCAGATTTTTTTTCTGACACATGTTCTTATGGAAAGATTTCCCTTCTATTTATGTTCCAGTACCAACTCAAATATTGCCATTTTCTCTAACTTTCAGTCCCCATTGATAATGGTCACCAGGAGAGAGTGGGGCTTTATAGTGGGTACACAGACAGCAATACCAACTCAAACAGAAATCCAAAGAAAAAAAAATACTTTCCAGGTACACCTATATTAGTTATGTATTTCTATACAGGCAGTCCCCCAGTTACAAATATCCAATTTACAAACGACTCATACTTACAAACGGAAGGAGACAACAGGAAGTGAGAGGAAATCTACTCCTAAGAAGGAAAATTCACTTCTGTAATGCCGCGTACACACGACCAGTTTTCCTGTCGGAATAAACTCTGAAGGTTTTGCCGACGGAGTTCCGATGGAATTCCGCTGAAACTGTCTTGCGTACACACGATCACACCAAAGTCCGATCGTCAAGAACGCGGTGACGTACAGCATGTACGACGGGGACTAGAAAAAGGAAGTTCAATAGCCAGTAGCCAATAGCTTCCGTCTTGTACTTGCTTCAGAGCATGAGTCGTTTTTGGTACATCAGAACAGCATACAGATGAGCGGTTTTCCCGATAGGAATTGGTTCCGTCGAAAATATTTAGAACATGTTCTATTTCTATGGCCGCCAGAATTTTCAAAAAAAAAAGTCAGATGAGGCACACACATGATCGGAATATACGATGAAAAGCTTCCGTCTGACTTTTTCTTTCGGACATTCCGCTCGTGTGTACGCGGCATTAGAGTTCTCATGGTAAAAGGTGTCTCCACTGAAGCTTTATCAGCAATCCTTTTTCTACAGCAATTCAAAATTTTCAAAATCCAGTTCTCACAGGGACAGAAAGTGAGGTGAAATCTTCTAAACAGGGGCACAGACAGCAAAACAAATGTTGCAGGGGTGTTAACCCTTCCCTATGCTATCCAAAAAAATTAATTTTAATCCCTTCAATCCTAAGCTTTTTTCTGACACTTGTTGCTTACAAGTTAAAATCAGCATTTTTTGCAAAAAAATTACTTATAACCCCCAAATATTATATATATATATATATTTTAAGCAGAGACCCTAGAGAATAAAATGGTGATTGTTGCAATAGTTTATGTCACACTGTATTTGCACAGCAGTCTTTCAAATGCAATTTCATGAATTAAAAAAAAAAAACAGTAAAGTTAGCCCAATTTTTTTGTATAATGTGAAGGATGATGTTACGCCAAATATATGGATACCTAACATGTCATGCTTAAAAATTGCGCACACTCGTGGAATGGCGACAAACTACGGTACTTAAAAATCTCAATAGGCGACACTTTAAAAAATGTTAACAGTTACCAGTTTAGAGGTACAGAGGAGGTGTACCTCTAGTTCTAGTACTAGAATTATTGCTCTTGATCTAATGATTGCAGCAATACCTCACGTGTGTGGTTTGAACACTGTTTACATTTATGATTGCAACTTACGTATACTTTCGCTTCTGCGCGCAAGCGCTGAGGAATGGGGCACTTTAAAAAAAAAAAAAAAAAATCTTTTTTTTTTTTTTTTTTTTTTTTTACACTGTCCCTTTAAAAAAAAAATGTGATCACTTTTATTGCTGTCAAAAGGAATGTAAGCATCCCTTGTGACAGTAATAGGCAGTGATAGGTACTCTTTATGGAGGGATCTGGGACCCCAAATCCCTCCTTAGCACCTAAAAGCATTCAAAACGCCAAGTTTGGCTGTTTTGAATAATGTAAATTTTTTAAATCTGGCGCCTTTAAGGCTTTAGTAAATCAGAAGTGATGTCATGATGATTACGGGTGTTTTCAATCTCGGGCCAGCTGGTGGACGTGCCGGCTGTTTGCTCGGGCATCCCGGTGGTTGTAATAACAGCCGAGGGGCTGATTAGCCACATCAGTAATTATCACAAGAAAGCCGACCGTCGGCTCTAAAAAACGGTACCAGGGTGATGCCTCCAGCTACAGGCATAACCCCGCTACAACCCCTTGTAGCCGAAGGCCGCATATTTGCATTACGTCGGCGTGACAGGGTTAAGTTACACTTAAATAAAAATGTACCTGTTCCGACTTACATACACATTCAACTTAAGAAAAACCTTGTTTTGTCTTGTTTGTAACCTGGGGACTGCCTGTATACATATATAAAATGCAGTTATATGATATTTTTCAAAAATAAATCATAAATCATATCTAAAAAGCAAGCCTGATTTTATTGTGGCTGATAATAAAACACATCCTCAGTATCTACTCATTTCTGTTATAGGACACTCTGTGATTTCACCATTTGAAATTGAATATTGATTAATATATCCCTCCAGGGCTGTGGCCAATCTCTTGCATTTGAAGGATAAGGATACGTTTTATCTAGGAATTAATTCAGATACCAAAAATACTTTTCATATAGTATTTGAGGTAGGTAAATTCCATGGGCTGTTTGAATTCTTGGCACTGATATGTATGTATGTATAAGCATTTCAAAACAGAACTGGCCCTACTTTCCTAGTTTTCATAGACCTGATTGATCTGAAATGGCCTCCCCTTGAACCCCCGATGATCCCCAGGTTAGATTCAATCTTGGATGCATAGGTGCTGATTAAAGTGGATTTTTTTTTTTTATTGCTAAATACCTTATTTTTTTCTGTGCCATCTGCACTTCCTGTCCCAGCCACCTAGTCGATTTGGTCATTAGGCGATTACCCAGGACTCCTGGGATATCGGTGTCATCTATCCCAGAAGTCCTAGGTACAGTTAACAATGAAATCTCGCAGTATTTTGAGACAGAAAGTTCTGTGTTGATTGACAGGTTGCCATTAGGGATGGGCCAAACACACCCGATTGGGTTTGCACGAGAACATGAGAACAGGCAAAAAGTTCTAGCGAACATGCAAACCCTATCAAAGTCTATGGGACACGAACATAAAAAATCAAAAGTGCTAATTTTAAAGGCTTATATGCAAGTTATTGCCATAAAAAGTGTATGGGTACCCGGTACTGCCCCAGGGGACATGTATCAATACAAAAAAAGTATTTAAAATGACCGTTTTTTCAGGAACATTGATTTTAATAATGCTTAAAGTGAGACAATAAAAATGAAATATTTTTTTAAATATTGTGCCGGGGGGGGGTCCCCTTAGTCTGCCTGTAAAGTGGTGCATCTGTGTTATGTGTAGAACAGTGCTGCAGCAAAATTACATTTCTAAATGAAAAAATGTCATTTAAACTTGGTCGCGGCTGTAATGTATTGCCGCATCCCGGCAATATAGATACAAAATCAAGGAAAAAAACGGCGTGCAGTTGACGTAACACCAACCCCCCCACCCAATCCATACCAGGCCTCTCGGGTCTGGTATGGATTTTAAGGGGATATCCATGCCAAAATGTAAAAAAAAATTGGCGTGGGGGTCCCCCCAAAATCCATACCAGATCTTTATCTGAGCATGTAGCCTGGAGGTCAGGATAGGGGGGGATGAGCGAGTGCCCCCCCTCCTGAACCATACCAGGCCACATGCCCTCAACATGTAGCCTCCAACAGGGTGCTTTGAGGTCCCCAAAGCACCCTGTCCCCCTGCATGTTGATGGGGACAAGAGCATCTTCCCGACAAGATGATATATATATATATATATATATATATATATATATATATATAAACACACACACACACACACATACATTAGACTGTCTGCACTGTATATATATTCTACACTGAATTCACTATATATATATATATATATATATATATATATATATATACACACACTACACTGTATACAGTACCTTGCAAAAGTATTCACCCCCCTTGCCATTTTTTTGTGTTTTGTTGCCTCACAACCTGAAATTAACATGGATTGTTTGAGGATTTGCATCATTTAATTTACAGAACATGTCCACAACTTTGAAGATGTTTTTTTTTTATTGTGAAGCAAACAACAAATAGGACAAAATAACAGAAAAAGTCAATGCGCATAACTTTTCACCTCCTTGTAGAGCCACCTTTTGCGGCTATCACAGCTCCAAGATACTTTGGATAAGTCTCTATGAGCTTGCCACATCTTACCCCTGGGATATTTACCCATTCCTCCTTTACAAAGCCAGTTACGTAAATGGGTGGCCCCGCCCCCTCTGACACCCCAGGAAAGCCATAGGGAAGTCCCCGTGCGTCAAAGGGGGCGGGGTCACCCAGCAACATCACGGTGTGACCCAGCCCTCAGTTATAAAAGAACTGTCAAAGCGAAGACGCGTCATACGGCAGGAGCCTCCCATGGAGGCGGGTTGGTTGCGTTTTCTTTCTTCTTTTTCGGTCCGTCGGCGGAGCAAGAGAAGAAGAAGACTTTGTGAGACATTTTAAGTTTTTTATTTTTTTAATAAAGGACTTGTCCCAAGCCGTTACCATTTCCCCCAGGGGGGGAGGCCGGAATCTGGGGGTCCCCTTGTTAAAGGGCTTCCAGATTCCGATAAGCCCCCCACCCGCATACCCCCACAACCACCTGGCAAGGGTTGTGGGGATGAGGCCCTTGTCCCCATCAACATGGGGACAAGGTGCTTTGGGGGGCTACCCCAAAGCACCCTCCCCATGTTGAGGGCATGTGACCTGGTACGGTTCAGGAGGGGGGGGCTCTCTCGTCCCCCCTCTTTTCCTGCGGCCTGCCAGGTTGCGTGCTCGGATAAGGGTCTGGTATGGATTTTTGGTTGGGACCCCACGCCATTTTTTTTATTTTGGCGCGGGGTTCCCCTTAAAATCCATACCAGACCTGAAGGGTCTGGTATGGATTTTGAGGGGGACCCCCATGCCATTTTTTTTTTTAATTTTGGCGAGGGGTTCCCCCTCATATCCATACCAGCCCTGAAGGGCTGGTATGGAATTTGGGGGAACCCCCATGCAATTTTTTTTTTTAATTTTGGTTCGGGGTTCTCCTTAATATTCATACCAGACCCAAAGGGACTGGTAATGGACTGGAGGGATCCCATGCTGTTTTTTTCAATGACTTCTTTTATCTGTATTGCCGGGACCGACAATTTATTATAGCAGCGAGTAGTTTTAAATGGCTTTTTTTCCTTTAGAAATGTCATTTTGTGCAGGGACTTTTCTAAACACGGGAAACATGCACCACTTTACAGGCATACTATAGACACCCCCCAGGTACGAAATTTAAAGGAATATTTCACTTTTATTGTATCTCTTTAAGCATTATTAAAATCACTGCTCCCGAAAAAACGGCTGTTTTTAAAACTTTTTTTGGCATTGATACATGTCCCCTGGGGCAGGACCCAGGTCCCCAAACACTTTTTATGACAATAACTTGCATATAAGCCTTTAAAATGAGCACTTTTGATTATTCATGTTCGTGTGGCATAGACTTTAACAGTGTTCGCGTGTTCGAACAAATTTTTTGCCCGTTTGCATGTTCTGCTGCGAACCGAACCGGGGGGTGTTCGGCTCATCCCTAAATCTCCACATTATCACACTACATACGGCTGCCATGTAAGCAGCCTTATATAGTGTGGGACGTGGACTTAGCCCCGAGCCATGATTGGCCATAGGCACCCTGCCTTTGGCCAATCATGGCTCTCACAGCAGATTGCGCTGTGATTGGCCAAAACATGCAGGTCAGGTGCATGCTTTGACCAATCAGCAGCCGTCAATGCACTGCGATCTCACAGTGCATTATGGGGCGCTCCGCGGCGCTCAAATTTACAGCGAACGCCCCATATGTTCGTTTGTTCTCCGAACAAATGAACATCCATACCATCCCTAGTTGCCATAACAACAGGGCAGGAAATTCCGCTGATGCCGATATTGTTATGGCAACCTGTAAACAACATGCCCTGCCTTGTCATTACTGCGCAGGCGTGAGTATATAATTAAGTATATATTAACTAACAAGAATCACGGGGGTGCTTTTTGAAAACAATTGTCAAGGAGGCTGCAACTCCGCTTTAACTAAAAGAAAATATACTGTTCATTTTGCAAAGAATGTTTCCTTCGCTCGGGGATGCAGTGAAAATTCGCATGCAAAGAATACCCAAACACTAATTGGATGATGGAAGTCAGCAGAACTTCACCTCATTCACTAAGCTAAGGGAAATTCTTTTGTTTATACAGTAAGTACAGGCTCTGCAGTGTATAGACTAGAGATTTTGGGTTTAAACATAATCCTAATATTAAATGTTTATATTTTAGATACATCAATCTTCCCATACACACCTGAAGAAAAGACCTTTGGTTTACGAAACAAGTTACGAAACAAGTTGAGAAGTAACCATCTTTCCATGCCAGACTCTTTAAAATACTTGTTATGTTAAGTTTTTAAGAAATAATAGATATGGATATATGATGCATATAGAGATGGGTAGATATTAAGGCTATCAGCCCTGTTTTTTAGATGTATTATAAGATCTATTTTTTAATAAAATGATACGCATTGTTAAATACATTTCAAATGTATGTGTATCTTCTTTGTATTCCTCCTTGATGTCATATTGAGATATTAGTACACCCTGATATCAGTTAAACAGTGGACTATCAAATAATTGTTTGCTTAGCATTAAAAAGCTATGTTTCAATATTGACTTCTGGAACTGGACAATGGATAAGACGTCGCCTTTACTTTGGAAAAGGTACATTTGGAAGTTGCATGCTATAGTCTTTCCTTGGCAGTTTGTGTTTCACTGAACAAAACACATCTTTCATTTTAATGCAAAATACATTTGAATTTTCTCCTGTCAAGCTGATGACAGAATGTGCTAAAGGAAAGTGTTGACAAAATAGGTGTGAAGCACATGTGTGTTCTTAAATATAGCAGACTGAATATTTTTCTATTGCGGTTTTAGAAATTGGAATGTAGAAATGTCATAGTTACTTATTTTTTGTCTAGAATAATGTTATATTGTACAAAAAGTAGAGCTCAACTCAAAATGTGAAGATGTTATATGCTATAGAAAACATCTAGAAGTGTTAATTGCACCTAACAGTACATTGAAAAATGTACATTTTGTTGTGAATTCCTCTTGTAAAATAGCAGTGCACTTCCCAGTACATAGTGTGCCTAGAGCGTCCTAGCTGTATATCTTCAGTGTGAGATCTAGGAATTTGTAGGGGTGGTGCTGAGTTTGTCTAGAGAGTGGGGTTAACCCACATCTCCAATAATCTTAAGCAAATGGAAATGTGTTCCTCTTGCAGGACTTTAAAGGGAGAACCTACTCTGGAGTAATAAGGAGTATAAGGAGTGTAAATTTTTTGTAATGAAAATGAGTTTTTATTGGGTGTAGATCTAACAAGTCTACGATGCACAAAAGTGAATATGCAGGGGAATACAGGATGCGTAATACAGACATACAGACAAAAAATGCAATACAATATATGAAATTCACAATCATTGGACTCTGGTACTTCTGGAACACACATACGGGGAGTACCCGACGCGTTTCGAGATATACTCTTCTTCAGGGGTGTCTGATTGGAATCAGCACAACCAGAGGTATGTCATGTAGTATTGCTTGAGGGCATATATAGATTACTGCATCTATTTAAAAACATTTAAAGTAAGGGCTGGAGGGGACATATCGCCGCTGAACACTGAATAAGTGCTCGTTCCTGGTCCAGATTGGGCGGGCCGTGTATACCGGGTCCCAGTAGAGCCACCAGGGAGTATTCCCAAACAGAGGGCGCCAAAGACACCAGTGGGTGTAATAAAGGTCCTGGGGTAGAGCTCCAATCTGGGAGTGGTGATATGGTGCAGGATGAGCAAGATCCTGCTAGGCAGGTAGGCAGAGCCGGCACTGGGAGGGAGGGAGAGAGGGCCTGCAGATGCCCACGATAGCAGGGCCTGGCACCCAGGCACAGTGGGGCCCGGTGTGGGGGAGGTCCTGATGGGGCTACTGCTTGAGGCGCCTAAGGATGGGCTTCTGGCCCAAGGTCCAACCAGAGGGGGCTCTGGGTATCCAGCCTGGGGCGGGTCCTAGGAACGGTGCATTGCCAATGGATGGGCGTGCTGACATAGGAGAACCTCCAAGAGGAACAAATTTCCATTTGCTGCAGTGTGAGATCTAAGGCACTGCTGCCTCTGATTGCTAATCTAAGGAGATTTGGAGTCAGATTTAGTGATGTCACTAATGTGCTACTCCTTGGTGGAGGCTCTTGATATGAGGAAGCAAAACTCTGCTTCTACCATGATTACCACATAAAGACACAATGCAGACCAATACATCATACAGTAAGTCAGTGATGGGGAAAAGATCAGCTGCAGGGAGTCCACAGGCAATATTGGTATTAAAGGGGACCTTTACTCTAGATATAGTATAAGGTAAACAAGATATGCATTTAACCGCTTCAGCCCCGGAAGATTTTACCCCCTTCCTGACCAGAGCACTTTTTGCGATTCGGCACTGCGTCGCTTTAACTGACAATTGCACAGTCGTGCAACGTTGTACCCAAACAAAATTGAGGTCCTTTTTTTCCCACAAATAGAGCTTCCTTTTGGTGGTATTTGTTCATCTCAGCGGTTTTTATATTTTGTGCTATAAACAAAAAAAGTGCGACAATTTTGAAAAAAGCACAATATTTTGTACTTTTTGCTATAATAAATATCCCCATTTTTTTTTTTTTTAAAAAAAGCTATTTTTTTATCAGTTTAAGCCGATATGTATTCTTCTACATATTTTTGTTAAAAAAAAATCACAATAAGCGTATATTGATTGGTTTGCGCAAAATAGGGTCTACAAAATAGGGGATATTTTTATAGCATTTTTATTATTATTTTTTTTACTAGTAATGGCGGCGATCTGTGATTTTTTATCATGACTGCGACATTATGGTGGACACATCGAACAATTTTGACACATTTTTGGGACCATTGGCTTCTATACAGTAATCAGTGCTATAAAAATGCATTGATTACTGTAAAAATGTCACGGGCAGTGAAGGGGTTAACACTAGGGGGCAATCAAGGGGTTAATTGTGTTCCTTAATGTGTGTTCTAACTGAAGGGGTGAGGGGACTGACTAGGTAAGATGACAGATCGCTGTTCATATTTTGTATGAACAGACGATCTGTCACGTCTCCCCTCAGAGAATTGGGATCTCTGTGTTTACACACAGAGATGCCAGTTCTCGCCGTGTAACAAGTGATCGCGGGAGCCCATCGGTCATCGAGAATGCCGGGCATTCTCATCGGCTCCGGGAGTGAGCAGCGGGCACGCGTGCGCGCCCCTAGTTGCCGCCTTAGGAACCAACGTAACATAACGCCGATTCGTCTGCCTGTGCCATTCTGCCGCAGTACGACTGCAGCGGCTGGTCGGCAAGCAGTTAATATTCACAAGCCAGTTCGTTTTGTTATGGAAATGATTAAGAGCTCCAATCGAGCCCAAGGTTATCTGCTGCTGTCTCTAATTGGAAAGTGTGGATATGCATGCATATAAAAGTAAACACTCTGAGACACGCTCAGCTCTGTTACTTTTTACACTTCTGATTTATTCAAGGCGGTGCTAATGTTTTATACACACAAATACGTCATTGCTATGTTAGTCTTATTAGGTACATCTCATTGGTTAAGATAGAAAAGAAGATGGAGAATCTTTATAACAAGGTTTGGCTGTCCTTGGTTTTATCTTCAGTTCCGCGTTCTTCTGATGTGTGGGATGTAGGGGGTACCCGCCATCTTGAGAAAATATAGGACCAGAGCAAACCTGTATACTTATATAATGAGTAAGGAGAAAAATATGTATACACATAAGAAAATAGACATTTTCAGATTATTATTATTATTTACATCACATTCCTTCACAATCCCCCCTAAAATGATTATTTTCTCTTTTCTGTCCCTAAGACTAAAGGTCCTACTTTGGCCTGGCCCTTCTCCTCAGCAACTCTTTTAGGCTGTATATAGAATTGGGCAGCAACTGTTCACTTCCCTCCTCGATACAGCTGGAGAGGTGCAGTCAGGCGCTATCTATCCCTAAAACCCTATAGGATTGTGAGATTATGGACAGGGAGTGACTGTAGAGGAGTGAAGGGTTTGTCATCTTCCATCATAAGGGGGTCCTCTTCTTCTTGGTGGAGAAATGTAGGTGTGCTATTGTCTACAGCCTTTTTCATTAACTTTTTACAAAAGGTAGAATACAGCATACAATCAGGGCTAAAAGAACCAGGATTATTAATACCCTTACCCCTATCTGGACGAGCATCTTCTGCCACCCACCCACTCATCCAGCTAAAGTATTGATCCCATGGGTCTGTGATACCTGAGTTCTTCTTCAACTCCAATGACAGATCTTCTAATTTCTTTATAGCTAGAGTAACCTTACCATTTGGGCCAGTATTATCAGGAATGTATGTGCAACAGGTTCCCGTTTTTTTTTCCTATGGTTTTACAAAACACCTCCTTTCCCAACTAACACCATGTCTAAGGCCATCCGGTCCTGGAATGTCATATAGGAAGTGGGGGCTAACTGGTCAGCAATTCCCTGGCATCTTTAGTGTAATTTACAAATCTCTGTTGGTTATAATATGTGTAGTGTCAGGTCACCTAGAGGCTGGGTGACAGATGCACACCGTTGGGATCAGAAGTGCACCGCAAGGTAGTGGACCCTACGGCTGACTGCTGTGGATTGAACCCTGGGAGGTTCAGGAAGCAGGTCTACTGGATCACTGACACAGATCCCACTGGGAGCTAGAGCATAGATTCCCCAGGGCGCGGAGTCTAAGAGCCAGCCGGTGTTCACCAGAGCCTTTAATGGTGAGGATGGACTGCGCTGCAGTCTGGCTCCAGGTCGCGGCCCCCAGGGTCTCACAGCTCACGCTCATGGTAGACTACAGGAGAAGAGGAAGGAGGCAGCAGGCTAGAACAACAAGGAAAGTAAGGGACAAGCCAAGGTTCAGGGTCACAGGCAAACAGGGATGGTCGGGAACAGGCCAAAGTCAGTAACAGGAATCAGATGTAGGAAACACAGCAAGTACACATAGAGGCTAACACACAATGGTTGATCAGCACTGCTGGCTTGCGGTGCACAGGTTAATATAGGGTTCCCTGATAGGGCCTGGGGTGGGGCCATGCTTAGAGGAGAGGTTACAAAGCAGTCAGGTGAGGGTCAGCTGGTCTCTAGAGATGAACACATGGAGACAGGTATGCTGATCGACAAACTCTATTGCATAACCATGACATGTAGTTAATCCAATCTACATTCTTGCTGACAGTTGTTATGGGGATCAAAGACTCAAAACCAGCTTTTACCTGATCCATGGCTTTAAACTCATCAGGGACCCCCCTTGTAACCCTTATGACATCTATATATACATGAGGGTCAAAGCTTCCGGAGAGAGCTGCTCGCTTCCTCCTCTGACTGTGTGCTGGGTCAGTGTATGTATCAGGGGTATCTTCGGTTAGGATATGGGGGGGGCATAATGACCTTTGCAAGGGCACATTCACTGGTCCAGATTCCCTCTAGATCAAACGGAAAAAGGATATGCAGCACCCGAAAACACGCTCTCCTGCAGTGATAAGCGTGCATTCAGGTGTTCTTCCTGGCCAACTTGACTGAGGTGGCTGTGGTCAGCAAAACTTGGAATGGACCATCATATCTTGGCTCAAGGATCTCCAGACAGTAGTTGGTGTGTTCCTGTATCTAATTCAGGATCTGGAATGGAAGAAAACACCTGGACATGCATTCAGGTTAATTCTCGTGATAATGTGGTTACATAATTAGTCAACACATCAGACTGCAACTGTTGTGGAAAGTAACAACCAAGTCTGGGAGCTGAACCAAACAAAATTTCATAATGGGATAGGGCATGTTTCCCCCGGGGGTGTGTCTGACACTGAACAGGGCAATGGGCTAACTGTCTGACCAACTCATGTTAGTCTCTTGGGCCATCTTTAACATCCTGTTTTTAGTGTCCCATTCATCCTTTCTACCTTCCCGCTACTTTGAGGGTGGTATGGGATGTGTAGTGCCAACTGAACCCCCAATGCTGCCCAAATCTCTTTTGTAAGGGTTGCTGTTAAGGCTGGTCCCTGATCTCTCAATATCACCTCTGGGACCCCAAATCTACATACTATCTCACTCAGTAGTTTCTTAGCTGTGGTCCTGGCAGTCATGACCACTTCCACTAGGGCGTTTTCGAATCTGCCACTTCTTGGCACTTGAGAATGATCAATTTGCATCCTCTGGAATGGGGTATAGGGCTTTTGCCAGGTGCTTCTTCTGTGTTTTTTCTGTGCTTCTTCTGTGCATCCTGGGTTACATTTGGTGCAGATAATGCATGATCTGCAGAAGTTGTCGGTCAGTGGAGTAACTCTTGGTGCAACACTTGTTGATAAGAGAGTTCATAAAAGTTTTTGTCAAGTGGGCAGCTCCATGTGCCCATTGCACCACGGCTGGGTACATACTCCTGGGTAGACAAGGCTTCTTGTTGCACTCGAATAGTCCATTTCTGAGAGTTGCTCCTCTCCGTTTCCAGCTTTCCTTCTTATCCGGACTTGCTGTTTCCTGTAGTTCTTTTAGATAAACTCTGTCCACTGGGAAAGTCTGTAAGGTAAGCACGGGGTGGTCTTCTTCTACCGCCCTGCTGTCCACTTCCCGTGGACCACCAGCTGTCTGTTTGGCAGCTGAATTGGCTAGATGATTGCCTTAAGCTTCCTTTGAGTTCATTTTGTCATGTGCTTTACTCAGAATAGTCACTTGGGTTGGGAGAAGCAAGGCATCAATTTTTCACAGGTGTTCCTGCAGCCGTCAGGAATCCTCTGTCCTAGATAACACCATAATCATGGGCAATGCTGAAAGCATATCTTGAGTCCATATGAATGTTGGCTCTTTTTCCCTCTGCCCATTTACGTGCTGTAGTAAGTGCTTACAGCTCTGCCTCCTGTGCAGACATCACCAGTGGTAAGGCTTCAGCTTGTAGAACAGTGTTTTCAGTGGTGACCGCGTGTCCTGTGTGGTCATGGGGTGACAAGTCAAGACTCTACTCCTCCTCTGACTTTCCCCCCTCGAGAAGTGGAAGAAGGGTGGTAGGGTTCAGTGTTTGACAACTTAATAGAGTAATGCTGTCCAGTAGGAGGGAACACAGGAGTCTCAAGTGTCTGGTAGTGGACAAGTGTTTCGGCTGGATCTTGGTTGAATATGGCAACAACGTCATGGGGAGCAAGCAGAACGAGGCAGTGTCCGAGGACCATGTTCAAAGTTTTGTCAAGCAAGGCTTGTGTAGTAAAGCCAGCTCGCAGACACAATAGGCCTCCTCTTGCTACCGCATCCAGGCGACAGGAATAATATCCTATGGGGCGTAGGCTGATGCCGTGTGATTGGGTGAGTACACCTGCAGCATGTCCCAGACGTTCGGATACAAAGAGCTTAAGCGTTTTGTCGTAGGCTGGGAGCCCTAGCGCCGGAGGTGGTGCACTTAAGGGCTTCAAACTTAGATATTTCTTCAGGAGACATCTGGAAGGGTCTGATTGCAGAGCATCAGTAGGAAGGCTTCTGGAATCCATGCTCTGCACTAGGAAATCAGTCCAAGGAAAATGACAGGTGTTGAGCACCACTGCAATTTGGGCTTTGAGGCTCTGCAGCCCTGGTTGCCAAGATAGCACAACAGGCTTTCTGAGGTGACTTCAACAGGGGGTAAGTCAGCTGCACAAAGGAGAAGGTCATCAACATGTTGGAAGAGAATCACTTCCGGGTGTTCCTCTTGTCATGTGTCAAGGATGATAGCCATAGCTTTTGCAAACTGGCTTGGAAAGTTCTGTGCCCCTTGAGGCACAACTATTTAGGTATGTTGCCGTTTCTTTCCGTGGATGAATGCAAAAAGGTACCAGCAGGAGGGGTGAGGGTGGACACTGAAGAAAACGTTTGTAAGGTCCACCTCTGTGAGGTATTTTGCAGTCAAAGGCATCCACAGCAGGTACCTGGTTCTCTTTTTAGGATTCTCTTCTTGGGGTTATTGTGGTTTCCAGGGCAATGATGCGCCCTCTTTTAGCTTGACTGAAACTGGTGGCACCTTTAAGTGACCGTTGTCTTCCATTCCTGTGGACCATAGGCACGCAGGGATTCTGTCAAGTACTTCCTGCAGTATTGAACTTGACGTTTTTGCTTCATTAAGTGTCATCAGGAGAGGCAGAGAACGCAAAGCAGATTAGTCTTCTAAAGCTAGGGGAGTATGTAACTTCATCCCCCCTTCAGGCGTTTCCTGATTGAGGCCTGTAGTCCGGACAACACATCAGCTCCTAGTAGATTCAAGGGACATGTACAGGATGCCACAAATCTGGCAAGCAAATCAGGAAATGTCCCCACTTGGAGTGGCTCTACAAATGGACTGGAGCGGGGCACCCCATCCACTCCCACGCAGGAAACGTGTGTGTCTCTTTTCATAGTGGGAGAAACTCAGATCATCAAAGGCCTGTACTAGTCTAGCATGATACTTCTTCAGACTCCCCTTTATCTTGGGTAATATCTTGGATTGTGGTGGTCTAATCCGTCAACTTCTCCTTTGCCCAGTCGTGGAGTTGTGCACAGAACTCCACGCCAGAGGTGTAGGAAGTGGCACTTGTCAGGCTGGCATCACTGAAGGCCGTCTGCATAACTGGCCAAAAGACATATCCTGCTTTGATTTGGCATAGGCTGATCAAGTCTCTCCAGGCAGCTGAGTAAGTTTCTTGTATCTGCACTATCCTGTGGTAGAAGGGAATTGGCTGCTTCTCTGGGTCAGGCAGACTTGTCACTAAGGCCGCTGCTTGTGATGGAGTAAAAGCGACATACATCACTGGTGCCCCTTCTGGTAACCGAGACTGTTGTTGGGGCGGGGGCTGGCAAGGGGCACTGTTCTTTACGGTTGCCAGCATGTGTTTGAGATCCTCTCGGAACTGTGAGTCCGGAGCCGGATTGGGGGTTAAATCAGTGGGTGGCCTTGCTGCCTGTTGTTGGGCTTCCCACTCAGACGCTTCTTCATCATTAACATATCCGGCCTGGGAATGTGATGCTTCCGTTTTGGGGAAGACAGGTGTGTGGTATGAACCATCCTGGTTTAAAACAGGGAGGGCTGGGTACAGGCTGTTTAAGCTCACTGGGTGTACCAAGATGGCCGCCGGCAGGAAGTGCACTGGGCTGGGTAGAAAGTGAAGGCATGGGTGCACTAAGATGGCCGCCGGGCTGAGTTGTTACAGTGGGTTGTGCTTGGGTGGTGAGAAAGGAGTGGTTGTTAGACGGAGGGCAGTGCTGTCCCTCCCCTCCTTTTGTTTCAAGTTCCAACATAGCGTGGTAATTTCACATACTGTATCATCAACTCTGTGATACACATACATAATACAATCGCCATCTTTCTTAACTTCCTTTATCCAATTTTCTTTATCACACAGGATTTTTCTCCCTGTTTCTTTAGCAACATAACTTTCGCCACTTCTTTCAACTTTGTTAACTATTTCAACATCTTATCTCCTCTTCACTATCACATTCTTTTCTCTCTCTGTTTCTCAGCTAACAGCTTGAGAGGAGAATACGTACAACCAAGGGGTTAATATTCTTTTTCAGTGTTCTTTATCAACAAATTCCTTGGGTGGGGGCACATAAGACTGCGCTCCTCCCTGTAATGTACGGTTAATCTCAGAACAAGAACAAACACATCAGGGGTAATGGGGAGCTACGGCCTGCGACCCAACAGATCACCCGGGTAGCCCCCCCTCTGACCTTAACCAGTCCCCACCCCAACCCCTCTCGTGTATAGCAAACAATAAACCACAAATACACTCAGGACAGGACATTACACCTGCCACTCTCTGAACCGTAAAGCCTCAGCAGGCTAAGATAACCTCAGGGGCAGACAACTCCCCTTAAACCCAGTTAAAGGCCGTCATTACAGTTACTCCCAGAGGCCGACAGCTCATCTGGGGGTGAGACATCTGTAACGCTTTCAGACTGCAAAGCCAGCAGCTGAGATAACCCTCAAAGGTTCGACAAACCAATGAGTAACCCGTCCTATAACCGACTGCCACAATAACCCATCTCACTCCAGAGGCCGACAGCTCGTCTGGAGATGAGAACACACATGTAGCACTTTTAGACTGCTGAGTTTCGTAGCCCAAAGAATGGCAGACAGTGAACAAATACAGACAGCAGAAACCCATTGGCAGGTTCGTTAAAACAACCTCAGGCGAGGAAATACCTGCCTCTAAGACAGTCTCAGCATACCGACAGAATCCAGCGGTCAACCGAAAGATAAGAAAGTCGTACAGTGGTAAGAATATAAAGAAGACTTACCGGTACTGTTAGGGCTGCGCAAACCCCCTCTCATCTTTCAATTAACGCTCGAATGCTTATCGCGGTATGACTTCGACTGTAGCCTGAGGTCCCGGGTTTCGGCACCATCTGTTATGGAAATGATTAAGAGCTCCAATCGAGCCCAAGGTTATCTGCTGCTGTCTCTAATTGGAAAGTGTGGATATGCATGCATATAAAAGTAAACACTCTGAGACACGCTCAGATCCGTTACTTTTTACACTTCTGATTTATTCAAGGCGGTGCTAATGTTTTATACACACAAATACGTCATTGCTATGTTAGTCTTATTAGGTACATCTCATTGGTTAAGATAGAAAAGAAGATGGAGAATCTTCATAACGAGGTTTGGCTGTCCTTGGTTTTATCTTCAGTTCCGCGTTCTTCTGATGTGTGGGATGTAGGGGGTACCCGCCATCTTGAGAAAATATAGGAACAGAGCAAACCTGTATACTTATATAATGAGTAAGGAGAAAAATATGTATACACATAAGAAAATAGACATTTTCAGATTATTATTATTATTTACATCACATTCCTTCACAGTTTGTCCTGAGTCAACCAATAGCCTACAGAACTGCCAGAAAATCCTTCTATGCCCAAAATAATTGGACCAAAATACCATTTGAATATACACATTGTGGAACTGCTTTTGGTATTTTTTTAAATGAACCCTATTACAAACTCTAGCAAACAACAATACCTGTAACACTAACCCTCTCTTGTAACATTAACCCTCAAAGTAACAATCCCTGTAACCCCTAAAACTAACCCTAATACCAGCCTTCTCTGTAATCCTAACACTAACCCTCAGTGTAACCCCCTCATTAACAGTTATGCTAACAATACCAGTAAGCTTAACACAATCTTTCACCCTAATCCTACTTGTAACACTAACATTAACCCTCATATTAACCATAGACGGTTTGAACCCTGCTGAACCGTCCGAGATTCGAACCATGCATGGGCGGGCGGAATGTACCAAGTTGATCAATAGATAAAAACTTGAGTGCAACCAACCTGCCAGATTTTACATGCGATTATCACTAGTGGCTGGTATAGCTGCTAGCAATTATCACTGTCTTCTAAATACAATGGCTCGTGGGAGGAATTCCCTGTCTGTATTGATGGAGGAATCGAGGTTGCAGGAAACAAAATGTGCCCTCTGTATGGCCTGCCTATAACTCAAGCCTTAGCTGGAACCCCATCTTCGCCTTTGAAGATTATACCATATAAAGTATCAAAGTACGCAAATGTGCCAAAAGAAAATGTTCAACAAGAGTCCATGATGCACACCAAGATCTCCTCGGTGCTCTTGTACAAATTACACATTTAAAAGAATGACTCAATACAAAGCATGGTCAGGACTGTAGATGATGTGCATCATGTCCAGTGAAAGCAGACTGCAAAATATTGGAGAAACCTTCCAACGGGGCACCTGCTCTGTTCCTTTGACAACTATCCATGAGGACATTTCCCCTCACTTTGGCAGAATTTGTATTACTTCCTTTTGTGTCTAGAAAGTAAAGAGAAATTTCCCCAACTGGATACAGACAAAACATTAAAATGGGTTCTAATCATTCCTTACTGGATGCAAAATCAAAAAACACATACCTTAACTAAAAAAAACTAACAACACCCAATAGCAGGCAGGTTTTTCCATTGAACAGTAGCCACAGGTAGAGAAGAGTTGGGGTAGCACAGTGGTGTAGTGGTTAGCACTTTCACCTAGCAGCAATAGGGTCATTGGTTCAAATCCCGACCACAACACCATCTGCCTGAAGTTTGCATGTTCTCCCTGTGCCTGTGTGGGTTTCCTCTGGTTTCCTCCCACACTCCAAAGACATGCTGGTAGGTTAATTAGATGCTGTCTAAAAAATTCACCCTAGTATGTGTTTGTAAGTGTGTCGGGACCCTACAGGGTAAAGGACCGCTCTATACTGCAGATGGACAGCATAAAGCTCCCTGAGGTGATTTAGTTTGCATATGTAGTGTTATTGTTGTACAAGTTATTCATTCAGTTAAATATACAGCCAGATGTGCAAATTTAAGCATAAGAGCTGGATGGAGGTTAGACTTTGGGATGAGGCCAAGATAAAAAGAAAAAAAAATATGAATGGGATATTTCATTAAGACCAATATATACTGTACGCTTGTCTTCCAAAGTAAACAGATCATTATTCTGTACTTTAACAAAAACTGTTTCATTTGCATTTTAAGAACAAAGCTGCATCAGTCTCTCAAAAATTAAACAGTCAAAGCATTTCAAGAAAGCACTTAATCATATTTATGAGTGCTTTCATTTTTGCAAAGCATAAAGGGAAAGATTGCAGCCTGCACAGGATATTATTATCTCAGCTAATAATGCATTGTGCTCAGGGTGAATGGCTGGGCAGAGTGAAGGCAGAGGGAGGGGGCAGCTAAACGGATCTCATATAGTCAGCTGAGCAATGAAAGATAACAAACACTATATGTTAGGGGTAAAGGACATAAGGAGAGCGATCAGCTTGCTGACCAGTGGTGAAAATATAGAACTAGAATATCATTTATACACTGTTAGCTCCTACAGAACAGCCCATTCTACCAGGAGCAAGGCTGAATGAAAGCTGTGGTTTGGTCTTCTTGGAAAGGAGGAAGGAAAGCTAAATAGGCACAAACCTTTTTTGGACCTTTTAGAGTACTTCAAGCCATGCCACTTGTACCCTTATGTCTTCCCTATTAAACACCATCCTTTTTGCACAACAACGTTAACGTGACAGTTCTAGAAGATTAGATTGTGGGTGAATTAAATGACACAGCGGGGGGAGGTTTAATAAAACTGATGCACTGAGAATCTGGTGCAGCTGTATATGGTAGCCAATCAGCTTTTAACTTCAGCTTGTTCGATTAAGCTTTGACAAAAAAACACCTTGAAGCCGATTGGCTACCACGCATAACTGTACCAGATTTTGCACACCCCAGTTTTAGTAAATCAACTCTGTAATTTCACCAATAACTGAAGGGCAAAGGGGACTTATGTTTCACATAGTTTCTTCTTCATTTAATACTGTAATGGAGAAAGTTGAGTACTGTCCGTGATACTTTTTTTATTTGCACTAACATACAATTTTTCAGGACAAGCTTTCGGGGTGTGTCCCCTTCTTCAAGGTCCAAGCAGTACTCAATCAAATCTAATACTATAATGCAAATTATATGGTATACAGGGATCCACACCAACCAGCAGTCAGACAGTAGCACACATTTAGATGATAGAACTACATTGTCAGACTAGTCTAAAGAGGTCACAGTAGCAAAATGTAACATTGTTCAAGCAACAGATTTATTAGGAATAGGTGGTTAGAAATAGACAAAGCACGGAGGCCTAGGTTTATTGAACTTGCAGTCTTTACAAAGTAATGGCAGCAGGTGCTGCATGAACTAACTGCTGAATGACCTTGATGGGCTTAAGTCTCAAAGAAAGATCAGGAATGTTTCACAGCAATCCTTAAGGCAGGGGTAGGCAACCTTGGCCCTCCAGCTGTGGTGAAACTACAAATCTCATCCTGCCTCTAAGAGTCATGCCTGTGATTGTCAGGGTCTTGCAATGTCTCATGGGACTTGTAGTTTCAAAACAGCTGGAGGGCCGAGGTTGCCTACCCCTGCCTTAAGGTATCCCTAGGTGTATCTTTTTTTTACAACAGCCAGTAGCCTTTTGCGATGGGGTTCCACACCAGCCTGCTTCTCTTCCAGTTACTAAACTCCCCAACGTGGAACCAGTACACCCACCGCATCACAAGACCACCTAGTTTTACATCATTAGTAGACTTTATTCTCTCCCAGTGTTGATCTTTGTGTGTGCCAAGGTTTCGTGTACCTTATGAGACCAAACCCAAGCAACAGATAGGGACAACTTGCTGGGTGAATGGGAATTCCCCACCCCTACACCCAAAAGTCAAGTATTTGCAAAGACTCCTGACCCTTTTATAGACAATCAAAGTGTTTCTAGTTATGATTAATAGTTATGATTAATAGAAACTTCACAGTACTTTATAGGCTACTTTGCCTCAAAGGCCTTCGTTCACGCATCCTGCGTACCCTCAGGATGCCACAGGACAACTTTTGGCTGCTTGACTCATAATTAGTAGTGCTGGCAGGGCACTGTTACAGTGTGTAGTTCTCCCTAATCAATTAGATCTCAGCATTAAGGACATTTAAATAGTCATATCAATAATTGCTGACTTTGGATTGGTTGCTACAGGGTAATGGCACTGCTTATGATTTTATCTACACTACTATTAAATAAATCACCTTGTGAGTCATGATGAATAAGGGCGAGCTCTACAGAATTCCCTCCACGTATGAAATAAAATAAAAAAGCAAGGCTTCAACATTCCGTTGGCAGCATTTTCATTAAAATGTCAGAATGCATTCAAGGCGCTCACCGGCAGTACTTCTGCTTCTCAGACATGCTTAGTCATCCTTGTTTTACTTAGGGTGAGTCACAGAAAACATATACGAACATTTATACAGCACATCTCCAGCTCATCAGTGTACAAGTGTACCACAATGAAAAATAAGAAAAGGCATTTGCACTTTATCAAGTACATCCCTTCTGTTCTCAGAAGAAAGGAATTATGCTAAAACAGGTGCTAACACTGTATGTTAATCATATATTGGTTTGTAAGTGCAGCATTGCACAACGCAAAAAATCATATCATATTAATAGGAGAGAATTTCTTCCAAAGAGTGAGGTCAGGAATGTTGCTGGCCTTATGCCCCGTACACACGATCGGACATTCCGACAACAAAATCCATGGATTTTTTCCAGACGGATGTTGGCTCCAACTTGTCTTGCATACACAAATCATGTTGGAAATTCCAAATGTCAAGAACGCGGTGACGTACAATACGTACAACGAGCCCAGAAAAATTAAGTTCAATAGCCAGTGCGGCTCTTTTGCTTGATTCCGAGCATGCGTGGAACTTTGTGCGTCGGAATTGTGTACACACGATCGGAATTTACGACAACGGATTTTGTTGTCGGAAAATTTGAGATCCAGATCACAAATTTTGTGTGACGGAAATTCCGATGGAAAATGTCAAATGGAGCCTACACACGGTCGGAATTTCTGACAACAAGCTCCCATCGAACATTTTCCGTCAGAAAATCCGACCATGTGTACAGGGCATTAGGCTAAATTGTGCCTTGTGTGAAATTTCACAATGATAGCCCCCCCCCCAAATAGGAGCAACAATGAATATGTGAGTGTGGAACCATTGCACGTGGTCAGGATCCAAAATATGGCTGAATTTAACTTTATAGCTGAAGTTACTTTGGTGTAAGTGCTTATCCCAATACAAAATGTGTATTTCAAACTCTCAATCACAAAAAGCAAACTTTAGTAAATACATTGTAACTAGTAACATTGTAACTTTTAGTAATAAATGAACAATAAGGCTTCTCTGTTTTGAAATAGTATTAAACCCAAGACAAAAAACTTAACATATTACAGCTTACCAACAATTAGATGTGAGGGCTGCATTTGTTTTCTTTTTTTAAGGCGTTTTCCCTCTGTTTCACCTGGTGATCTGGCAAGTAACACACCTCCTGTATTACAGTGCTACCACTCTGGATGAAGGAGGACAGGGGCACCTTTGGACAGCAGCATTGTCAGTCTGGGGGGAGAGTTACAAGCAGTTTTAAAGCGGTAGTAAACTCGCTGACGCTTTTTTGTTTTTTATACACCTGTAAGGAAAAAGGCATAATGAGCTAGTATGCATCGCATCGCATACTAGCTCATTATGAAATACTTACCTTAGAACGAGGCATCGGTATCTCACTTGGTCCACGCCGAGGTAGCTGACATGTTGCCTCGGCGTGTCTTCCGGGTATCGCGGCCCCAGTGCTGTGAGTGGCTGGAGCTGCGATGTCGTCACTCCCGCGCATGCGCGCGGGAGACTTCTTTCTGGCAAGGTCCAGCATCTGCCGGGCTTTCAGCCGAGAATCCCCTGGACACATGGATTCCTATGGTGGGGGTGATACTTTTTGAAGCACCTGATTAGAGCCAGAGGCTCTAATAGGCTTCAAAATAGGGCGGGCTCAGGGCGCAGAAAGTGTGCACTGATTCCACCCAATTGTGTGAGGATAGCAAATTAATTTTCGCTATTTCCACACTAACCTTCCCCCCAGGGCGTCAGACCTGCTTCCTGATTGTCCAAAGCGCTGGGCAACCCTATTGGATGCCTGGTGCTTAGGAAGAGGAGCGGAGGAGACTTGCGCTGGAGCGGAGGTTGCCGCTGCTCTGAGAGGAGCTGCAGCAGTGCTACGGTAAGCCGCGATCCGCGCACACGGGGGGGGGGTGCTGCCAGAGCCGCAAACCCTGGGGGGGGATGTCGGTAGGCACAGTGGCTGGATTTGATGGGCTCAGTGGCTGCATATACTGGGCACAAGTGGCTGCATTTGATGGGCAAGTGGCTGCATATGATGGGCACAGTGGCTGCCTATACTGGGCACAAGTGGCTGCATATGATGGGCACAGGTTGCTGCGTTTGATGGGCACAAGTGGCTGCATTTGATGGGCACAGTGGCTGCATTTGATGGGCACGGTGGCTGCGTTTGATGGGCACAAAGGCTGCATTTGATGGGCACAGTGAAAATGCAATTGATGGGGGGGTTTCAGTATTTTTTAGTTTGTTTGGGCGGCCCCCCCAAAAATTTTGAGCACCAGCCGCCACTGCTCCCAGGATTGGCATTTGTGCAGCAAGATAACCGCAAGATTCATGTCAGTGCAGCAGAACAGCCCCGGAACAGGGAGTATAGTAAACACCCAGCATTTGTGCTCTCTTTATTGGTTTTACTTACCTCAGTAATTGCTCCCACAATGCTCACCTGTCCTGCTACCTCAGCCATTCCGCAAGAATTATAACTGGAAAGGAGATCAGAGGGAGCACAAGTACGGAGAGTAGTGTTGGAACACAAAGGGGCACTTCACCACGGATGCCGAAAGGGTTTTGGATTCCCTTCATTATGAATCTACACCCCAGATCCTGCTGCCAGCTAGTTAAAACTGCTGGATTCAAATGGGACCTCCTGCCAGCAACTTAAAATTGCAGGTTGTCGACTCTTTGAATAGTCTTCAAATGAAATGCTGTAGTATGCAATAAATAAATAAATGTCCCCTATAGTTACAGTACTTAACAGTTCCTAATTCAAAGTGACAGTTCTCTCAGCTTTACTACAACTTCTAATTGTAGTTCTTCAGCCCCTTAAGCTCCTGGTCTCTCACTGGACCCTCTGATTCGCTAACTCTGAATCCAGTGAGCTCCTCAAGGCTTTTGCGGTGGTATCTCCCTCAAGTGTCACACATGCTTCCCTGCTGGGTCCCTAGCTTGGCACTTTGGATACCTTCAAGCTTCACCCCTTGTACCTCCGACCACGACAGGTTCTCCGGCCGGCAGAACCATCACTTTTGGTTGGACTGCAAGCCGCAGTTCCCAACCCTGTGCTGCCCTCTTATTTCTGGATAGGCCCTCACACAGCCTGGCAGCCAGATGCCCAATCTCCAGCCTAGCAGCCCAGGGCAGATGACCACCCAGACGGCGGTCTGGGTGGCACAGAACACAGATCACCTGATCTCTTCCGAATAGACAGGTTCTTCCAGCAGGCCAAGGGATTCAAGAAAATCCCTGCCCATTGGCTGAGATACCCCATATACCCATAACCTGACCTTGGGTTGCCCTCCTCATATCTAATACCACCAAGTTCCTGGCCACCTAGTGGTAGAAGAGAAAGAGTGCAACAAGGCCAAACCTAGGGATAAATCAATAGATCTCTATCAATCGACCAAAATGACTACTCTTGGCAAGTCAACTTGTGAGGAGCTCCCTGACTAAACCCCAGGGTGCTACACAAATAAATGTGAAAATTGTGGTATGCATTTGTATTCAGCCCTTATTACTCTGATACCCCTAACTAAATTCTAGTGGAATCATTCACCTTCAGAAGTCACCTAATTAGTAAATGGAGTCCAACTGTGTGTAATGTAATCTCAGTATAAACACAGCTGTTCTGTGAAGCCTTCAGAGATTTGTTAGAGACCCTTAGTGAACAAACAGCATCATGAAAGCCAAGGAACACAACAGACAGGTCAGGAATAAGGTTTTGGAGAAGTTTAAAGCGGGGTTAGGTTATAAAAAAATATCCCAAGCTTTGAACATCTCACCAAGCACTGTTCAATCCATCATTCGAAAATGGAAAGAGTATGGCACAACTGCTAATCTACCAAGACATGGCCATTTACCTAAACTGACAGGCCGGCAAAGGAGAGCATTCATCACAGAAGCAGCCAAGAGGCCCATTGTAACTCTGGAGGAGCTGCAGAAATCCACAGCTCAGGTGGGAGAATCTGTCCACAGGACAACTATTAGTTGCGCACTCCACAAATCTGACCTTTATGGAAGAGTGGCAGGAAGAAAGCCATTGTTGAAAGAAAGCCATAAGAAGTCCAGTTTGCAGCCTGTGAGAGACCATGTGGGGGGCACAGCAAACATGTGGAAGAAGGTGATCCGGCCAGATGAAATGGAACTTTTTGGCCTAAAAACAAAACACTATGTGTGGCAGAAAACTAACACTGCGCATAATCCTGAACATCCATGGTGTGGCAGCATCATGTTGTGGGGATGCTTTTCTTCAGCAGGGACAGGGAAGCTGGTCAGATTTGATGGGAAGGTGGATGGAGCCAAATACAGGGCAATCATAGAAGAAAGCCTGAGTCTGCAAAAGACTTGAGACTGGGGCGGAGGTTCACCTTCCAGCAGGAGAACAACCCTAAACATACAACCAGAGCTACAATGGAATGGTTTAGATCAAAGCATATTCATGTATTAGAATGACATATAAAAAGGCAGTACAGCGCATACAAATGAAAATAGATAGGCAAAGCTAAAAAGTCCAATAAAAGTAGGATGCAGGCAAAATTCAATAAATCCTCCGGAGGATTTATTGAATTTTGCCTGCATCCTACTTTTATTGGACTTTTTAGCTTTGCCTATCTATTTTCATTTGTATGCGCTGTACTGCCTTTTTATATGTCATTGTATGGGATTTGATAAATTTACCCTCAGTACCACAGCTGCTTTTCGTTAGGGTTTGGGGTTTTGCGCTGGTTAACTTTGTTTATATGTATTAGAATGGCCCAGTCAAAGTCCAGACCTAAATACAATTGAGAATCTGTAGCAAGACTTGAAAATTGCTGTTCACAGATGCTCTCAATCCATTCTGACAGAGCTTGAGCTATTTTGCAAAGAAGAATGGGCAAAAATGTCACTCTCTAGATGTGCAAAGCTGGTAGAGACATCCCCAAAAAGACTTGCAGCTGTAATTGTAGCGAAAGGTGGTTCTACAAAGTATGGACTCAGGGGAGCTGAATACAAATGCACGCCACACTTTTCACATATTTGTTTGTAAAAAAAATTAGAAAATATTTATCATTTTCCTTCCACTTCACAATTATGTGCCACTTTCTATCACATAAAATTCCAATAAAATACATTGACGTTTTTGGTTGTAACATGACAAAATGTGGAAAATTTCAAGGGGTATGAATTATGAATACTTTTTCAGGGCACTGTATGTATATATATATATATATATATATATATGCATATATATATATCCTAGATTGTAAGCTCTAACGAGCAAGGCCCTCTGATTCCTTCTGTATTGAATTGTATTGTACTTGTACTGTCTGCCCTAATGTTGTAAAGCGCTGCGTAAACTGTCGGCGCTATATAAATCCTGTATAATAATAATAATAATAATATATATATATATATATATATATATATATATATATATATATATATATACACAGTATCTCACAAAAGTGAGTACACTCCTCACATTTTTGTGAATATTTTATTATATCTTTTCATGTGACAACACTGAAGAAATGACATTTTGCTACAATGTAATGTAGTGCGTGTACAGCTTGTATAACAGTGTAAATTTGCTGTCCCCTCAAAATAACTCAACACACAGCCATTAATGTGTAAACCACTGGAAACAAAAGTGAGTACACCCCTAAGTGAAAATGTCTAAATTGGGCCCAATTAGCCATTTTCCCTTCCCAGTGTCATGTGACTCGTTAGTGTTACAAGGTCTCGGGTGTGAATGGGGAGCAGGTGTGTTAAATTTAGTGTTATCACTCTCACTCTCTCATACCGGTCACTGGAAGTTTAACATGGCACCTCATGGCAAAGAACTTTCTGAGAATTTGAAAAAAAAAGAATTTTTGCTCTACATAAAGATAGCCTAGGCTGTAAGAAGATTGCCAAGACCCTGAAATTGAGCTGCAGCGCGGTGGCCAAGACCATACAGCGGTTTAACAGGACAGATTCCACTCAGAACAGGCCTCGCCATGGTTGACCAAAGAAGTTGAGTGTACAAGCTCAGCATCATATCCAGAGGCTGTCTTTGGGAAATAGACGCAGAGGCTGAAGGGGTAGGGGGTCAGCCTGTCAGTGCTCAGACCATACGCTGCACACTGCATCAAATTGGTCTGCATGATGTCATCCCAGAAGGAAGCCTCTTTTAAAGATGATGCACAAGAAAGCCCGCAAACAGTTTTGTAAAGACATGCAGACTAATGACATGGATTACTGGAACCATGTCCTGTGGTCTGATGAGACCAAGATGAACTTTTTTGGTTCAGATGGTGTCAAGCGTGTGTGGTGGCAACCAGGTGAGGAGTACAAAGATAAGTGTGTCTTGCCTACAGTCAAGCATGGTGGTGGGATTGTCATGGTCTTGGACTGCATGAGTGCTGTTGACACTGGGGAGCTACAGTTCACTGAGAGAACCATGAATCTCAACATGTACTGTGACATACTGAAGCAGAGCATGATCCCCTCCATTTGGAGACTGGGCTGCAGGGTAATATTCCAACATGATAACAACCTCAAACACACTTCCAAGATGACCACTGCCTTGCTAAAGAAGCTGAGGGTAAAGGTGATGGACTGGCCAAGACCTAAACCCTATTGAGCATCTGTGGGGCATCCTCAAACGGAAGGTGTAGGAGCGCAAGGTCGCTAACTTCCACCAGCTCCATGATGTCGTCATGGAGGAGTGGAAGAGGACTCCGGTAGCAACCTGTGATGTTCTTGTGAACTCCATGTCCAAGAGGGTTAAGACAGTGCTGGAAAATAATGGTGGCCACACTAAATATTGACTTTGGGCCCAATTTGGACATTTTAACTTAGGGGTGCACTCACTTTTGTTGCCAGTGGTTTAGACATTAATGGCTGTGTGTTGAGTTATTTTGAGGGGACAGCAAATTTACCCTGTTATACAAGCTGTACACTCACAACTTTACATTGTAGCAAAGTGTAATTTCTTCAGTGTTGTCACATGAAAAGATATAATAAAATATTTACAAAAATGTGAGGGGTGTACTCACTTTTGTGAGATACTGTATGTATATAGATAGATATATATATATATATATATATATATATATATATATATATATATATATATAAAATAGGGTTTACCATGTTGCTTCAGATATGCCATGTAGCCTTGATGCTAGAGAGGTGTACCATTGGCTTTGAGCATCAATATTATAGAAGGGGGCTGAATAAACATGCCAATTTGCCATAATGGTGCTTTGTGATGTTGCCTAAATTCTTAAACATTACCAGTTTACCTGTTTCTGGAACATCTTCCATCCATAATTTATATTATTTCCAGTTTTCTATTAAGTAAATATACTGTATCTTTGCACGTGTGTACACTGTTTTAGTCGAATGTGTACTATATCTCAAAAGGACATCACGACTAAGCTGTATTTTTAAGATAAAATCCCAAGGGGGCGCATGCGCGGAGTCTAACAGAGCGGTAATGTGCTGTTAGAGCTCCGCTCCGTGACTGAGAGAAAACCCACCATACAGCCTGAACCTGCTGGTATAACATCTACCACTACCTTGGGCTTATTCCCGTGACCTCAGGGACTGAATTGTTACAGGTAAAATGGTGCTAGGAGGGGGCAGAAACAAATTTAAAACGTCTTCCATGAAGGAGTCTCAGTCAAGGGCTGCAGCCAGAGCGGCATCAGCCTCTGCCTCACAGATTACCTCACAGAACACCTCAGAGCGCTCACACAAGGAGAAGCAGCCTTCTGTTCAGATAACATCACCAGATGATTCTGACATAGAACTTTTCCCCTCACAAGATTCTTCAAAGAATGTATCTACTTCACCTGTGCCTTTGAAACAATTTGAGAGAATGTTACAAAAGGCACTTAAACAGCAGAACATATTACAAGCAGCCTCACAAGAGAAATTAGAGAACTGGGCACACGTACTGATGTATTAGAAAATAAATTTGAAGTAATGGAACTTTCTGTACAAGACACCATGAAAGAAATAGAAAACCTTAAAGAGGAGAATTTTACACTTCAATCCAGATTAGAAGATTATGAGAATAGGGCCAGACGTTCAAACATTCGTATTAGAGGAATTCCTGAGACGATAACTGATTTACCTTCGACGATAACAGCCCTATTTCAGGAGCTACAACCGACAATACCCATTGAGCGCCTAGAGATGGATAGGGTCCACCGAGCATTGGCGCCAAAGAAAATAGATGGCCCTCCACGCGATATCATAGCGAAACTTCATTACTATCGCACGAAGGAACAATTTATGTCAGCAGCCAGAGAAAAACATAACCTATCCTTTCAAGGTCATGACTATCAGCTATTTACTGACCTGTCCCAGCTGACCATCAATAAGAGGCGAGCAATGAAGCCCCAATTGGCAGTACTACAGAATCACCATATCATCTACCAATGGGGATTCCCGTTCTCCATCAGATTCACACATCAAGGTTCTAGATTTACCTGCAGATCTCCTGAAGAATTGCAGCTGACTTTACAAGATCTACACCTAGTAGATAAATCACAATCTACCAACCTTACCCGCAGAAGATCTACATCCAACAATCCTGGAAATCATCAGGCTAACAAGAGGAGCCGTATTGCCTCCCCTCCGCTGGAACAGGAAGACTCTATGGACTGATATTAAAAGACAGTGTCACATAGACCCCATTTGGACTTCATAGTCCTTTTCTCATTTATTTTGAATATTAAGACTAAATACGTGAGCCATAGTCATTTATGGCATATTTAACTGATTTTCCTTTATGTCCTGAAGTTATAACATTTCCTAAAGGACCCTTTAATATTAATAGTTAATTGTTAAATCTTAGTTCAAACAGAAACATGTTTAAATATTTAAGCCTTATTTATTTCACACCCAAAACTTGTGAAATCTCATTTAATATATAAAAAAAATAAAAAAAAAAAATAAAATTAAATTAAAAAAAAATGTATGTATATGTGCATATGTATGTATGTATGTGTGTGTGTGTGTATATATATATATATATATATATATATATATATATATATGTGTGTATGTGTATGTGTGTGTGTATATGTATGTATGTATATGTGTATGTATGTGTGTATGTGTTTATATATGTATACATATATATCTATGCATTTAAAAAAAAAAAAAAAAAAAAAGTGTGTGTATATGTATGTGTATGTATATATATATATATATATATATATATATATATATATATATATATATATATAAATAATTAAATAATAATAACAAATAAATAAAAAATAAAATAAATATGACATGAGAGGATACCTCCTCCAATCAAGCAGCCCCTGATAGACCAGTTTTCAACTCTAATCTATTGCTATCTTTCACCTCTTTATTAGCTTTAATTATGGTCTAACATGTTCAACACTTCTACTTGTATATAATAGTCGCTAGTTAGCTCTTCTGCTATCTTTGAGTTTAAAAAAGGAATAAGAATTTATCTTTCCCCACCCTTCATCAGTTACATTAATATGGGATTTGTAGGTTTACAAGTTATTATATATGCAACTACATCCCAGGTCATCCCCTTTTTTCCCCTTCCACAGTATTAAATTACATCTTTATTAACTCAATATTTGAACAAAATATTAATGATATTTATCTCCTCAGTTCTAATAATTAATTAATTATTCTTGTTTAAAAATGTTACAATCGTCCTCATTTATGTTTGTAATGAATTGTTCATTTACTTTATTCAATTAGCCGAGTGGGCTAAGAATTAAAACATCTTAGTGATGCTCTGTTATAGGGTTTTTCCCTCTTTACACGGTAGTTCCATGTACCCCACTGTGCCTTCCTCGACCGACCATTATTATTATGTGGTCGATCAACGATGGCCCTGTATCCCTTGATGGGGGAAATTTTCCCTCCTCACGGGTAATTCTTGGATCTCATATTAGACTAACTTATTCAACAGTATATTTATTCATTTATGCTATTTATTTTTCTCTTTTTCTAGACCTCCCTAGGTCCTCTTTTTCTTACCCCCTTTTCTGTTCACTTGGATTGGTCCACTCAGCCGGAAATATAACAAAAGTGGTGAGTATTATCTTTTTTATCTTCTACCATGGCACCCTTGAACATCCTTTCCCTGAATGTTCAGGGACTTAATATACCGCAAAAGCGTTCAAAAGCATTTAGATTCTTCCAAACGCAGAAAGCACATATAGTTTGCCTACAGGAAACTCATTTTACAATAAATTCTACACCCAGATATTTGAGCTCTTCCTATCCTCAGGTCTATTCGGCCTCAGCATCCACTAAACAACGTGGCACCCTGATAGCTTTTCATCGTTCAGTACCCTTTTCTCCTATATCAGAAATCAAAGACCCTGAAGGGAGATACATCATTTTGACAGGTCATATTTTGGATATGGAAATAACAATAATCTCATATTATGCTCCAAATAAAAACCCTACACCCTTTTTTACACATCTCCTACAGGTTATATCCACACACAAAATAGGGACTATTGTAATGTGTGGAGATTCAAATCAGGTTCTTTTACCATTCTTAGATAAAACCCCCTACACGCCCACGAGTTATCCATCTAATCAATCCTTTTCACAGCTTCTTTTGAGATACAACTTAATTGACTCTTGGAGGGAAACTAACCCGGTTAAGAGAGGTTATACATACTATTCGAATCCACATCAAACTCTTTCACGCATTGACCATATATTTTTAACCATAGGCATGATTCCGGAGATTCTCAATTCAAATATAATTCCAATACCATGGTCAGACCACAATGCGGTTTTTACCAGTATAGCCTCCGCCATTTCCAAATCCCATGATCGTACCTGGTACCTTCCCAATATTCTGCTCAAAAATCCATCTCACTGTATCCAGGTCGAACAAGCCTTAAAAGAATATTTGTTATATAATACATGCCCTGAAATATCCCCGTTAACCCTTTGGGAAGCCCATAAACCAGTGCTAAGAGGTATACTACAAAAACAATCTGCATTGTTCAAGAGAGAACGTAAAAATTTGGCACAAAAGCTTGAATTGGAATATAATAATTCCTTTTTAAATTTTCAAGATAATCCCTCCTCGATTTCTAAAGCCCATCTAGAAAAAGCACGCCTAGAATATGACCTATTCCTTACAGAAAATGCAGATAAATCTTTACGCCGATCTAGACATGCCTTTTATATGAAGTCCAACAAGCCTAACGCATTTCTAGCACGAGCCCTTAACTCCCAATTTAAACAAACAAAACCAATAAGACTCAAAATAACCAAACATAATTACACATGCAACCCCGTTAAAATAGTTAACAAATTTAGATCCCACTTATCATCCTTATATTCGGCAACAAATGATTATAATCCAGTAGAGGCGGAAGCCTTCTTTTCTCAAATAAAACTCCCAGAGTTAACACACGCCCAACAAGCCCTACTTGAAGAACCCATTTCTTCAGAAGAAGTAAGCTTCACAATCAAAGAACTAAAGTTAAATAAAAGACCTGGCCCGGATGGCTTTTCATCTTTATATTACCGCACATTTGCAGAAATCTTATCCCCACTACTAACCAAAGCTTATAATACAATACTAAAAGGTAAATTTTTTAGACAAGAGTCGCTTATGGCAATTATCTGTATGATACCCAACCCTAATACTGATCACACATCTTATAATAATTATCGCCCCATATCTCTCTTAAACTTAGATACAAAAATATTAGCAAAAATCCTGGCAACTCGACTTAATAAAATTATAGGTAACCTTATCCATAGAGATCAGGTAGGTTTTATGCCTAATCGTCAAGCAGGAGACAATGTACGGAGAGCAGTTCTATTGGCACACATTGCTAAGACCCGACGTATCCCCTCATGTTTCCTCTCATTGGATATTAGGAAAGCCTTCGACTCAGTGTCTTGGACCTATCTTTATCATACTTTACAGAAATGGGGTTTTGGACCTCATTTTATCAAATGGATAGCCGCACTTTATAATAGTCCTCAAGCATACATAAAATATGCAGGCTATAAATCAGGCCCATTTAAAATTGAAAGAGGCACGCGTCAGGGATGCCCTTTATCTCCCCTTTTATTCGCCCTTCTCATAGAACCTCTTGCCCAATTTATTAGACTAAATCCAACAATAACGGGTATAGAATTAGGAGGTTACAATCACAAACTCTGCATGTTTGCAGACGATATTTTACTATTTTTATCTTCTCCTCAGATATCAGGCCCCAATTTATTACCTATTCTTAATACATTTGCCAATATTTCCGGACTGATAATTAATCCCAAAAAATGTCTAGCCCTGAATATATCCCTGTCTGATAGAGACAAAGAAATAGTGAAGTCAGCACTCCCTTTCACTTGGGCAGAGAAAACAATCCCATATCTGGGCATACATTTAACAGCATCCATCTCTGATCTCTTCTCAGCTAACTATCCACCCATCCTAAAACACATAACAAATTTGATGAAACAATGGTCTTTCCTTCCACTATCTTGGTTTGGAAGGATTAATACTATTAAAATGTCGATTTTACCTAAATTATTATATCTGTTTAGAGTTCTCCTGATTCCAATTCCGGCTTATTTTTTACGAATAATTCAAAATAGAACGAAAAAATTTGTATGGGGATCCACAAAACCACGAATTCCTATACATACTTTATACCTCCCCAAATCTTCTGGTGGCCTGGGCTTCCCCAACTTTGCAGCATACTATCAAGCTGCACATATGGCAAGCTTAATTAAGTATCACACAACTCATGACACACCCCTGTGGGTAATGATAGAAGCGGCTGAATGTGACCCTCTATCGGTCTCAAATTTATTGTGGCTTAATCCCAAGGATCGTCAAGGTTTACGCAACCCCATCACAAAGCACAGTATAACCCTTTGGGACAAGCTTAAAATTAAGCATCAGTTTCAGTCTCCTCATAACCCCCTCCTCTCCTTCCTCAAAAACCCGGCCTTTTACCCAGCATGGGTTTTCCCTAAATCATTTAAAATATGGGACTCTATGGAAATATCGAGACTACATAAACTCGTCACACCTTCCAACAACAACCATTTCCAGAATTATGTGAAACAGTTGGATTACCTCAATCAGAAACATTCCGATACCTTCAGATGAAAAATTTTTTCACACCTTTCACAAATACAAACACTCCTTTACACCAATTTACTAAATTTGAATCCACTTGTCTAAAAGATCCACATGCCAAGAAACAAATTTCTTCTATCTACTCTCATTTACTGACTAATATTAATTTAGATAAACCATCCTATGTTCAGAAATGGGAGGAGGACCTAGGGCGAACTCTTGAGGATATGGAATGGTCAAGTATCTGGCAGGCCACTAAAACATCTTCTGATAATATTTTAGCAATGGAAACAAATTACAAAGTTCTGACTCGTTGGTACTTAGTACCTTCTAGAATTGCAAAATATGTTCCAACTTACTCAGCTCTTTGCTTTCGTGGCTGCCCAGACCTGGGCACACATTTGCATGTCTGGTGGACCTGCCCGGTAGCCCAGATCTTTTGGAAAAAAATTTTTGGCATAGCCTCTGAAATGTTCAAATTTAAAATTCACCCTGATTCCACCACGGCTTTGCTCAACTTAAAACCGGTATACCTAACACATATACAATTCAAGCTGTTGATCCAGCTACTGACAGCCGCTAGACAAACAATTGCGAAAGCCTGGAAATCCCCTTTACTAGGAGTGGTTGAGACTAAAAATAGAATGAATAATTTCATGATTCACTCTAAAATGGCTGCTATAGAAAATAATCTTATACCAAAATTTGAGAAAATATGGAACCCATGGATTAAATTTTTCACTGCATCATCTATGGATGAAAAAGTCCTATTGCCATGGTAGTGGTTAAAATTAACTGATCTTAGTCTTTACTCATCTCCATATGGCTCTCGGACCAATCTGGTGAACTCCTTCTCCCCCTCTTCTCTCTCTTCCTCTATATTCCTGTTTATCCCTACTCTCTTCTTCTCTGTCCCCTACCCCCCTCTTTTCTTTTTTTTTTTATTGCCTGTGAACATCGTACTATTTAAGTTAAATGTTATTTTTATAATGTAATGAATTGCTTTCATTGTATATCTTAAATCTTTAGCTTTAGATTAGCTTATTAATTCAGCAATGACATACAGTCATCAAACTCCCCACACTAATTCCCTTATATGTACAATGTAATCTTTACATATGATTTGTTTTCTCTTGTTTATTTATTTATTTTTATTTATTTATTTTTTTTCTCTCTACTTATTTGTAATTTTCCTATGTAATAGCAAAATTAGACTCTGTTCATATGTGATTATTCAACATATAAGTTTTGCTGATTGTTATATATTCAATAAAATCTTTTGACAAGGAAGATAAAATCCCAAAACATTTAACTTCAAGTGGCCTATCATTAAAATTTAAAAAAAGGGTAAATCCTGGTGGGACAGCACAACAAGGGCACTGTGTAATTTTAATGTAGACACTCTTCCTACTTGGCAAGGTGAGTATTTAGAAGAAAAAGTTAATAAGCAATAAAGCTAACTTTAGGAGGATATTAAGTTAGTGTTAGGCTTATATTTTAGGGGTCAAGTGTGGGGGGAGGCTGAAGCATTAAAAAATATTCTAAGCTTACATTCACACAGCTGAGCAGCGGCGGCCAGCACCGGTTCCTTGCCGGCGCTTACATGTGAATAGAGCCTGTGACTGACCCTGAGTGCGGCCAGTTTGCGCCCATGGTCTGGGTCTGTATTGAGTTTTGGTTGCACACAAACTTGCCACAGTTAATTGGCCAGTATGTATGTGGCCTTAGCACAGAGTTAAATAGAGAATTAGAGTATATGTCGCGCTGCTTAAAGTGGGTATGGTAAAAAGAAAAACAGTTCTACCCTAGTTGGTCAAACTATTACATACATATGTGTGCTTTATAAAAAAAAAAAGTTATTGTAACCATAAGCTCAATACCAACTGTAAATTCAATAAATATTCATATTTATTATGACTGATGATTAGTTAACAAACGTGCCAAATCCTAGTAGATAAATAATAAAGCTTAAACATATAAGCCAGTGCTAGAAAACACTAAAGTGACAAATGCTAAATTTTATGAGTCCATTAGTGGTTCAGCAAAGTGACATGTACTGAAAATATAAGTCCTTAAAATGGTGCTGCAGAAAATCACAGAAAACCATGCGGTGTGCCGGTGTATCCTCACGTGCTTTCATGAGAAATCTCTCCCAACGAGGGGGTAACCAGCAGTCACAGCACCACTCAGCTGTATATGGATTCCAGACCCAGCAAAAGACTATCTCTCCTTTCTCCTTACATCCATTGCCCCAGCATTCTCATATACATACAGAGATAGTAAAAACAAGCTCCATAGTGTAATGCCATTGAGCAAATTTATTAAAAGATAGATAGTAATGCACTTACATGGATAAAATTGTTAACAAGCATGAAAACCAGAAAGATTGGGACATGATGAGCTCCACGGACCCAGAAAGTGATGCAATGACACTGTATGCTCCTCCCTACGCGTTTCATCAAGCACTTAAATGTGAATAGGGCCTGTGACTGACCCTGAGTGCGGCTGGCCAGTTTGCACCCAGGGCCTGGTTTTCTATTGAGTTTTGGTCGCACACAAACGTGCCGCAGTTAATTGGCCAGTTTGACCTTAGCACAGAGTATTTCTGCATCCAGAGGCAGCATTTAGTATCTTCAAACTACCTGCATCACATCATTATTATTATTATTATACAGGATTTATATAGCGCCAACAGTTTACGCAGCGCTTTACAATATAAAAGGGAGACAATACAGTTATAATACAATAAGATACAGGGGGATTAAGAGGGCCCTACTCAGAAGAGCTTACAATCTAATAGGGTGGGGCAAGTGGTACAAAAGGTTGTAACTTGGGGAATGAGCTGATGGAAGTGGTAAAAGATTAGTTAGAGACGTTATAGGCTTTCCTGAAGAGATGAGTTTTCAGGGATCGCCTGAAGGTAGCAAGAGTAGGGGATAGCCGGACAGGTGGAGGTAGCGAGTTCCAGAGGATGGGAGAGGCTCTTGAGAAATCCTGAAGATGAACATGAGGGAGGAGACGAGAGAGCTTGGGAGTAGGAGGTCTTGAGAAGAGCGGAGAGGATGATTTGGGTAATATTTGGAGACAAGATTGGTGATGTAGCTCGGGGCAGAGTTGTGAATGGCTTTGTATTGTGGTTAGTATTTTGAATTTAATTCGCTGGGTGATTGGGAGCCAGTGTAGGGATTGGAGGAGAGGGTTGGCAGACACTGAGCAGTTGGTAAGGTGGATAAGTCTGGCAGCAGCATTCATGATAGACTGAAGAGGGGATAACCTATAGAGAGGCAAGCCAATGAGAAGGGAGTTGCAATAGTCAAGGCGAGAAATAACAAGGGAGTGAATGAGGAGCTTGGTGGTTTCATTTGTTAAAAAGAGGTGAATTTTAGAGATGTTACGGAGGTGAATTCTAGAAACTTTTGACAACGATTGGATTTGAGGCTGAAATGACAAGTTAGAGTCTAGGATTACACCTAGTACCCTGGCGTGAGGGGAGGGACTGATGGTTGCATTGTTAATTTTGATGGAAAAGTCATTGAGGGGGGCACGGGCGGGGGGAATATTAACAGCTCAGTTTTAGAGAGATTTCGTTTAAGGAAGTAGTGTGACATCCATGCTGATATGTCAGTTAGTAAGTTAGTAAAGCGAGAGGAGACTGAAGGAGTGAGGTGAGGAGTAGACAGAGATTTGGGTGTCATCAGCGTATAAGTGGTATTGAAAGCCGTGGGCGGTTATCAAGTGACCAAGGGAGGAGGTGTAGATAGAGAAGAGAAGGGGTCCAAGAACAGAGCCTTGGGGGACCCCTACAGAAAGGGGCAATGGAGAGGAGGAGACAGATTTGTAGGTGACACTGAAGGAGCGCTGTGATAAATAGGCAAAGAACCAGGATAGAGCAGAATCTCGGAGGCCAAGGGAATGTAGTTTATTGAGAAGGAGCGGGTGGTCAACAGTATGAAAGGCCGCAGAGAGGTCAAGTAGTAGGAGTATGGAGTACTGGCTGTTGGTTTTAGCAGTTAGTAAATCGTTAGTGAGTTTTAGTAAGGCAATTTCTGTGGAGTGCTGTGAGCGAAAGCCAGACTGTAAAGGGTCAAGAAGGTTATTTTCACTAAGGTAGGAGCTAAGACGGTTGTAGACTAAGCGTTCTAGAAGTTTAGAGGTGAATAGGAGCAATGAGATGGGTCTTAAGTTGTTCAGGTTGGTAGGCTCCAGTGAGGGCTTTTTAAGTATGGGAGTGATCTGCGCATGTTTTAGAGGGGAGGGGAAGGTGCCACTAGAGAGGGAGAGATTGAAGATGTGAGTGAGCATAGGATAGAAGAAGAGGGTGACCGTAGTAGTTGTGAGGGAACAGGATCCAAGGGACAATTGGTTAAGTGGGCATCTGAGAAAAGTTTTGTAACCTCTTCAGTAGTAGCCAATTCAAAAGAGGAGAGTGTTGAATGCGCTGTTAGGCAAGGTATGTTGAGTGGGGAAGATGTACGCACAGTGGAGGTATCCTCACAAATTGCATCAATCTTGTCTTTGAAGTGATTGGCAATCTCTTGGGCAGTGAGTGAGTTAGTGGGTAGAGGGGGTGGGGGGCGAAGCAGAGAGTTAAAGGTTGAGAAGAGCCGACGGGGACTGGATGACAAGGAATTACAAAGAGAGACAAAGTAGGCTTGTTTGGCAGCATGGAGGCATGAATTGTATTTTAGAAGGGTATATTTATATAGGGTGAAGTCTTGCAGGCATTTGGTTTTACGCCACAGTCGTTCAAGATCACAGCAATGTCTCTTGAGATTTCTAGTGTTGTCAGTTTGCCACGGTTGTAACGGTCGGGGCCTGATTCTGCGTGCGGTTAGAGGAGCAAGTGCATCTAGTGATGATGAGAGTGAACTGTTGTAGACAGAGGTGGCCAGGTCAAGACAGATCAGGGGAGAGATTATGTTATATAGGTGGTCAGTAGCAGAATAGAGAAGAGAAGGGTTAAAGTGGCGAAGGTTTCTGCAAGTAATTGTTTGCTGCTTGGAGGGATGGGTGGTTGGAGGCAAGGATACAGTGAAAGTAATGAGGTTGTGATCAGAGAGAGGAAAGGGGGTGTTTGTGAGGTTGCCAGGGTTGCAGAGATGGGAGAATACAAGGTCAAGGGTATTACCATTGGAGTGAGTGGAAGTATGTGTCCATTGGGTTAGGTCAAAAGATGAGGTTAAGTCGAGAAGTTTAGCTGTAGTTGGGCTGTTAACATTGACAGGAATGTTGAAGTCACCAAGAATGATAGTGGGTATTTCAGAGGAGAGAAAGTAGGGTAGCCAGGCAGCAAAGTAATCAAGAAAGCGCGATACCGGCCCAGGAGGCCAATAAATAGCTGCAATCCTCAGTGAAATGGGAGAAAACAGATGAATACAGTGCATCTCGAAAGAAGAGAGGGATAGAGAGGAAGGGACAGGAAGGACTTGGAAGGTGCTTTGTGGGGATAGAAGAAAGCCAACTCCACCTCCTTTCTGTCTGTTGGGTCTGGGGGAGTGAGTCCAATGGAGACCACCATGGGAGAGGGCAGCAGGAGAAGCTGAGTCAAAATTTTGAAGCCAGGTTTCTGTTATGGCGAGTATGTTAAAGCCATGAGAGATGAAGAGGTCATGTACAGATGTTAGCTTGTTACAGATGAAGCGGGCGTTCCAAAGGGCGCATGAGATTGGTGGGCTGCTTTGAGGAAGCAGGGGGATAGAAATTAAACTGAGTGGATTGCGGTGGTTGCCAGAGGGGGAGGGGTATTGGATATGTGGCTTGCAGTTGGAAAATGGCAGACCAGGATTAGGAGAAATGTCATGTCATGCATATGAAGTTAGCTGTATAATGTTGCTTTCTTGGTATCAGAATAATAAAAGTTTTATTCAACAGGGTCCTGCAAACAGCAATGCTGGTGCATATAGAATGCCACAAGGTAAGCTACAGATAAACAGTTACATGCAAACAGCAGCAGTGGCAACTAATAGCCACTGCTGCCAGTGTGTGCAGGCAGCATATAGAACTGCCAGCAATAATCTACTGATTCTTGCCAGCGGCTGCCACTGTGGTGCGGCTATGTCAATAAAGTCTTAAAGGCAATTCTTCTTAGCATAGCTCTCTATAGCACCCTATCAAATATGCCAATTTGGTCTACTTTGGCCAGCATATAAACATGTAGATTACATTTTATCATATTATATTGTTTTTCTTTCTCAGATTCTACTTTTGTCCAGTCAGTAAACAGTAGGTTGGTTGGTCCATAGTAGAAAAAGACACTCAATTCTTGAAATACTAGGTAATTTTTGGAAAACAAAACATTTGTGGTGGACCAGTACATTCATAGATCTGCAGTGTGATTTTAATCCCGACAACAATTAAATGGCTGCTACATTTTCTAAGGCCATTTAAAGCTTTGTTTGTAAAGCATGTGTGGTTCATGGGACTTTTCAGAGTCAGCAGCTTGCAAACAATACTTGCAAAAATACTATACTGTATTTGTGGCCACCTGATATGCACTTGTGATGTGTAAAAATCATGATTAGTTTGATTAGCAGTTGTCACTAATAACTATTTTGAAGAGATTATTGTAGTGGAGGCAACTTAACCCTTATCAAATGCATTGTAATTACATGCTCTATGCTTACCATGTGTTCACTATGAATTCCCAGCAATACAAGAAAAAGAAGACACAGACTGAATACTGAAAACACAATCAAGTACAAATGTTATGCCGCGTACACACAAGCGGACTTTACGGCATACTTTGCCCGGCAGACTTTTCAACTGACTTTACGACAGACTTTACGAATGAATGGACTTGCCTACACACGATCAACCAAAGTCCGACGAATTCGTACGTGATGACGTACGACCGGACTAAAACAAGGAAGTTCATAGCCAGTAGCCAATAGCTGCCCTAGCGTCGTTTTTTGTCCGTCGGACTAGCGTACAGACAAGCGGACTTTTCGCCGGACTCGAGTCTGTCGGACAGATTTGAAACATGTTTCATTTTCAGGTCCGTTAAACTTTTGAGAAAAAAAAGTCCGGTGGAGCCCACAAACGATCGAATTGTCCGACGGACTCAGGTTCGCCGGACCAAGTATGCCGTAAAGTCCGGTCGTGTGTACGCGGCATTAGCCCTTAGCAAATAAAATCCAAATCCCAGCTACCCATGAAACAAGCCACATGGAAGACATCAGGCCCGATGAAAGCAATGTCCCCAGCCAGAGGAGTCATCTTTATGGGTGACCAGAAGTATGGTGAGTGGGTGTTCATGGCACTCTCTGTTTCAGACCCACCATACATGTACATGTGCCACAGAAGCAGAGTTCTGCAAAATTGAAAGTTTGGCCAGTGCGTAGGCCTAGACAAGCCCTGTTACACGCGGTCCTTGGCGGTGAGCATGTGGGTCAATGAGTCATATTTGGACCCTTCCTACAAGCCTGTCACACCTAATTCCTTCTGAAAGCTGAACTCTGAGCAAAAACAACCCCCTCCCTCCCCATGACATACAGTGCCTTGAAAAAGTATTCATACCCCTTGACATTTTCCATAGTTTGTCATGTTACAACCAAAAACGTAAATGTATTTTATTGGGATTTTATGTGATAAAACAACACAAAGTGGCACATAATTGTGAAGTGGAAGGAAAATGATAAATGGTTTTCAAAGTTTTTTACAGATAAATATCTGAAAAGTGTGGCGTGCATTTATATTCAGTCCCCCTGAGTCAATACTTTGTAGAACCACCTTTCACTGCAATTACAGCTGCAAGTCTATTTGGGGATGTCTCTACAAGCTTTGCACATCTATTGAAATGTTTGTTCATTCTTCTTAGAAAAATAGCACAAGCTCTGCCAGATTGACTGAGCCATTCTAACACATGAATATGCTTTGATCTAAGCCATTCTATTGTAGCTCTGCTTGTATTTTTAGGGCCGTTGTCCTGCTGGAAGGTGAACCTCTGCCACAGTCTCAAGTCTTTTGCAGACTCTAATGCCCAACAAAATCCATGTTTTTTTCCGACGGATGTTGGCACAAACTTGTCTTGCATACACACGGTCACACAAATCTTTCCGGAAATTCTGAATGTCAAGAACACGGTGACGAGCCGAGAAAAATGAAGTTCAATAGCCAGTGCGTCTCTTCTGCTTGATTCCGAGCATGGAACTTTGTGCGTCGGAATTGTGTACACACGATCGGAATTTACAACGGATTTTGTTGTCGGAAAATTTGAGATCCAGATCTCAAATTTTGTGTGTCGGAAATCCCGATGGAAAATGTCCGATGGAGCCTACACATGGTCGGAATTTCCAACAACAAGCTCCCATCGAACATTTTCCGTCGGAAAATCCTATCGTGTGTACGGGGCATTACAGGTTTTCAGATTGTCCTGTATTTGGCTCCATCCATCTTCCAATCAACTCTGACCAGCTTTCCTGTCCCTGCTGAAGAAAAGCACCCCACAACATGATGCTGCCACCACCATGTTTCACGGTGGGGGTGGTGTGTTCAGGGTGATGTGCAGTGTTCGTTTTTTGCTTTTAGCCCAAAAAGTTCAATTTTGGTCTCATCTGACCACAGCACCTTCTTCCACATGTTTGCTGTGTCCCCCACATGGCTTCACACAAACTGCAAACGGGACTTCTTATGGCTTTCTTTCAACAATGGCTTTCTTCTTGCCACTCTTCCATAAAGGCCAGATTTGTGGCGTGCACGACTAATAGTTGTCCTGTGGACAGATTCTCCCACCTGAGCTGTGGATCTCTAAAGCTTCTACAAAGTTACAATGTGCCTCTTAACTGCTTCTCTAAAAAATGCTCTTCTTGCCCCACCTTTCAGTTTAGGTGGACAGCCATATCTTGGTAGGTTTGTAATTGTGCCATACTCTTTCCATTTTCGGATGATGGATTGAACAGTGCTCTGCGAGATGTTCAAAGCTAGGGATATTTTTTTAATAACCTACCCCTGATGTAAACATCTCCACAACTTTATCTCTGACCTGTCTGGTGTGTTCCTTGGTGTGTTCATTGGCCTTCATGATGCTGTTTGTTCACTAAGGTTCTCTAACAAACCTCTGAGGGCTTCACAGGACAGCTGTACTTATACTGAGATTAAATTACACACAGGTGGACTCTAATTACTAATTAGGTGACTTCTGAAGGCAATTGGTTCCACTGTATTTTAGTTAGGGGTATCAGAGTAAAGGGGGATGAATACAAATGCACGCCACACTTTTCAGATATTTATTTTGTAAAAAATTTTGAAAACCATTTATCATTTTCCTTCCCGTTTAACAATTATGTGCCACTTTGAGTTCTACCACATAAAATCCCAATAAAATACATTTACGTTTTTTTGGTTGTACCATGACAAAATGTGGAAAATGTCAAGGGGTATGAATACATTTTCAAGGCACTGGAAAAGGGGAAGGATAAAGAGCCTCAAGGCCCTGGTTTGGACTTTGCAGGCAAGACGGTCAACATTATGGTACAAGAATTAATATTTATTGACAATGAATCATATCAAACAGATCAAGTAGACGCACAGGGGCTCATTGCCGTTCATTTTGGTGTCAACTCTCTTGTTTACACTAGATATTCACCAATTATCATATGTCTATCATATGTGTTTAATTCTTTTCTACTTGACCTGTTTGATATGATTCATTGTTAATAAAGTATATTTTTGTACCATACTGTTGTCCATCTTGCCTGAAAAGTCCGAACCAGGGCCTTTGAGGCTCTTTATCCTTCCTCTTTTCCAATTTAAGTATATACGGATGTGGCTTTAGGAGTGTTATTTTCTGTTTTTCAAGGCACTGTAATTAAACAACGACAATTGCCAATAATTTCTCTGGAGATACTAATCCATAAAAAGCTGTTATATAATCAAGTTGTGATATATAAATAACCCCTCATACAAATAATCAAAAATGTATGAAAAATTCCTGTCTTGATTGTGTCCTCTGAGTATATAATAGAAACGAAGTATGCACATGCAGGGAACAATAAACACAATAAATACAGACTTAATGAATGCATACTAAGAGAATGAAAAGCTTGCCATACACAGAGATTGGCTGGAATGCTGATATTAAAGCCTATTGACCAGGGACACTGATTCTAAGGATCATCATATACTGTATGTGCCCATAGAAATCCTGTAGTATATACTAAATGGGTAGTGTGCATGATAACCTGATTCCCCAAGTTGATAGGAATATTCATAATAAGAAGCTGCACACAAAATCTACCTATTGATCCAGTTCATACAGTAAAAAATCTCCCTTTCGCTGGGAGAATTTAAAAGATCAATATTTCCTAGGAGATTATTGGCAATTGTTGGTTTTTAATGTCATGCGGATGAAGGGGGTTTGTGGATGTACAGGGATTGATTAATAAAAATGTATTATATTTATTGAGTATATTTTTTCCTCTTTTCCTCTGTTTTTGGGTGGTTTAAAATTACATATGTAGAGGAAGGAACCTCACAAATCTAGGTGGTACAATGCAGGTGTAGCACCCTCCAACTATAGAGCAGGCTGCTAGGTAAAATTAGTCTGGCTCCCCTGTAATCAGTGGAACAGGGGTCGAATTTTCAGGGCTGCTCAGTGTTTCACAGGCTGCTGCTCTGTTACTTCCACTGTCTTCTAGAGGATTCTAGAAGTATGGCAGGAGGAAGAACAAAGCAGTCAGCTTGAATATTTATGGGACTCCAGCTGTCCAGTCCTGCTGGAGGAGAACCCTGTGCAGAGGCTCTGCCCCTGGGGCAGCTTTCTGGAAGGATCTATGGGGAAGACACTGAGGTCCCAGCTAGGCTTAGCCGGGGGGATCTAATCTGAAAACCAAATATCAATGGGGTCTGGAGACACTCACTGGAGAGAGCCAGGAGATAGTTGGTGGGAAAGAGTCTAACTGTCCTGTAGTGGTGTGAGTCTATATCTCACAAGGAAGTGAGTAAGCAACCCTATTGCTGAGGAGTTAGTGGCTATGTGTAGCCTTTATGCTCTAGAAAAAGTACAGGTCACCATCAGCATAGCAATCCTGTGGGACATTCAGCAGTTTTGCAGTGCAGCCAGCTGTTTTAGAGGTTTAAAGAGGAGTCTTTGAAGTACAGCCAAAATTGAGGAGTCCTCAAGTTATCCTGTTGTACAGCTTTCGGTGTATCCCATGTGCCCGCTCCCCATCCCAGTTCCGCGTTCTCAATAAAAACCCAAAAATTCAAAAAGAAACCATAGACTGTTCTTTAGAGCAGGTGGAAGAATGTAGGAAATGTTGTGTGTCTGACTGTGTGCGCTCTGAGCAGGGAAATAGGACAAAATTTCCAGCGGCTCTTTAGGGGGTGCGTTAAACAGGAGTTTTGCGCAAGCATTTTTTATTTTTCTTCCTCCATTAGAGAGATTACCACTTACTTCCTATCATGATGACGATGATTTATCAGGCAAGTACAAACAAAATCCCCTTTTGCAATAGAATAAGGGAAGACTAGAACCCCTGTCAGATTTAAATTTCTGTCTCGTCTGGAGAATTTGTTGTCGCCGGGACTGATGTGGGGGGAAATGTCCCAAATTGAAACTGATAGCAGTAAAGACCAGAGACAGATTCCAGCTCTTCCAAACTCTATATAAAACAAAAACAAAAAGTTTTTGGCTTGGCATAAGCTTTACCAGTCTTCTCGGGTGGACTGGGGAGTTTGTGACACACATTAGTTGCCTTTTCTCTTCTGTTATTTGTAATGAGAATAAAGGAATTTTGTACTCTCAAGGCAATTATCTGTAACTCTTTCTGGTTCACTTACAGTATATCCCAGCTTCTTAAGTGAGGTTCCCCCTTTGTCTAGGGCGGGGGGGGGGGGGGGGGGGCTCCTCGATTTGTGGAGATCTGTTGTTTTTGAACTATTAGGCTCAACCAATGACTCCTTTTTGACAGTTATATATTTGAGTCCAGTGGATCACTCCTACCTCTCATTAAACATAAGGAGCTGAAATAGGGATCTTTTCTTAAGAAAATGTTGCTCCAAGCTCCCATCAGAACTAGCCCCATTTTTAAAGACCTAAATATATGGTCACATAATCTATGACAGGAGGGATTGTCTTAACTTCAATCCTTCCTTTTTGCAAACATCACATGTCTAAGCATGTAGACCTTCAGATTTGTGGCCAGCACTGTAGTGAGTCTACAACAGCAAAAGTGAATTTTTTGCTGCCTTTCAATAATTCTTCATATTTAAGTAGAGTATAGTAAAACAGCTTTAGATAGATGGGGGTAAAGGAAGCAACCTCCAGGATTTTTACCTACTAGATGGTGGTGCTGACGTTTTTTATGTACTAAACTATTTCCTTTTTCACAAAAGTGGTATGTGCACAAGCTACACTCATGTAGGGGGCATAAATTATGTCTAGCTGGATGAAGGTGGGATAAATGAAAAGCAGGATAGGACAAAAAGGTATCTGCACATCTCATTTGCCTCAAGGTTCCACAGAGGCTATACCCTTCATTGTAGTAATTATCTACTCTGAACTAATACAAAGATTACAAAATTGCATAGTTACAGTATAATGTGTTTGGTCATTAAAATGTTCAGTTTGTTTAATAGGAGGAATGTGCAGATAAGATAATGAAGACACATAAACTACAACAGGTGCAGGATTTATAATTACAGGGAGGTTGCATTTGTAAAAGTTTTAATAGGTGTGGCATTTATAACTTCCTTTGGCGGAGTATTACTAGATTACATTTTGTTTCAACGCATTTGTACACTGTATAGTGTCCTAAGTTGTGTGTACAACCTGATATGAATGGGATCTGACCAGAAAACATTTATCCGTTTCTGTTATTTTAAACAATTGTTATATTGTTGTAATCTTTGAATATATTTCTAGGAGCTATTAAAAAAATTGGCATACTTTTCCCAATTTTGAGAAAGCAATCCTTCTTTCCTGGAATTGAAGACTCCCAATTTCAGACACCAATTCAAGAGAAGGTATTTAGAGCGCATGGATTTATCACAACACGCCAGTGGTCCATTACAGAACAATTAACAGATATTTACCTGATCTATCTGGAGTTCTGGACAGCTGTTCAATTATCTTATTTTTTATTTTCCGTACTAATTGCTAATTCCTTTGCTGGGCCTCTTACACAATTTGAACAATATGACCAACAGAAACATTTTAGGCAATTTCTATTATGTGTAGCCTGATAAACTCACCAGCTGACTACTTCATCCCCCCTAAATAGAAAAACAGGAGAAGGACCTACAGACCCAAATAATTCCTAACCGAAGAAATAGGATAATGTACTATGCACACAAAACATAAGTATGGATGAGATGCCAAAAGACTAGATTCAAGATCTTACATGATGTGCAGGACACTACAAACTCTGCACTACATGTACCCAACAGTATCTGACTTGTGCTAGAGATGTTGTATAACCCTGCAAGATTTTTGCCCCTCTCTATATCCATTTTGGGCTGAAGTACACAGTAACTTCCACTGCAGAAGACTTTTCAGAAGGAAAATGTGAAAGAAGCCTTAAAGCGGACCTCAGTCATTTTTTCAACTTTCCATCTATTTCATTTTCTGCCCTTGTTGTTTTAACTTTGGATAGTAAAACATTTTTTTCTGCCAGTAAATAACTTATACAGCCCACTTCCTGTTTCTTGCCTGGTCATTAGCCTAGCCTTATGACATCATGCACAGCTCTCTCTCTAACTCTCGTGAGAGTTTGCCAGCAAGGGAGGGGGGATGAGTCATAAGAGGGCCAAAGGGCTGCAGGGATGCAGAGATGGAGGTGTGCCTCTGTGTGTCTGTGTAAATCCAGGAAGTGAACAGGCAGCAGCTTCAGCTGCCCTCAGTTAAAATGAATGCAGCCTGACTTAGTGGAGGGAGATTTCTGTAGCATATTTGGCAAGTACAGAATCACAGTATATATAAAATAATATGCAAAGTGGTTGGAGGGAAACTTCAGAATGGCAAAGATGTTTTTATTACAAATTATGTGAGCAGACTGCAGTTACTCTTTAAAAAAAAAAATAGGATTCACCTTGTGCCACTCTAGATTTAGCAAATCAGGCAAATTAAGGCCATTGATGTTTCAAGCTAAGATTTTGTGGAAGTGACATTTAGCTTTATTTAATAAGATACAATACAATAGTCCACTACCCCATTATCAACGGTTTAACAAGTATGCAGACTTTCTGACACCAAGGATGGGATTATACTGTATATCTGCTTTATTGAAATTCCAAACAGTGTTGTTAGCCCATTTTGAGTTCTCCCCTGCCGAACTACAGAAACCCATCTCCTTATCTCCACAGCAAAAGCAGCAGGTATTTTTTGCAGCCCAGTAGAGAAAAACTCAGGAAAGGCTAACAAAACTGCTTGGGATTTCAGTGTAGCAGAGGCAGCATTGTCAGCTTAGTACAATAAGCCAAGCTTACTGGATTTCTGGCAGGCCCAATCTGTATTTTGTACTTGATGTAACTGCAGTATTTTTAAAAAGACAAAATATGGTGAAATGTGCAAATAATGCAGAGATGTACTGCATATGTTTTCTTTTTATATTTTTCCTAGACATACACTTTAAGTGTCCATGCACACTGGGCTTAAAAAAATGCTGCTTCTACAGTTTTCCATTTTTCCCCCTGCCTGTAGAAGCAGCAATCCAATGTTATCCGATGTGTCTGTGCCCAGGTACATCAGGGTGTTTAAAGGCATATTTCAAGAGGAGAGTATAGATGAAAAAACAAAACAAAAAAAAGCATCACAAGTGTATTTTTGAGAGCAGTTTTCAAGCAGAAGAAACGCTAAACGCTCATAAAAGTGGCATTTAAGAGCATTTGGCATTTTCAAGTGTACATTGATTATAATGAGAAATGTGCAGAGAGGAATGTATTGGAAAAAATGCTTATAAAAGTTACTGTAGAATCAGCTGACAGCTGACATTACAGAGCAACTTTAGGTTCTAGAAGGATCCTGATAATAATGTCAGGTGCTTGATCGACAGCTGGTCCAGCCTCTCAGAGTGCCTCTGACAGCCTAAGCCAGGCACTTCCATCCCTTCTCTAGGTCAGTACTCCAATGAGCGATGGGGCAGTACAGAGAGCGGTGACTGACAGTCACCGCTCTCTACTCATAGCATTTCAAGAACTGAGTGATCAGCTGTTATGTAATCACTCAGTTCTCAGACTTAGAGCCAGTGGCGGACAGCTGCAGCATCAAACCAATGCTGCAGCAGAGAGGTGAGTATGAATGTTTTTTTATTCCTATGCATCTCTTTTAAGATCAGTACCGACAAGAATAATCTGGAAAAGACTGATATGTGAGGCATCACAAAAATTGTTACAGTAGCACAGCCCATATTTTCCACTTTCGTTAGTCTCTTCAATGAATCAATGCCAAAAAATGATGTAAAAATACATATTGCACATTACCTCTGGGTTTTTGCTGGTTGTCTTTCATAGCGTCCTTTAAAAACAATTGGGCTTTTCATCAAAGTAACATATTTATACGCAAGATGGCATTTTCATAAAGGGCATGCATGTAATCATTTCTGTATTTCACTGCAGTATATGATTGCCAGTAAATATAAAAGGTGTTTTTGTGAAACAACTCTGCGGTTTTATTCTGTTCAGCCTTGACATATGAGTTGTTGGCTTACTCACTCGAGAACTATATGATTCCTATTCCATTGATAACTGAGAATGTTTTAGGAAAGCAGAAGCAACTTATGAAAAATAGACAGCTTTTGTACATTAGTGCATGAGACTAATGGACGGTAAACCTCTTATAGAACAAAGAGTGTAATGCATAGGTATTGTCCATAACCATTTGCTTTTCCAAAAAAAAGGCATCATCTCTTTGGCTGCTCAGGACATTGTAAAGAACTGACAGGTCATCTTCAGTTGCACAGCTGTTGGATATGGAGGAATTTTGTTATGCCCCAGAAGCCCTCGCATTATTGTCGGGAAGCGTATGGTCAGATGGTGTATGTAAGTACATGCATTTTAAGAAGATTGAGTGAGGCGTTGTACTGCAAATGCCCAAGCTTACATAGACAGAGAGATTTTTGCTGTTTTATCATTCATTTCCATGAGCTGAAGAGCCGCTGAGCTGAAATACTAGTGTATGTGTGTCAGGAGTAGGTGAAGCCGCCATGACTAGGTGGCTAGAGCACTGTACAGACTTGCTACAAAAATGATAATTTATCCGCTTCTATCAATGTATCACCAGAGCATTCCTGCCTTGTATTTTTAATTGTGTCAGTTCTTTCTGCAAACTAAGTCTGTGTCTATATGGGAGTCTCTATACTTGTCATAAAGGAGCTTCTTTGCCTGTCATGTCCTTCTGTGACCGCATTACAGAAACACTTCCACTTTTCCTTTTCTCTCTTTTTCATATATCATATCCAAAATTAAATTAGTCATGATATCCCTGCATGGCAGATCTTACCCTAGTGCCACAAATAGAATTGTTCTCTCTTTCACATGGACCATCCACCGATCATCCCCCTAAAGCCTACAATAAAGCTGGGAGGGGCTGTTCACATGCTGCAATGCTCTGCAACAAGGCTGCTGCAAATTACCGCGCCATCTTGAGTTGTCAAGCTGCACTGCCTGTCAAACACAGCCATTCAAGTCAATAATGCTGCACCACAACAGTGAGCCAAACACTTGGCTTGTGGTTGCACCAGATTAGTCCCTTTTAATACTGCCATTCGGAAAAGAAAAAAAAAAGTTATTCAGGAGGTAGCATTATCACCTCATGAATGCCTGACAGTGACTGCTCAGCCACACTCTAAAAAGCAATCTAGTGGATGGGCAAGTGTGAACCTAGCCTTACTGAGCATTGCAAGGAACATCAGCTGCAAGGTTGAGGGCCTGTGTTGATGGCCTTTGGGATTGTGCCAATGAGCAAATGCAGTTTGCTTTAAATGCCAGTTTGAGATGCTTCTGAGATAATTCAGAATTAATTGACAGATGCATTTTGCCTGCAGTAGACATAGTTACATAGTAGGTGAGGTTGAAAAAAGACCATCAAGTCCAACCTATGTGTGTGATTATATGTCAGCATTACTTTGTATATCCCTGTATGTTGTGGTCGTTCAGGTGCTTATCTAATAGTTTTATGAAACTATCGATGCTCCCCGCTGAAACCACCGCCTGTTCTGAATTTCACATGCTTGCCGCTCTTACAGTAAAGAATCCTCTACGCAGTTTAAGGTTAAACCTCTTTTCTTCTAATTTTAATGAGTGGCCACGTGTCTTATTAAACTCCCTTCTGCAAAAAGTTTTATCCCTATTGTGGGTTCACCGGTATGGTATTTGTAAATTGAAATCATATCCCCCAGAGAGAATACGTTCAGTGCTCATAACCTTTCTTCATAACTAATATCCTCCAGCCCCTTTATTAGCTTTGTTGACCCACGTGCTGTTCCTCCCACAGATCCACAGCCAGTCAGGGACATCTGCAAGTACCTAGATAGGTGCAAGGAATGGGCATTACGATGGGAAATAAAGTAGTCAAAGGAGTGCAGTGACAGGTCTGATGTGATGACCTTCACCAATTTAATGCCAAATCTGGTACAGGCTATGGGTTCAGGAAGATTAAAAAAATGAGGCATGTGGAGTTTATCCATAGAGGGACATTTGATAAAACTGCAGAATGCAGATAACCCTCACATGCAAGACCCACCCTCAAGGCCCAAAGAGTAGTAAGCATAGGGGGGGTTAGGTCATAAGGAGCTCTAGGGCCACAGAGGAGTAAGCATATAAGGGCCTCCAGAGTGCACCACTGCAACGTCCACCACCGTGGCCAGGTTAGACATATCTGGGTTCAGCAACCAGTAATTGATTGGGTGGCTAAAAAAGTATTTATGGCAATCCAGTAACGCCAGACTGCCCTGCGAGGTGGGCCGTATAAGTGTGGACAAGCGGGGAGTATGAGAGCCCAAGAGAAAAGAAGAGAAGATTCCATGTAACTGGATGAAAAAGGATTTAGGGATCCGTTGTGGGGAATTACAGAACAAATAATTACATTTCAGTAGATGTTCATTTTGATTAGGTTAACGCATCCCAGAAGGGACGGAGGAGGTTCTCCCATGCTTTCAGTTTAGTCCTGACAGTCAAATTAAGTCGAATGTAACTAGCAACATCACATGAAACATGCACCCCTAGGTATGTAAATTCATCCACCCATTGCAATTGGAGATCTGTTGACGCAGTAAGTTTAGCAGCAGGATCAATATCAAACAGTTGGGATTTGGACCAATTTACCCTAAGTCCAGTTTCCTCTGAAAATGCATTCAAGACATGTAACACACCCTGCAGGGAGGGGCCAGTATCATTGAGAAACAACAGGAGGTTGTCTGCATACAGGGCTACCCTATCCTCCAATAATGCCAACTTCAGGCCTTTAATTAGAGGTGATACATGGAGAGGTTCAGCAACAGGTTCCATGGAAAAATGAGCTGGGGATAGAGGGAACCTCAAAATAGTTTAAATGAAGATGAAAGACCCCCCAGGCGAATGGCAGCTGTTGGAGAGCTATATATCGTTTGTAGCCAAGTAATGAAGGTCAGGGGGAACCCCATTCTCCAAAGAGTCTCCCATTGGAAAGGCCATTCCACAGTATCAAATGCCTTCTCGATGTCTAGATAGACAATCATACAAGAACATATTTGGGGGGCACACCATACAATGCATTTAAATTCAAGATGGTGCTGCTGTAAGACCTATAAACAGTACAAAATATTTTACAGCGCACACATACAAGAATGACATTTCCTGCAGGGCTAGTTAAAAACACCTGAACACCTGAACATATTCAAAAAATATGGGGGTTTGGTCACACTATATGGTCATATAGTGCTAAGCCCACTTACTGCGACAAAGTACCCCGAATTAGTGGGTCCTACACTAGTAATATTACTATTACTAGTGTAGGACCCACTAATTCGGGGTACTTTGTCGCAGTAAGTGGGCTTAGCGCTATATGACCATATAGTGTGACCAAACCCCCGATATAGATAGACAATCACTCTGGTGTCCTGGTTATCGTGATTAGAATGAATATTCATGAATAACCCAAGTAAATTAATATCTGTAGATTTACGGGCCATAAACCTGGTCTGGTCCAAATTAATAAGGCAACAAGGGGTTGAGCCAATTAGTGAGGAGTTTAGTTAGGGTTTTGAGGTCATTAATAAGAAGCGCAATAGGTCTATAGGAGGCAACGGGTGTCGTAGCTTGAGCTAATTTTTCCTCTCACTTTTTTTCAGTAATTTATTTTAAAAGTTCTTCCTCCTATCTCTTGGAATTTGGGGCATACCTCTTAACCGAGTGTTACTCCTTGCGCACATTTCATTTTGCAAAGCCCTGGTTCATTTGTGCTTTGCTTGTTCTTTGTTATGTTATACCACTCTTTATTGACACAATTGCTCAGGTGAGCATGTTCCTATCTTTTTTTTTGTTTTTATGTTATGCTGGTAAAACTTAATTTTGGAAATTTAATAAAATGTATTGAATGAAAAAAAAAACCCTGTGTTCTTTTGCCCTGTACTGAGCTGTATTCTAGAGAACCACCTAATATACTGTTATCTATTTGTATAAAAACCCTAGCGTAAAAGCCGTTCAAGCCCTCATTTTCAGTAGAAAAAAAAAAAGTTAATATATATGTTTCTAATTTATCATAGCATGTTTTCCTTGTTTTGTGTTATAGCAATGAATCCAGCAATTGGAAATGTTAAGGGCTTTGTAAAGTCATTATGAAATGGTTTCTCTCCTACAATACACTTGACAAACTCTCCAGAACAGCAGTCCCTTTATTACTACAATCTACACTCATCTAAAGAAACAGCATGGAGTAGCAAAACCACACAGCTATTTATTGCCCTCAAAGGATAAAACAAAGATTAAAAATAAATCCCTATTGCAGCAGTATGAAGACTTTTCTTTAAGTTGAACTCCAGGCAAACAGCTAAATACACAACTGAAATACATATATGGGAGCTTTTTTCCCTGCCAAATGATTTTAATTTCTGTTCACCTAGTGCTGAGATTTTTACAGCCTTGCTATACATAACACCCTGATTGACTTTGCTTCAGTTAAATAGCACAACTAGATCACCATCCTGTTAATTTTTAAGCTCTCTCCTCCAATCAGAGTGGTCCTTTCTACACATGTGAATGCAGCACATCTGATTGCCCCCAAGTACTGCCCATCTCTCTTTCAGTTTGAATGCTGCTGTAAGAGGATTAGAAAAGGCTAAAGTCAAGTCATATTTAGGTATTTTGACTAATTGCATTTAAAAGAAATGTCATCATTACTGTTATTAAATAAATGCATAACTGTATCCATTGGTGTTTGTCACTGTCTGAGGTTCAGCTGTAAAGCAAGTACAGTGAGGGAAAAAAAGTATTTGATCACCTGCTGATTTCTTATGTTTTCCAACTGACAAAGAAATGAACAGTCTATAATTTTAATAGTAGGTTTATTTTAACAGTGAGAGACAGAATAACAAAAATATCCAGAAAAACGCATTTCAAAAAATGTATAAATTGATTTGCATTTCAATGAGTGAAATAAGTATTTGACCCCTTCACAAAACATGACTTAGTACTTGGTGGCAAAACCCTTGTTGGTAATCACAGAGGTCAGACATTTCTTGTAGTTAGCCACCAGGTTTGCACACATCTCAAGAGGGATTTTGTCCCACTTCTCTTTGCAGATCCTCCCCAAGTCGTTAAGGTTTCGAGGCTGACGTTGGGTAACTCGAACCTTTAGCTCCCTCCACATATTTTCATGGGATTAAGATCTGGAGACTGGCAAGGCCACTCCAGGACCTTAATGTCGTTCTTCTTGAGTCACTCCTTTGTTCCCTTGGCTGTGTGTTTTGGGTCATTGTCATGCTGTATGACCTGTTTTCAATGCCCTGGCTGAGGGAAGGAGGTTCTCCCCCAAGATTTGATGGTACATGGCTCTGTCCATCGTCCCTTTGATTTCCGTTAAAGTATCCTATCCCCTTAGCAGAAAAACACCCCCAAAGCATAATGTTTCCATCTCCATGTTTGACGGTGGGGATGGTGTTCTTGGAGTCATAGGCAGCATTCCTTCTCCTCCAAACACAGCGAGTTAAGTTGATGCCAAAGAGCTCGATTTTGGTCTCATCTGACCACAACACTTTTACCCAGTTCGCCTCTGAATCAGATGTTCATTAGCAAACTTCAGACGGGCCTGTACATGTGCTTTCTTGAGCAGGGGGACCTTGCAGGCGCTGCAAGATTTCAGTCCTTCACAGCGTAGTGAGTTACCAATTGTTTTCTTGGTGACTATGGTCCCAACTGCCTTGAGATCATTGACAAGATTCCCCTGTGTAGTTCTGGGCTGATTCCTCACCGTTCTCATGATCATTGAAACTTCACGAGGTGAGACCTTTCATGGAGCCCCACACCGAGGGAGACTGACAGTTATTTTGTGTTTCTTCCATTTGCGAATAATCGCACCAGCTGTTGTCACCCTCTCACCAAACTGTTGGGGATGGTCTTGCAGCCCATCCTAGCCTTGTGTAGGTCTACAATCTTGTCCCTGACATCCTTGGACAGCTCTTTGGTCCTGGCCATGGTGTAGAGATTGGAATCTTATTGATTGATTCAAGCTGAGATTAGGAGCACTCCCTTTAAGGGAGTGCTCCTAATCTCAGCACGTTACCTGTATAGAAGACACCCGGGAGCCAGAAATCTTGATGATTGATAGGGAAACAAATACTTATTTCTCTTAAGCCGCGTACACACAAGCGGAATGTCCGACAGAAAAAGTCAGACAGAAGCTTTCCATCGTATATTCTGATTGTGTGTGCCTCATTGGACTTTTCTTTTCGAAAATTCTGATGGACCTAGAAATAGAACATGTTCTAAATATTTCCGACGGAACCAATTCCTATCGGGAAAACCGATCATCTGTATGCTGTTCTGACAGACCAAAAACGACGCATGCTCTGAAGCAAGTACGAGACGGAAGCTATTGGCTACTGGCTATTGAACTTCATTTTTCTAGTCCCGTCATACGTGCTGTACGTCACCATGTTCTGGACGGTCAGACTTTGGTTTGACCGTGTGTAGGCAAGACCGCTTGAATGGAATTCCGTCGGAGAAACCTTCAGAGTTTATTCCAAAGGCAAAAACGGTCACGTGTACGCGGCATTAGAGGATCAAATACTTATGGGATCAAATACTTATGGGATCTTAGGGGATCAAATAGGGGATCAAATATTTATTTCTTATTAAATACTCATTAAAATGCAAATCAATTTATAATTTTTTGAAATGAGTTTTTTTCTGGATATTTTTGTTCTTATTCTGCCTTTCACTGTTAAAATAAACCTACCATTAAAATTATAGACTGATCATTTTATTTGTCAGTGGGCAAACTTACAAAATTAGCAGGGGATCAAATACTTTTTACCCTCACGGTATATTTAGTATGTGCAAATCTGAAAAAAATTGCAAATAGCTTGCAATAGTGTTGGCATGAAAAGCTAAATGCCATATATTACAGGCTATGCCCCTACACTACATGGGGGAGTACACGTACACATTGAAACAGTGTAAAATATAAAGTGCAGTTTGTTGGCCAATGATCCTTCAATTGGCTTTACTAGAGAAGTAGAACCTAAGTATGCATAGTGCTAGAGGGAGATAATTGGCTGACTAGTGCTACAAGTTTTTAATTGATTAAATTAATCCAGTTTAAAGCCACAGGGTTATTATTTTTAGCCCCTGGCTGCCAAAGTATGGATAAACTCCCTAACCCATATAAAATGCTGCCTTGCATTTAATACATTTGCTGAAGTCCTGATTGTACTAAGCCCTGCATTTTGGATGAATCAGGTTGTCACCAGTAGGGATAAGCTTTCAGTTCGGACTGAACTTTGCTGAGCGGAATTAGTCTGAAAGCCCAAACATCTACCCAATCAGTGGGAGCCGAAAGCCATACTGTATATAGTATTTCTCACACTACTATACTGTATATGAAAGCTTCCAATGTCAGTGGTCTATAAGGGAGCAGTGGTGCCAGCACCCGCCAGCCCCAGTCATTGCTGGCCGGGAATCCCTGGCCATGTAAGAAAAGGATATGAATAGCACTGACATCACTGACCAAAGATGGCACTGGCATCACTGGGTTAAAGCAGCCCCTTTCTTTCCATATAGCAGCAGGGATCAGGAGATGTGATTCGAAGCATGTTAAATTGTGCGATCGGACGTGTCTGTTTTGGTGAGTCATCAGGTGTTGATCATCGTGATTGACAAAGGTCTACATCTTTGGATAACATGATTGATGATAGATTTACATTGTGGAGCATTTTTTTAAAATACAGGACTTGTCAAAAATATGTGTTTTTAAAAAAATTCTGTGAATGAGTAGGGGTACAATGTTTTATACCTCTTACCCATTCATGTAGATGGGGGAGTATCTGGAGGCTTAAATATTCTGATAATCCCCCAGTCTACAAAGCCCCACAACCACCAGGCCATGGTTATGGGGAAGAGGCCCTTTTTCTCATCAACCAGGGGGATCCCCCTGGCAAGATACCTCCCCCCACATTGAAAGCATTTGACTTGGGGGTCGGGGGCGCATGCTCATCTCCCTTTTCCTGGCCAGCCAGGTTAAATGCTCAGATTTTGGTCTGGTATGAAATTTGGGGGGACTCCACAGGTTTTTTCCTTGTTTTTTTGCGTGGGGTCCCCCTTGACATCCATATTGGACCTTGATTATGGATAAGGGAATGTATCTTTAGGGGGGACCCCAAGACATTTTTTGTTTGTGGGGTTCACTATTATTTCTATTTACAAACAAAAGTGATCAGCCAAAAGCTTTTTTGTAAGTATAAGCGTTGCTGAAGTAGGTTGTATATATTGTGCAGATGCATGACTTCACGGGCAGCAAGGGGCATCCCTCAGGCATGTTGTTTATAGGAATTTTGCATTTTTAATGCTGCCCTTTAAACATTAATAAAATCACCTCCCTTGCCTATTAGCCTAGAAAATGGACAATACTGTTTTTTTAACATTCAGTTCCCATTAACTTCAATGGGATTTGAATTCACCTCCAAAACTTTAGTAATGTTCTCCGAATCTGCCTCAAACCAAATCCAGGTATGGTCTGCTCATCTCTAGACATCAGAAGCACACTTCCATATCAGTTCCTGCCTGCACTGTTGTTTTTCTATTGTCAACTGGTATTCCAGGTGTCTGGAAGCAATCTTCACAACACAAGCTACACAGTTCAATTTAACCCATTCAGTTCCCAACACACATTCTAGTATTTTCTACATTGGACTCATTTCCACCTTTACTTGAGAAAAATCAGAAATACACTAAGCATGAGATAACTATGAACACAACAAATGATAAACTGGTAAGTAGATTCTCTTTTCTACATACTGGCTATACCAATTACAGTGAATTCTAGAAGGATGTGGCTTGCACCTGAAATGTGATTGACTAACTAGATCTATACATATCTAAAATTAAAAGTTCAACAGACGGAGCACTCCTTACATAGGTCTGTGCTTTAACATAGTCCAGATTAGGGCTCTGGTAATCCAACTGAACACCTGGGGCCCCTGTCGCACGGGGACCTGGTTCACCTGGCACGTGTTCCATGAGGGGGTTAGCTCACCACCAAGAGGGTGACTCCTCCCCAGGTAATGATTGCATACAAAACACACAGTACTTATCCCTTTTAGTCCACCACAAGGAGGGTGTTTGTTGCAAAATAATCTTCTTTATTTTTAAATAAATGTGTTCATTCCACAATAGTGGCATACCACAGCTTAAATTAATGGTTAGTCATTTCTTACAGTCCAGATAATCCAATTATCACACATTCAAAAGAGCTACATTCTCAATGATGGGGAGGATATTGCAGTATTCACGTTCCATCAACTCTTCCATTGTCCTACATCTCATTCTGGGGTAAGTGACCTCCATTCCTTCTCAGAACTCTTCCTCAGAAGAGAGAAAGCTCACAAACTCTCCAGCTACATCTCTTCCTTCTGTGGGCTTCAGTCCCGGACTAAGCTCCTTCCATGCTGCAACCTCTTGCAGCCCACGTAACACATACAGTATGTGTTCAGGCAAAGAGGGTGAGCTTTATTGCCCACATGCCACGCATATGCGTTCATTGGTGGCAGAGCTTCCTGCGCTGCATTCCCAGCACAGAGATTAAGAAGTCAAAGACAGCTCTCAGTCCATACTAATGATTGAGAGCTGTGGTCACGTGTTTGATCAATCCTTCTGGCCCCCGGGTGTAAAGACACTGTTAAAGAAATACTGGGGCTTGGCAAGAAGAGGTTAAGAATGGTAATTTCTTCACTTCCCTCCCATTAGGTGGGTTTACAGGGAAAGCAACCCCTGTATTGCTAAGGGGTGTATATAATGCTAAGTGGTAAATTTTTTCACACACAAGTCATACAAATAATTGGGTAAGTCTTGGGTAAAAACATTTTTATAAATAGACTCATAAGTTAACGTTTAAAGCTTATTTTAATGTCTAGCATGGCACACCCTAAGCCCTGTATGGTATTGAATCCTTTTGTGTTCTGCACTTTTTACCATAAACCATTTTTTATCAATTTGCTCTTTTTTCATAGAACACAAATTGCAGATATATGTTCCTTTCAAACCATCTGTTACTCGGCTGCTCTACTCAGCTTTTTTTCGCTATCCCTGTCACTGTAGGACGTACAATCATTTCTCACTGCGTTCCTTGCTCAGTATATAACACATTGCATCTCTTTCTGTATGTGTTCAGTCTTCCAGCTGAATCATTGTCCTGGCCTAATATCCAATATCCAGAGCAACGTTTCTATTTAAATCATAGAGCATATTTGTGTAAACTAGATAGATACTGGCTTTTCTCAAACAGGCAGTAGGCGCTTTCACACCTAGTTATTAAACATCATTTATCTCTGGTTAACAGCTGTTCTGATAGAACATTTAAATCCCCTCCCAACATATAGACTGTATAAAAGGAAGGGCTCAGTCAGTGAGATACAGAGCCCAACTCTTCTTGGACAACAATGGGTAAGATGCTTTGCTGAGCTTCTAGAAATGGGTCGATGATGTATTATCTCAGCACCTGTGTACTGAATAGTGCATTATACAGGCCTACTTATTCTATGTCTATAATGCATCCTGGGTAGTAGGTGACAGTAATAATAAGAATTTATTATCCAAAAGCAAATACTGTATTACTTTTACTGGGCAGCTTTAATGACTATAAGTTATTGCTTTGCTACTCTATAGTAGTAGCAGCATGTTCTCTGTTACTGATTAGTGAAATTAAAACAAAGGGGTGTATTGAAAAACATTTGCAGGGATAACCATCATTCAAACTGCTTGTACATTTGTTCTTTTGCAAATAGGGGCAAAACCAAATGTTATTAGGCTATTTTCTCCCCAGGTTAATTTATACAGAATAGGGCAAAGCGGGAAAATAGCATGTTATGGCCACTAGATGGAGTTGATGATAAACTTTTTGAGTTAACGATAACTTACTTACTATGATCTTTTATTTCACCAAGTGGCCATAATGTAGTAATTTCTGATTTACCCTATGCAGAACATTTGACCTGGAGAGAAAATAGCTTAATAGCATTCAATTTTGCCTCCACTTGCACAGAAAATGTGAATGCAGTTTCTCAAGCTGAATGGCTTTGTATTTTTTTTAATTACCTCAAAGTGTAATTGAAGCTTAAACCTTTTTTCATTTTTCAGAAAAGGGAAAAAACCCTGTCAGGTTTTTATTGTTTTTTGACTCCCTTTCTATTGACAATGTTGCCACCTGGACAGTAAGTGAAGGTATATACCCAACAGGGGATACAACATTAATCAAAAGAAGCTCTGCACAAAATATTCCCATTGAGAACTCTGTAGGGGGTATTTCCCCTGCCTTTGGGGAGATTTGTTTTTTTCCATTCTTGTTGTGTCTTTAAGACAGGAGTATCTCTTTAAAGAAGATACAGACTGCAATTTGACCCTGAGAGTTGATCTAATCTGTACCTACTCTGTTTAAACTACACATAATGGTTTGGCAAGGTTCTGCTTTATTGTTAAATTATAAAGTTACAATCCTGAATGTAAAAATCCCACATCTTCGAGGCAAATACAAGGCATTATCTGTAGCAAGAGGTAAGATCTACACATTGATTAGTTGCATTGAAAAATGCTGATTAGCAGTTAAAGCGGAAGTAAACCCATCCGAAAAACACGGCACGTGCCAGAAATGTAACACTCCCATTGGTTGTGCTTTCAACCAAACTGTCAAACCATCCAATGGCTGGTGTCATAACTGATCAGATGTGCAGCATCATGGCAGTTGTAGATTAAACAGAGGCAAAGATGGCAGCTTCCTTGGCTGAAAACAATAATGGGGGTTTACTTACACTTTAACAATTTTTGACTGTTGGAAGACCATATTTGGCAGAAAACTTAGCAGTGTATCAGTGTGGAATATTCTTTCCATTAACATTACGTTTATTTTTTCAAAAATTTGTAGGAAATGAATGGTGGGGATTTCCAATTTAGGGCAATTGCTCAGAGTGTGGCTACACAGATAATGTGGATCAGTTTTTCCAAGTGGTAGTGCATGTCAGGTATTTGAGCAAATAACACACACACATAGGCATAGTGAGGTAACGGTTAATGGGTCTTCCTACCAGCTGAGATAATATATCCGACTTCTTACACCATAAAGGTTGCAACCTCTCACATTCCCTGAATATATGTGAAAAGGAACCTGAAGAGGTGCAGCCATTGAAGCAGACCACTGAGACCCCTGGGAATATTAAATGGAGTTTAATTGGTCTTCAATACCACCTGGTCAAGACCTTAAAGCGGTTGTATACCCACACAAGAAAAAAAAAAATGATATAAATATATATATATATATATATATATATATATATATATATATTTTTTTTTTTTTTTTCTTTCAATCAAAAACCTGTGAAGCAAAGGCATAATGAGCTAGTATGCACCGCATACTAGCTCATTATGAAATACTTACCTTAGAAAGAGACGTCGGCATCTGATCTCGGTCACCGCTGAGGGAGCTGACATGTTACCATCGGCGTGTCTTCCAGGTTCGCGGCTCCGGCGCTGTGAGCATGCGCGCAGGAGTCTTCTTTCCGGCAAGGTCCTGAAGCGACTGCCGGACCTTTAGCCGGTCCTTCACAGCGCATGCGCCGCTGACATCAGCGGCTGCATTCAAAGTGAATATCTCCTAAACCGTACAAGTTTAGGAGATATTCATTTTACCTACAGGTAAGCCTTATTATAGGCTTACCTGTAGGTAAAAAGGTAACAAAAGGGTATACAACCACTTTAATGGCTGTTTACTTAACAGAAAGTGAACGGGTACATTTGCAAAGGTTGCAGATCATAGTGTCCCACTCCTTTATGGAGAATTGCCTCTCACAATCTCACTCCCTCTTCAATATATGTGGTAATTTGTTTGGTGGAGCTTCATTTGTTAAAGACCATACAAAGATGAAAAGATAAAATGAGTCCTTTACCTCTAGGAGAGGACTTACAAATTCTTTCATAAGGACTAGGGAAGGCATAAAGTATAGAGAGAGGCAAAAAAAAAGTCTAATTTGGAGAAAGCAGAATCTTTCCTGGTGAGGGATCACTTTTCAGTGCTTGAAGGCGAACATAAGTAGCAAAAGAGGAGTGTTCTTGGAGAGCAGATAGTAGTTAAATTGTTTGCCTCCCACCTACAAAAGGAGCTAGAGGAGGGAAAAGCCAAAGTAAATCTAGAATGGAATGAGGTTAGTGAGAGATCGAGGAGATCAGGTGGTATTTGCACTTGTAGAGATTCCAGGTGCAAAGGGACTGCCCTACCAATAGGTTAAAAGGGGCAAGGGATGAGTGAGAGATTGAGGATGACTACCACAATCCTTTGAGGTAGTATGGATGAATGGAGCTAGATTCAAATTTAATCCAGGGAACTTTAAAATGTATTATATTCCATTGGGTCAGCTGTGTATATCTGGCTGCTAAACAGTATAACCAAAAACTGGTGGAGGCCAAGGTCTCCTGAGGTTTGAGAACTATAAAGGGTATGTTTGGAAACTCTTTGGAGCTTACCTGACCAAATACATTTATGTCTCCTTGGAGGATGTTTAGGAAGGATTTCTGAATTGTAATAGGTAGGGCTCTAAATAGATATAATAATTTTGGAAGTATGGTCAGTCTGCATTTTAATATCATTTTTATTGTATTAAATGCAGGGATTTCCTCTAGCCAGCAGAGGAAATTTTCACTGGTTCAGCCCCATCCCTCTGTTTCTTGTTTATAGCTGAACTACAGTCAAACAGCTAAATACACAGATGGAATATAAAGAAGTTGTTTTACCTGCTAAAGGACTGGTATTTGTATCAATTCAATCCCAAAGTCTCGAACACACGATCGGATTGTTGGCCAACAAAACCGTGGAATTTTGTCCGAAGGGTGTTGGACCAATCTTGTCTTGCATGCACATGGCCACACAATTGTTGCCCAACAATTACGAACATAGTCACGTACTAGATGAACTACGTGGTTTTTCAGCTCTTTAGCGCCACCCTTTGGGCTCCTTCTGCTAATTTCGTGTTAGTAGAAGTTTGGTGAGTGTTGATTCGCGCTTTTCTTTTCGCTTTTCAGTTAGTTTCTGAGCAGACGTTCGTCAACCAGACATGTTGCGGAATCAGAGGAGATAATGTGCTATTTATTATTGGCCTTGGAGTTGCTTTGACATTATTTTTTTGGTTGAATAATGATTTGATTTGTTATATTTTCAATATTTTTGGATGCATAGAATGCACTTTTTGGTTAAGTCCTATTGGCAGATAGCATATCTAATTTTATTTGCTTTCTTTTTTTAATGCACAATAAAAAAATTGTGTAGAATAATACTTGGCTATGTGTTTTACTTCAAATGACAGTTTGGGAGTAGGCAGTTACATTTTAAAAAATACAATGTAAAATTGACAAGGGACACCAACATAGTTGTATCTTTGATCTTAAAAACTACGGGATAATGGTGTTGTGGTAACTTGCCCAAATAATACAAAAAAAAAAGCATAATAATATTATTCTTGATATCACTAGAAAAAAAAAAGCCTTTGAAAATTTGTTTGCAATAACTCCATCAGTATCACCAACAAAGCAGCTTCATTATTATCCCTTTAAATAAGAAGAGAATGTGCGTTGCATTTGGAGATTTCATCATTTGCCACGTTACGCATGTTAATTCTCCAATACGAACGCTAGTTTACAAGACCGACCGCTTCTGGCTCGTCCTTGCTTCCGAGCATGCGTATCTGTACTTTGGACTTTTGTCCGACGGACTTGTGTACACACGCTTGGAAAATCTGACAATACACATTTGTCCACGGAAAATTTGAAAACCTGCTAGCCAACATTTGTTGGTGGAAAGTCTGACAACAATTGTCCGATGGAGCACATGCCCGCTTTACCACCAACAGGCTGACATCGAACATTTCCTGACGGAAAGTCCAATCGTATGTACAGGCCTTAAGAGTTGCATGGCCCTGCCACTGGGGATGACTCCAAAGTTAGCAGCCAATCACTCTGAAGTCTTTTTGAAGTGGGGGAGATCCTGTTAGTAAATTCTACCCTTTTTTAAAAGATAATGGGTAAAGTATTGTAAATAAACTTTGGGGAGCTAGGAACTAACATTGAGGACATCTATCAATGAAAATTATACTTTACACTGGAGAGATGGCATTTTAATGAGGCTTAAAGGACAACATCAAAATACACAAATCATTTAAATAACATACTTATGCCGTGTACAGACGATCGGACATTCCGACAACAAAACCGTGGATTTTTTTCCGACGTATGTTGGCTCAAACTTGTCTTGCATACACACAGTCACACAAATGTTGTCGGAAATTCCGAACATCAAGAACGTGGTGACGTACAACACATACGACGAGCCGAGAAAAATAAAGTTCAATAGCTAGTGCAGCTCTTCTGCTTGATTCCGAGCATGCGTAGAATTTTGTGTGTTGGACTTGTGTACACACACTCGGAATTTTCGACAACAAGCTCTCAAACATTTGTTGTCAGAAATTCCGACAGCAAATGCTCGATGGAGCATACACATGGTCAGATTTTCCGACAACAAGCTCACATCAAACATTTGTTGTTGGAAATTCTGACCGTGTGTAGGCGGCATTACAATCACTTATTCCTGGACAATCTCAGACAGTGTACACATGTAGCACATATTTGGTTATGGAACTTTTCAAGTCATTTTAACAGCAATACCGCTTTTTATTATATATTATAGATTATAGATCCGTAGTTCATTAAGTCCCTGTTCTCACTAATATTAAAATGTTTTTTTATTTTTATTTTTTTATTAATTCTTTATTTTGATCGACTAATCACTAGGGTGAACAGTAGAGTATACCAAAACAGACTTACAAGTTGTAAGAGCATGTATGCAACATGGCTGATATCTGTTAAACTGCAGAGACTGCCACTACATGTGCTACAGCAATGCAAATCTGCCCTGTATGGGGCATTTTTTATAAGGGAGAACTAGCCAAAATGTGCTAGAGACAAAAAGTATAAGCAGGTGTTATACTACAAGAAATAAGAGACTGAAGATGATACAGCGGTGTCAATTTGGTCAGAAGGTTCATTTTAATAAGCAAGTGAAGGCCCAAGTTTTCCACAGGCAGAGTATAGGCAAGGGTTTTACTTCAAGAATTAGGATACTGCAGGGGATACCACCATTTTTTTTCTTACAAACCACACTATCAACATAAAATAAAAATCAAGAAACCCCCAAAAGAAATGAAGTAACAGCCCAATTTTCTAGAGGGAAGCCCTGTACCAAAGCAATTTAAAAAGCTGTGGGGTGTTTTATCTTGTAATGTTCACTCAAGACCAAGAGACCAGTTTTGGGTAAAATCAGCTTTTAACACACTGAATCTGCACAGACATTTTGGAGCATTAATGAGAGTTTGATTTATTGCAATTAGAGTATGCAGCTAAAGACGTATTGCAACCAATTACACAGGTTGTTCAGTTTTATCAAAATGTCTTGACAAGTGCACTTACAAGGTTTGAAAGGTTTGCACTTAGTATTGTAAAGAGTTGACAGATTTGGTTAAACAGTATTGCCTACTAATCTAGATAATATATATGGATCTATGCAAGTGACTACATAAACAAATGCTATTTTTTTAATTGTATAATTTTATTACAAGACCGTGGAACATCCACATATTTACTCCTTATTACTTATACCGTTTTTACAGGGGTCCAAGGGATGTATGGGTCTCTGTCATTGTTACTCTTGGCCGGATGGGTTTTTTATGGGCATACACTGGAGCTGTCTGCAATATTAAATCTTCAGAATGGTCATATGTTAAATGGAATCAAGGCTGAAGATATCTTGAACTACCAAACCAGTGGTAAGTGACACATATATTTTCAGTTTCAGTTAGCTTAACTCTGTATCCAGTAGGTGTACCGTGCAAAAAAAAAAAAACTAAACAGGGCTGAGCACTTTTAGTTCCAAATGAATAGACCCCGCCAGTCCAACAAAAGTTGATTTTCACTTTTATGTTAATAGAGAAATTGGGCATGTTCAGGTTGCAAAAAGATGTCTTAAGCTGTATACACACTATACAATTTTCTTTAGATTTTTTCTTTTAGGCTACTTTCACACTGGGGTGGGCGGCCGTCGGCGGTAAAGCTTTACTATCATTTTAGCTGCTCTATTCAGCCACTAAAGGGGCAGTTTTAACTCCTGCTAGCGGCTGAAAATGGTTAAAATCGTCTGCATAGCGCTGCTGCAGCGACGATATTCTGGCAGTTTGGCAGCGCTGCCCCATTGTTTTCAATGGACAGGGGCGCTTTAGGAGCGGTGTATAAACTGCTCCTACAGCGCTTCAAAGATGCGGCTTGCAGGACTTTTTTGACCGTCCTGCAAGCGCACCGCTCTAGTGTGAAAGCCCTCGGTATCTGGTATTGTCAGGGATCAAAGTCGGATCCCTCTTCATTAAAGTCGGAGGCATGTCGGACTTCAAGTCACAGGTCAAAGTCAGATCCAAAGTGGTACAACTGTCGTGTCGTACCAGTGGGAACCCGGCCTAAAGCCATTTTTTAATTTGAGATAGGGTGGTTAATGGTTAGAACCTATGTCAAATTGTTATTACTGTCACTCTCTTTTTTGCCCTGTTTGACTGTTCTCACTGGAACTGAAAGTAAGAGAAAATACAAAATTTCGAGTTTCAAAAATTTTGGGTCACCAGAACAAAAATAGTGGGGGAATCTTCCCATGGGGGTACTTGTTCTGTTGACAGCTGTCTAAGAAGTGATTTTAAATTATTTCTTCTTGCGTTTATTATGTCATTGTTAAAGTGGATCCAAAGCCTTATGCCCTGTACACACGATCGGACATTAATCGGACATTCCGACAACAAAATCCATTGGATTTTTTCAGACGGATTTTGGGCCAAATTTGTCTTGCATACACACGGTCGCACAAAGTTGTCGGAAAATCCGATCGTTCTGAACGCGGTGAAGTAAAACACGTACGTCGGGACTATAAACGGGGCAGTAGCCAATAGCTTTCGTCTCTTAATTTATTCTGAGCATGCGTGGCACTTTGTGTGACGACACAATCCAATCGCACTTTTTCCATCAGAAAATCCGATCGTGTGTACAGGGCATTAAAGTTTTTCCACTAATGCATTCTATGCATTAAAGGGAAAAACCTTCTGTGCTGTATCCCCCCTTTATCTTGCCTGAGCCCGATCCGATCAAGTGATGTGCACAACAGCAGTGACTCCCACCGCTGTTTCTCTCCTCATCAAGCAGCTTGATGGCAGCGGGAGTCCTTGGCTCCCCGCTGCTGTCAATTAAATGCTGTGACACAGTAGAAGGGGATGGGGCAGAGTCTGTCTGTGTCAATGGACGCAGCAGCGGGACTCGGGAGCGAGCGTGAATGGGTGCCCCCATTAAATGAAGCTTTCCATGTGGGCCTGCTGAAGGGGCCTGGAGTGCCGATGGGGGACCCCAGAAGAGGATCGGGCTGCTCTGTGCAAAACCATTGACATGTTGATTTACAATCATTTTAAGTATACACGGCAACAAGTGAACAGAAACTTGATCTATAGAATACAGATTGTGAAAACCTGACAAGAGTTGCACTAGTATCTACTCAATCCAACTGCAAAAAAATTTAGAGATACCTTAATTGTTTAACAGTTTGATGTAAAATTTCTCAGTGTACAATACATTTGTGGCAATTTGTGTCCAGAATGGTTGGGTTTAAGTTAAAAAAGAGCCACCCAGAGCAACCCTTTAGAATTTTTGAGGTTGACGCTGATTTGTTGCTATAGATTTCTTCAATCATCATCACTCTCTACATGACCCTTTTCAGTAAGCTAATGCATTATATAATGGATTCACTTTGTTTAAACTTATGGTTCTGTGCATTCATATAAAACATTACATTGTTACAAAATCTGGGCATTTTTAAAAAATATTCTGTGAAATCTTTATTAATAAATCTTTCGCTAACTCCACTACTTGCTACTGATAATGCAGATAATAAATTGTAGTGTTTTTCTTGACAGCTAAATCTTACCCAGAAAGCTGCGCAGCAATAAATCATGGAAGTGGTCTATATGTAATAGAGCCAATATCAGGGAAGCGCCTACTGGTACGTTGTGAATTTGGTGAAGATGGAGGATGGACCGTCATACAAAAAAACTGCAAAAAAACCCCAAAGATTTGGGATACCACATGGGAGTGCTACAAAAAAGGTTTTGGAGACCTACAAAGTGACCACTGGCTGGGTAATGACAATATCCACATACTGAGCACACAAAAGTTGCATCGCATTCGTTTTCGAGTGCGCTCTGCTTATGGTACACAGCATATGGCCAACTATGATTCCTTTGCTCTTGAGGAGGAACAAAGCTGTTATAGAATACGATTAGGACGATATTCAGGTAATGCTGGAGATGCCATGACATCTGGACAGCCTAGTGCAGGACATGATAATATGAGATTCTCTACCCGTGATCGTGACAATGATTTATCAGCAACCAACTGTGCATACGTTGGTGGTGGGGGATGGTGGTATGACAACTGCAGGTTTGCCAATCTTAATACTGGCTCTGGCATTTACTGGCAGCAGTTATGCAAAGGAGATTGTCAGTCTAGTGATATACTTATTCAGCCAGTTTATAACTGCCCAGAAGATGATGGAGGAGATGGTGGAGGAGGTGGTGGTGATGGTGGTGGAGGAGATGGTGGTGGAGGAGATGGAGGTGGTGGAGGTGGAGGAGGTGGAGGTGATGGTGGTGGTGGAGGAAATGATGACTCAACACCAAATCCATGTCAACATGACAAATAAGCTATTGTTACTGTTGCTAAATGATTGTATGTATATGGTAGGTTCTTTTACGCATATGCTTCTCAATGTTTTGTAGCTAAATCAATGTATAAGCTCACAGAAACCTAAATATTAGATAATCATTAAAAGATGTTATAACATAAAATCTAGTGTGATGATTTTGACTACACAACTATATAACCTCACAATATGGGAAATCAGCTAGTTTCCTGAACTGGATAAAGTTCAGTTTAAAAAATGCAATATTATGATTCAAAGCTAAAATCAATCAAAAGATTTGGGGGTTCTTTACTAAAGGCAAATCCACTTTGCACTACAAGTGCACTTGGAAGTGCAGTCCCTGTAGATCTGAGGGGGACATGCAAGGAAAATTAAAAAACAGCATTTTAACTTGCACATGATTGAATGATAAAATCAGCAGAGCTTCCCCTCATTTCAGATCTTCCCCTCAGATCTACAGTGACTGCACTTCCAAGTGCACTTTCAGTGCACTTGTAGTGCAAAGTGGATTTGCATTTAGTAAATAACCCCCTTTATTTGGTAATGATTCAATAGTGGTTGGCTCACCTGCTCAAGCTTATTATATGTTTTATATACTCCATTAGTGAGATCACCACTGCAAAGTTCCCTGCTTTGCCACTATTCAGAACAAATAACTAGACTATATCTTAAGAAAAGAACATGGGGTTCCTAAAATTCTGTGTAATTAATTGTAATTAAGGTAGGTGTTCAAGTGCTTAATAATAATGTAAGGCGGTTAAGGCATACATATATAAGCTAGACTTTGCATTTATTTAATCCATCTCAAAAACAGGTTGCATACAAAGGGAAAGTTTTGAGTTTTCCATATAATTCATACAAATAGACACAAAGTAATTTAAAACCTAAAGCATAGCTCCACCCAAAAGGGGAAGCTCCACTTGTTCGTACCCTCCCCCTCCTCCACTGCCACATTTGGCACTTTACGGGGAGAACAGGTACCTGGTTTTCGACAGGTACCCACTCCCACTTCCAGTTAAGATCGCCGCATGGCGATCTGCGTCATGCCCGGCCCCTCCTCCCTCCCCCTGCTGCCTTCTGGGACCTGTGTGTATCCCAGAAGATGATGGGACCATTCAGAAAGCGCAGCGCAACTCGCACATGCGCGGTAGGAAACTGGCATTGAAGCCTTACGGCTTCACTGCCGGTTTCCCTTGCTTGCAATGCGGCTCCTGCACCCGAAGCCAATGGACAAATCGGTTTGGGGTGCCCACATTGCGGGATCACTGGACAGGTAAGTGTCCTTATATCAAAAAAAATTAAGTCAGCAGTTACAAATACTGTAGCTGCTGACTTAATTTTTTTTTTTTTTGCAGGCTGGAACTACATTTTAGCAAGGCTAAATCATTTAAATCATCATCTCACACAGAAATTTAACCTAGTAACTAATAACTAGTATAAACAAATACATTAATTGCACTAGATTGTAAAAACATTGGAAAAGTAAAATGCACTAGATTGTAAAAACATTGGAGAAGAAAAGGTCTAGTGCAAATTAGTTAAAGCAGTAGTAAACCGCCGACAATTTTTTATTTTTTTTTAACCTGCAAGGTAAAGTGATGCATCGCATACTAGCACATTATGTGAAATGTACCTTAGAACAAATCCCTTCCAGTGGCAAGCTGTCACCTCTGACATGACTTCCATCTTCACCCATCTTCCCTCAGGGTTTGCGAACTCTGGCTGTGTGACTGGCCAGAGCCGTGATGATGGCACTCACGGGCATGCGAGTAGGAGCGACCGTTTACGACACAGGAATCTTCAAAGCACGTGCGCTGGTGATGTCACCAGCTGCATGTAAAGTAAATATCTCCTAAACGGTGCATGTTTAGGAGATATTTACAGTACCTATAGGTAAGCTATACCTTCCCTATAGTTAAAAGTCATTTATGGGAGTTTACTCCCACTTTAACCAATCTGCTGGATTTATGATCTAACCAATATAACTGGTATGATTGCAGACTATTTGGGTGCCAACATTCCAAAAAACATATCCAAAAAACTGCATCATGGGTGTAACAGGACTTTCCCAGCACCAAATATAATTCAAAAAAAGAATATGCATATAAAACCAGTTTAACCGCTAAGCCACCGCCCACCGTCATATGACGGCTGGACGAGGCTCCTGTTGTTCTGGGAGGACGTCATATGACGTCCTCGCCCTCCCGAGCCACTAGGGGGCACGCACGCGCCCGCTGCGTCACTCGGGACCCGGTGCGCGTGCCCGGCGGCCGATATGTCCGCCGGGCACCCGCGATTGCCGGGTAACAGAGCAGGAGCGTGGATCTGTGCATGTAAACACAGATCCACTTCCTGTCAGAGAGGAGAAGAGACCGATGGCGTGTCCCTTGTACATAGGGACAGCGATCGGTCACCTCCCCCAGTCAGTCCCCTCCCCCCACAGTTAGAATCACCTCCTTAGGTCATACATTAACCCCTCGAGCGCCCCCTAGTGTTAACCCCTTCCCTGCCAGTCACATTTACACAGTAATCAATGCAATTTTATAGCATTGATCGCTGTATAAATGTGAATGGTCCCAAAAATGTGTCAAAAGTGTCCGATGTGTCCGCCGCAATATCGTAGTCACAATAAAAATTGCAGATCGCTGCCATTACTAGTAAAAAATAAATAAATAATAAAAATGCTATAAATCTATCCCCTATTTTGTAGACGCTATAACTTTTGCGCAAACCAATCAATATACGCTTATCGCAATTTTTTTTTACCAAAAATATGTAGAAGAATACGTATCGGCCTAAACTGAGGAAAAAATTTGTTAAAAAAAAAAAAAAAAAAAAATTGGATATTTATTATAGCAAAAAGTAAAAAATATTGTGTTTTTTCAAAATTGTCCCTCTTCTTTTGTTTATAGCACAATAAATAAAAACCGCAGAGGTGATCAAATACCACCAAAAGAAAGCTCTATTTGTGGGGAAAAAAATGATAAAAATTTAATTAAGGTGCAGTGTAACATGACCGCGCAATTGTCATTCAAAGTGCGACAGCGCTGAAAACTGAAAAATGGCTTGGGCAGGAAGGGGGTGTAAGTGCCCTGTATTGAGGTGGTTAATTAATATACCAGGTTTAATCCAAAGGATAGTCACAAATAGAAGGTAGCGGCCACTGGCCATAACTCATAAGAAAATAAACTTCTGCCCTGCTGAGCCTTATGCCGCGTACACACGGTCGGACTTTCCGACAACAAATGTTCGATGTGAGCTTGTTGTCGGAAAGTCTGACCGTGTGTATGCTCCATCGGACATTTGCTGTCGGTAATTCCGACAACAATTGTTTGAGAGCAGGTTCTCAAATTTTCCGACAACAAACTTTGTTGTTGCAAATTCCGAGCGTGTGTACCCAAGCCCGATGCAGAAAAGTCCGCGCATGCTCGGAATCAAGCAGAAGAACCACTCTGGCTATTGAACTTAATTTTTCTCGGCTCGTCGTACGTGTTGTATGTCACCACAATCTTGATGTTCAGAATTTCCGACAACATTTGTGTGACCGTCTGTATGCAAGACAAGTTTGAGCCAACATCCGCCAGAAAAAAATCCACGGTTTTGTTGTCGGAATGTGCGATCGTGTGTACGCGGCATTACTGTGTTCCAACAAAGTCCTTGGTTAAAGGTAAGTGTCCTTCACAAAACAAACAATTGCAGCCAAGTTTGGCTACAAACAGCCAAGCTCCTAGTCGTCTCTTCATACAGACACACACACACACACACTCCCCCCTAAAGCTAGGACCAGCTGCCTTAATTAAGACTAGGAATGTGCTCTTGCGTGTTCGGATTGTAGTCCCAAACCACCTGAGCAATCCTGCCAGTAAGCTGTCCCTGCACACCGCCAATCATAGGCAGCATGTATGCATGCTGTATGTATGCATGTATGCAGCTGCGGGCCGGGAAATGCCTCACTGCCTATGATTGGCAGTGTGCAGCGAGGGCTTCCTGGCGGGATTGCTCAGGTGGGTTGGGTCTATGATCCGAACACGCTTGAGCCCATCCCTAATCAAGACCTAGGCAGGAAACATCAAAATGCGGTCCACGGAATTGGGAGTCCGTCCCTCTTAGAGCTCTATCAGACTCCCAGTAAAACCAGCCCTTGAATATGGGCTTTACTAACACAGGGTAAAAAATTATCTTTCCTTACCATGAAATCTTTGCTGCCATTACCTTAGATTGCAAATCTAAGAATCAGTGGAGGAACATATATATCACTTTTCCTGCCACTCTAACTGGTTTCATACTCACCCTGCTACAATCTTTATTACAAAACTTAAAATATACACTGTAGGCTTAGTCCATAGGGGAACAGAACCCTATATAAAACTCTCATAGATTTAAGATGCTTGACACATTTTGAGTTTCACTCCTCATCAGGGGAATAAATACACCTGACTTTAAAAGAATGAATAATTATAAACATAACAAAACTGAACAATAATACACCAACATGGTACTCTAAGTACTGACAATATAGAGAGATTAGCGGTTGCATGCCACCAGATGAGAGGTAAAAACAATAAGCCTGGTAATGTGGTGATGTGATCCCATGGTGATAAGGTCCCAAAAGGGAAAAGGGACAACTGTAAATGCAGAGATCTAGAGAGTAGCTAAGAGATCTGTTAAAAAAAAAATATGTATGCACATGCTGAAAAAAGAAGGACCCAAAAAAGAAAAAGAAAAATAACGTAAAAAAAAGTTGAAAAAAAGTAAAAGAAGAAAGAAAAGAAAACTGACCTTAACCACAGTTCAAAGTGGGTCCATCCAAGAGCATGGCTGGCTGCAACACTTCAACACCAGGTAAGAGGCAGACAACCATGCCTCTAAGGATCTACCTTATATATAGAACAAACAGGAAATTACTGAAGACAAAACTAAAAAAAAATAAATAACACAGGAAACAGACCAGAGTGTCAAGGTTCCATGTATATGTTTGCCGAAAATACTGCCCTCTATTAGAGCTGCACAATTAATCGGTAAAAAATCGTGATCTCGATTCAACCCCCCTGACAATCTCCAATGCAGAGTTTGCGATTCTTTCATATAACAAGTGGAGAGACTTATCAGCTGTTAAAAGAAAATATCCAGGCAAACTGCCAAGTTTTTAACAGGAAACATTGTAACTAATGCTTCCTTCTTAGATCAAAGGGATAAACTTCTGTGTGTGTGTGTGTGTGTGTGTGTGTGTGTGTGTGTGTGTGTGTGTGTGTGTAAAGAAAAAAATCTGGGCAGTCTGCCAAGTTTGTAACAACATTAAACATTGTAAGGAAGTTCCTTCTTAGATCAAATTTCTGTGTGTAAATGCAGGAAGTTTAACCACTTAAAGTCTAAATTGTTTTATGACACTTGTTTCTTAAGTTAAAATCAATATTTTTTGCTAGAAAATTACTTGGAACCCCCAAACATTATATATATTTTAGCAGAGACCCTAGGGAATAAAATGGCAATTGCTGCAATATTTTATGTCACACTGTATTTGCCCAGCGGTCTTTCAAATGCAATTTTTTTGGAAAAATACACTTCAATGAATGAAAAATAGACGAAACAGTAAAGTTAGCCCAATTTTTTTTGTTTTAATGTGAAAGATGATGTCACGCGGGGATAATCATTAGAGAATCGTGATCTATCTTCTAAGCAAAAAAATTGTGATTCTCATTTTAGCCAGAATCATGCAGCTCTACCCCCTATTGACCCCTCAAACCACCCTTGTGCAGGATATACATCAATGGCAGACCAGAAATTATGTCACCACACATATGCCATAGCGGCACCTGGCAATCAGCACACCACAACAAAAGTGCCCCCCCATTGACATGGAAGCACTCAGCCAGTAATTCCAAAGAAGACACTGGACTCCAAGTTACAAAATGTGTTACAAGATGTTTCTCTTTGGGCATTATCAGGTATTTTGATTATTAGAGCGCTTGCCCAGTGCAGACTGCTATAAACATAGCAGGTTAAGCCTGATGCACTTATTGAAATCTTTTGTTTTCAAAGTGCATTACAAAAAAGTTCAGCTTGATTCAAATCTGCAAATTGAAATCATGGATGCTTCACTATTCTTTTATCTTTAATCTTAAACCATAATCCATATTTATACCATTTTAAACAACTGTCTGAAAATAGACCTTCCAAACATCTTTGTGCAATAAATCAATTTTTCTATTTCTCCACACACATATGAATGCATTGAGGTCAGAAAATCTACTTAAATATTAAGAATTTTAACAGCTTCATGATGTTTTATTTTATACAAGTGCTGTAGATTTACTATGCACACTCACCCTTATACAGTATGTTGTCCAATTTGCTGACAATACAAGGCAGTGCTTATGCATAATACTGTACCTCCAATGTTAGATAAAACCCCTGATGACGAAACAGAAGAAAAAAGAAATTCTATTTCATCTTTAAGAAACATCTCTGCAGACAGAACCATTTTATTGTTGGATGTGTTCAGAGAAAAGCCATGAGACTGAGAATGTGAAACTGTGAAATTTAAAGTGGTATTAAACCCAAAACTAAACATGTAAGATATTGAAGATTACCAATCATTAGATGTGGTGGATGCATTTAAAACATTTTTTCTCTGTTTTTACCTGGTGATCTGGCCAATAACACACCTCCTGTATTAGAGTGCCTACACTCTGGATGAAGGCGCACAGCGACACCTTGGGACAGCAGCATTGTTAATCTGGGGGGGGAGGAGTATGAGATGGACTAGCAGATTTAGATGCATTAAATCAAAGCCAAACTCCAGGTAACACTTTTTAAGCAATTACAGCAACAGGTTTTTTTTCCTTTGGGGAAGAAAGGGTTTATATACATAAATAACAGGTCACTTGTAAGCACCCCTGTCAGTGTTATATGGTTTGCTACATCTGCAGAACAGCTTGTTCTGTCGAACAACAGCAGATTTACTGGATAGATCACAGGGTGAAAATAAAGGGTCTTCCACTGCTCATTTATGCTTGTATCAAAAATCCATACAGTGTCTGAGGGGTTAATAACACTCAGCTCTCAGAAGATTCCTCCGGGGGCAAGAACACATCTAAACCGGTAAAAACAAAAAAGGAAAAGAGAGCACAAAATAACCTTAGAGTAAATAATTTATTAAAAGGGGTTAAAATCTTCAGCATATACACTCACATTTTGTGGTGAGACTCTAGGCACATCCATGAAGCTCTGACCATCTCTCCTGGTTGTTTCCCTCAATCTGTGGTGGAAACCCATATGAGCAGTTAGAGTCTACACGGTATGTGGGACCCACTGTGCATGCGCCTGGCGGGGCTGGCATCACACTTGGTTGGGGAAGAAACCTTAGGCAGGAAGGGGAAGACACTAGATATGGTTGCTAGGATAACATGTTTTGGAAGTTTGTTCCTCCTTTATCAAATCCAACTCAGCTTAAGCTGAAACAGGATTTATAGAGCCCCAGAAGCCACCTCCTCCACATACCCTAAAGGAGACACAGCCCCGAAGAGGCAAGCCAGGAGCCACCTACTATACAAGTAGAGACAGTGGGTTCTAAAAGCAACCTATTCAGTTCACAAAACTACAACTTAATAGTGTGATCTTAGTTGAAAATTAAAAATAGCAATTAAAAAATACAAATAAAGGTAACACACTGCACTGTTACTGATTGCAGGATGTAAATTAACCACAAGATGGCAGTGTTCTGCAGTATAGTTATTCAGAGTTTAATAAAGCACAGCAAGGCATTTATTAACTTGTATGCTAAAAACAAGACTTCTGTACTCGGAAAGAGGAACTGCAGTTCAATGGCACCTCTGAGAGGCAGGAAAGTCGGCCCTGCAGTCTGATTGTGGTATTGTCATCTGCATCGCTTCTACCACAGGGGGACTGAGAGAACAAGGGGCTCCCCAACTGAGAGACCTTCTTTCACTTTGCTAAGACTACAGACTGGGTGAGAGGGTTTCATAACCCAAACCATGACAAGCTACAAGTGATTCTGTTGTTTCAGTTTAGTACACCTTGCATCACAGTTTTCCATACTGAGACACAGACTTCCTAGCTCATTTAATACTGCGACCTACTGCTTCCCTATTGCTCTGAAATCGCAGGACTCTTGCTACAGAACATGTTTACCAGCAGACAGGAATATGTTACTATCTCATCTCAAGCCTCTTCCATCTGTAAAGGAACTTGCTTCATCAGCCTAGTTTACCACCTACAGGGGTTCAATTCTGCTGAAGTCTACTTCAGCTCATTTCCCAACTTTAGCCATTATGCATTCAGCTTTATGCCGCGATCGTGTGTACGCGGCATTAGTGTTAAAGGGAACTTTCCCAGTTTCTCACCATCAGGCCAAGAAAACTTTTACTTGTTGCTGAATCATCCTCTGGAAATCTTGCTTCTATATAAAAGGACCTCAGCTCAGACGTGCAGCAACTAGGGCCCCATCAAGTGCGCATTCAGAAGTGATATCAAAGGGGACATTATTGTTTGCAAATTCATAGTTACATATTAGGTGGGGTTGAAAAAAGACACAAGTCCATCAAGTCCAACCTATGTGTGTGATTATGTGTCAGTATTATTTTGCATATCCCTGTATGTTGCGGTCGTTCTGGTGTTTATCTAATAGTTTTTTGAAACTATTGATGCCCCCCCCGCTGAAACCACCACCTATGGAAGGGAATTCCACATCCTTGCCGCTCTTACAGTAAAGAACCCTCTACACAGTTTAAGGTTAAACCTCTTTTCTTCTAATCTTAATGAGTGGCCATGTGTCTTATTAAACTCCCTTCCGCAAAAAAGTTTCATCCCTATTGTGGGGTCACCAGTATTGCATTTGTAAATTGAAATCATATCCCCTCTCAAGCGTCTCTTCTCCAGAGAGAATAAGTTCAGTGCTCACAAGCTTTCTTCATAACTAATATCCTCCAGACCCTTTATTAGCTTTGTTGCCCTTCTTTGTACTCGCTCCATTTCCAGTACATCCTTCCTGAGGAATGGTGCCCAGAACTTAACAACATACTCCGGGGATTTATTAATATTAAGTTTCCCAAGTCTAATTCTAATTCTGTCCTCTGTTAGCCATGAGGGTGCTTTCTGTGATGTGTCATGAGGACAAACACTGCAGTTTTGGTTACTGAAGCCCCCCGATCTCCTCGTGAAGGCCGAAGAGAAAAATAAATTTAATACCTTCACCATCTCACCATCCTTTGTAACCAGATGTCCTTCCTCATTCTTTATGGTGCCAATATGGTGTGTCCTCATTTTTTACTGTTTATATGCTTAAAGAATTTCTTAGGATTTTTTTTGCTCTCCTCCATTATGTGTCTTTCGTGTTCCATCTTAGCCGCCCAAATTGCACCCTTACATCTTGTTGCATTCTTTGTAAAGTCTGAATGCTGATGATGATCCCTCAGCCTTGTATTTTTTGAAGGCCTTCTTTGCTTTTATATGCATTTTTACATTGGAGTTAAGCCATCCAGGACTTTTGTTCGCTCTTTTAAATTTATTTCCCAATGGGATGCACTGGCCCTTATTTAATATGCTCTTAAAGCAAACCCATCTCTCCTCCATGTTCTTTGTTTCTAAGATGTTATCCAAATTTATATCTTCTAGCAAGGTTCGTAGTTTAGGGAAGTTTGCTCTTTTGAAATTCAGTGTCTTTGTGTTGCCCTTGTGTTTCCTATTTGTGTGATTTATACTGAAACTAATTGACCTGTGATCGCTGTTTCCTAAATTGCCCCGTATTTCCACATCCGTGAACAGGTCTGTATTGTTGGTAATTAGTAGATCTAGAAACGCCTTGTTTCTAGTTGGTGTGTCTACCATCTGACCCATGAAATTGTCCTGCAAGACATTTAGGAACTAGCGAGCCTTAGACAAATATGTGGTTCCCTCCGCCCAGTGTATGCTTGGATAATTAAATCCCCCATTATGATAACACTTCCCATCCTTGCTGCTAATCCAAATTGTGATAGGAGATCTGTCTCCCCTTCCTCCCTCAGATTAGGGGGCCTATAGCATACTCCCTGTATTATTTTCCCCTTAGCTTCATCCCTTTGGAGCTCTACCCATAAGGATTCCACTTCCTCCCTAGCTCCCTTATTGATGTCATCTCTCACATTCACTTGTTATTTCAGTTCACTTTGGGAAAAAATATCTCAGTGCTGGAATTAACATTTAAACTCTGGTTGTGCTGGACATTTGGGTTTGTTTAAAGTGGTACTGTGCATGATAGTTTGGCTAAGCCTTTTAGAGTGTTTACCTTTTGTGAATGCCTACTGTTATTTCTTTTGTGCTTGGACTACTTATACCCTGACCTCAATACAATCAGGGTATTGATCAGCAAAATATCCGTTTGCTGTATCATCCACAGGGATTATATCAAATCAACTGATCAATCAGTTGATTTGATATAATGTCCATGGATGATCCAGCAAACAAAAAATAATGTGAATAATAATTAATATTTTTAATGTTTACTTTTCATTTTCAACTAACATCACAGTTCATTATTAGGTTGTAGTGGTATGAACTGAATAGGTTGCTTTTTAGAACCCACTGTCTCTACTTGATTAGTAGGTGGCCCCTGGCTTGCCTCTTCCAGGTTGTGTCTCCTTTAAGGTAAGTGGAGACGGTGGCTTCTGGGTCTCTATATAAAGCCTATTACGTCTTAAGATGGGTAGGATTTGATAAAGAAGGAACAAACATCTAAAACATGTTATCCTAGCAACCATGTCTAGCGACTTCCCCCTCCTGCCTAAGGTTTCTTCCCCATCCGAGTGTGATGCCAGCCCCACCAGGCGCATGCGCATTGGGTCATGCACGCCATAGTCTGTCGGCAGCTTCCCAGAGTTTACTCTTCCCTGAGTCTAACTCCCCACATCAGTTTCCTCCATGGATTGATGGAGACAACCAGGAGAGGTGGTCAAAGCTTCATGGATGTGCCTGTATTCTCATCACGAAATGTGAGTGTACATGCTGAAGATTTTAACCCCTTTTAACAAATGGTTTTACTCTAGGGCGATCTTGCGCTCTCTTTCTTTTTTGTTGTTGCTGGAAAATAAAGGATAGAAGCCTAAAAAAAAGAAAACTACTGCAGTCACCACATCAAAGAATTAGTGAGCTGAAGTATAATAAATGTAAGCTTTTGGCTTTAATATCACTTTAAATGACATGGTAGCCAGGAAATGCTAAGAAGAATTCCAACTGGCCCTACCAAACAGTAAACATGTATTCTACGCAACAAAGCTAAAACCTGCTGTGTGTCCTAAATAAATCTGTGGGGGTTATTTACGAAAGGCAAATCCACTTTGCGCTACAAGTGCACTGCAAGTGCACTTGGAAGTGCAGTCGCTGTAAATCCGAGGGATGCAAGGAAACTAAAAAAAAAAAAGCATTTTAGCTTGCACATGATTGGATGATAAAATCATCAGAGCTTCCCCTCATTTCAGATCTACCCCTTAGATTTGCAGCGACTGCACTTCCAAGTGCACTTGCCGTGCGCTTGTAGTGCAAAGTGGATTTGCCTTTCGTAAATAACCCCCAATGCTCCTCATCTTCAAGGCCACCACATAGATGCTAGCATAAAATAATAACTGAGCTTTTAGATTGCTAATAAAATTGTCTATTTTCCATAGTTTTTAGACAAGCCAGTTCCAATAATTTAGAAAATGCCTTAATGATAAATTCCACCCGTACCCAATGTCTGGTCAACAACCTGAAGCTTAGCTTTTTATTCTGTAAAGCAATTCCACAACAATGTAACTAATGGGGAGGTCCAAAAGATCACGCTATACTCAGTTTATAAAAAAAATCAAAGTATTTAACCGCTTGCTGACCAGAGCATGACGATGTACGTCTGCACAATGGCACAGCTGCGCAAATGGGCATACCTGTACGTCCCCTTTAAGACGCGGCATTGTGGGCATGTGCGCACCCGCCGCATAGTTCGTGAGTGTGCCCGCGGGTCCCGTGGACTCAATGTCCGCCGGGGCCTGCGATTGTGGCATGGTTCGGCAGAACGTGGAGATGCATATGTAAACAAGGCATTTCCCTGTTGTGCCTAGCAACATGACAGGGATCTACTGCTCCCTGTCATATGGAGCAGTGATCTCTGTCAAGCTGTAGTGAGCCCATCCCCCCACAGTTAGAATCACTCCCCAGGACACACTTAACCCCTTGATCGCCCCCTAGTGTTTAACCCCTTCTCTGCCAGTGTCATTTACACAGTAATCAGTGCATTTTTATAGCACTGATTGCTGTATAAATGTCACTGGTCCCAAAATAGTGTCAAAAGCGTCCAATGTGTCCGCCGCATTGTCGCAGTCACGATAAAAATCGCATTTCGCCGTCAAAAAAATAATTATGAAAATGACATAAATCTATCCCCTATTTTGTAAATGCTATAACTTTTGCGCAAACCAATCAATATACGCTTATTGCGATTTTTTTCCCCAAAAATATGTAGAAGAATACATATCGGCCTAAACTAAGAAAGAAATGATTATTATTAATATTTTTGGGGGATATTTATCATAGCAAAAAATATTGCCTTTTTTTCAAAATTGTCGCTCTTTTTTTGTTTATAGCGCAAAAAATAAAAACCGCAGAGGTTTTTTTTTTCATTTAACCGGCTTTATTGGTACATTCAATAAAATTTACATTAAGAGCATTATCACATTAAATGTCAGTAAAGGTGACAATAATTACAGCACGAGGCAAAAAAGAAAAAGGCATCCCATGTAGAAAGGAGGTTGCAATTAGAAATAATAGGGGGTTTACAGTACAGGATAATACGGCAGAGAACATACAAACATAGCTTGCATAGTACAGTAAATATTCATCATCCTCATAATTCCCACTTCACTGAGAGTATTATTGGGGACTCGGCAACCTATATCCAAAACGAGTAAAAGGCGTGGCATCAACATAAAGTCTCCGGGGCTTGTAACCACTTTATCCCAAATTTTACCGTATTTTAAAGGACAACCTCTATGCGAATAAATTTGTTTTTTGTATTTTAAACCGTTATTTACTTCCATTAGGCACATCTTGAACTCAGGTGGGGTAGGCCTCATCCACTGTCTCGCTATGGTTTTTCTAACAGAGAACAACGTTTCATGCAGGAATATCTTGATGAATTTGTTGATGTCTGGTTCTGGGTATATGCCTAGTAGGCGCGATTTGGGGTTTAGTGTGATGGGGGAGCCCATGGTGTCATGCAGGAATTGGACTACTTGTGCCCAGAAGCCCTGTATCTTAGGACAATCCCAGATCGGGTGGTAAAATGTGCCTGTAGCCTGGATGCACATAGGGCAGTTGGCGGTTTGGTCATGTCTGTACCTTGACACTCTAGTTGGGGTAAGGTATGCCCAATGGGTGATGTATATCTGTGTAAGGCGATCTGACAGTTTAATTGTCAGTTAAAGCGACGCAGTGCCATATCGCAAAAAGAGCTCTGGTCAGGAAGAGGGTAAATTCTTTTGGGGCTGAAGTGGTTAACAATTATTATATCTTATGGAATACTGTAAGTCTCAGCAGAGCATGTGGACATCATTCAGAATTTTTGAGTGCGAGTGTTTCCAGTGAAGGGTACTTTTAATACTACAGCATATGATACAAAAATAGGGCCCTGAAAATGCTACAGCAAAAAGACCTAACATGCACCTGAATTGGAGAAGCAACTGCAAGCCAGGTCTTCTCCTCAACATCTGTGACCTCAAATTCTGTGACATTTTAGCTGAATGGGCACAAATTCCAACATCTGAATTTTTGTGGAAAATCTCTCCAGAAGTGTTGTGGCTGTTGCCAACAAGAGGGAGCTGGAGGGCAATCGCATATTAATGCCCATGGTTTTGGAATGGGAAGTACAACAAGCTCAGACAGGTATAATGACCTGGTGTTCACAAACTTCTGGACATATAGTTTACCTCACAGGTGTTACTCCACATTGAAGTGCTACAAGCCACAAACTGCCAACCCAATAGTTTAATCAGGACCTTATGTAACTGTGGCTTAAAATATAGAATCAATATAAAACATTTGAAAAATAAACCTTAGACGCTTACTGCTTACATAAATAGATTATGAGTTCTGAATAGAAAATATTGGGTCGGCACCATCTTATGATAAATGACAAATCTACAAACCTTTTAACATATTGCTGTTTATTCTTAAAGGAAGGGTTCACCTTTAGTAACAAGTTACACCCATATTTAGGGTGTAACATGCAAAATGCTACTATGCAGCACCCCCCTACCCCCCACATCCATCCCTCCAGTGAGTGACAGCGGGCTGGGATTCTTTCTAAACTATTAATGTGTCGGTTGCTCAGCACCTTAACACCAAAGTGTCGTCAAGAATGTTAATGGTAAAAACCAAATGAATGCAAACATCACCAGTAGACTCTGTCTCTTTATTGTATTAAATCTTCCCTTTTCTTTTTACAATAGTTTTTATTGAAATATTTTAAAAGAAAAACAAGTACAAGTTTCCATCCTACAAGCATAAGACAGCTTAAAGGAATACGCCAGTATGGTATCAAGATACATAGAAGCTCAAGAGGTTTTCAAAGTAATACACAAGTATGCATTTCAATGAGTAATTCTCATATAAAACCTAGCCCCAGAAAGAAATATAACATACCATAGATACTTGAGTATAAGCCGTCCCGAATATAAGCCGAGGCACCTAATTTACCACAAAAAAAACCTGGGAAAACTTGTTGACTCAAGTATAAGCCAAGGGTGAGAAATGCAGCAGCTACTGTAAGTGGAAAAGAGGGTCAACAATGCCCATCTGCAGCTGCATGCCTCCCTGTGTCCATTGCATACCTTCCCTGTGTCCATTGCAGCCTTCCTGTGCCCATTGCATACCTTCCCTGTGTCCATTGCATAACTTACCTGTGTCCATTGCAGCCTCCCTGTGTCCATTGCATGCCTTCCCTGTGTCCATTGCAGCATCCCTGTGTCCATTGCATGCCTTCCCTGTGTCCATTGCAGCCTCCCTGTGTCCATTGCAGCCCTTCCCTGTGTCCATTGCAGCCTCCCTATGTCCATTGCAGCCCTTCCCTGTGTCCATTGCAGCATCCCTGTGTCCATTGCATGCCTTCCCTGTGTCCATTGCATGCCTTCCCTGTGTTCATTGCAGCCTCCCTGTATCCATTGCAGCCTCGCTGTGTACATTGCAGCACTTCTCTGTGTCCATTGCAGCCTCAGTGTGCCGATCTGCCTACCTGATCAGCCCGTGTCATGCAGTCAGACGGTGGCCATTCCAGCGTACAAAAGCCGCGCCTCCTCCTCGTCCTCGTCCGTGATAGGCTGAACACTCAGTTTCCCAGCAGTCATTGTTCAGTGTTCTGCCTATCACGGACATCCTCTCATCCTCGTCCGTGGGATAAGGACAAGAGGACGTCCGTGATAGGCGGAACACTGAACACTGACTAACTGCTGGGAAACTGAGTGTTCCCCTATCACGGACGAGGACGAGGAGGCGGCGTGGCTTTTGTACACTGGTCGGCTGCCATCTGAGCATTACACACGGGCTGATCAGGTAGGCAGATGGCAGTGACTCGAGTATAAGCCGAGGGGGGAACTTTCAGCACAAAAACATGTGCTGAAAAATTTGGCTTATACTCGAGTATATAGTATCTTACTATACTAATATGAAATATTAAATATCTATTAAAGACTAACTAACTAGCTGTTCCAAAGATACCTGTACGAAAAGAGGGATATCCCAAACAAAAAGCAAAAAAAAAACAAAAAGTGTTAAAGAAGAGTCTAGATAAGAAGGAAAATAGAAAAATAGGAGTGAAATAGAGAGTGTAGAAACTCTATCTAATCAGTATATAACCGATTAATAGTATTTTATAAGGTATCCAATAGATAGTCAATCCAGGGCTTCCACATTTTGTCAGATTGGGAAACACAGCCATGCCTGTGCAGCCATTGCGTCTCAATTGACATACTTGGGACTGCCTGTATGGAAAAACATGGCCCTCCATGGGCGTACACTTTAGTATGCCACATGTGAATGATGCTTTAGTAACAATTTAGCAGGATTTTTGTAAGTTATATTGTGTTTATGTGCACTATTAATGATTTTAGTGTATTTTTAGCGAAAATATTGTTTTGATAAACATTTGCGTAAATATCTTGCTGCCTTAAAAATCAGTAGCACCTTCTTTTTATTCTACTGGTCTTATGCTTTCAGAAAATATATGGTTTGGGGGAGTCTTTCACAAATTCTGAATACTGTAAGGGAAAAATTAAAACCTTCAGATTTTTTGAGAAATTTGTATATTTAAATTTTTGCGTACGTTCAATTTTAAACATTTTGCAAAAAGGTGCAATGTAAAAATTACAAATATTTGTTATGTATTAACTCCATACAGGTTAAGCTTTTAAATTTAGCAGGAATTTTGTAAAATTAACTGTTTTTTTATCTGCTAATGTTTGTTTTAGTGTATTTTTACAAAAATATTGTTTTGATAAACATTTGCTCAAATACCACGGGGCCTAAAAAATCAGTAACACTTCCTTTTTTTCCAGAGGTAATATGCTTTTAGAAAATAAATGGTTTGGTTGGTCTTTTACAAACTCTGAAAGCTGTAAGTGAAAAATGAAAACCTCCAGATTTTTAGAGACATTTTTGGATACGTTCGATTTTCACCATTTTGCAAAAAGGCGCAATTTAAAATTTACAAATATTTGTTATTTATTAACTCCATACAGGTTAAGCTTTTTTATTTAGTAGGGATTCAGCCAGAATTTTGTAAAATTATCTGTGTTTTCATCTGCTAATGGTTTTAGTGTTTTTTTTTGCGAATATATTGGTTTGATAAACATTTGCGCAAATACCACAGGGTCTAAAAAATCAGTAGCACCTTCTTTTTATTCTAGAGGTCATATGCTTTCAGAAAATATATGGTTTTGGGAGTCTTTCACAAATTCTGAAAGCTGTAAGGGAAAAATTAAAACCTTCAGATTTTTAGAGAAATTTGTATATTTACATTTTTGCGTATGTTCGATTTTTTACCATTTTGCAAAAAGGCGCAATGTAAAAATTTGAATTTTCTGTTATTTATTAACTCCATACAGGTTAAGCTTTTATATTTAATAGGGATTTAGCAGGAATTTTGTAAAATTAGCTGTGTTTTTATCTGCTAATAATCGTTTTCGTGTATTTTTTGTGAATATATTGGTTTGATAAACACTTGCGCAAATATCACGGGGTCTAAAAAAAACAGTAGCACCTTCTTTTTATTCTAGAGGTCATATGCTTTCAGAAAATATATGGTTTTGGGGGTCTTTCACAAATTCTTGAAGTTGTAAGGGAAAAATGAAAACCTTCAGATTTTTAGAGAAATTTGGAAATTTACATTTTTGCGTCTGTTCAGTTTTCACCATTTCACAAAAAGGTGCAATTTAAAAGTTACAAGTATTTGTTATTTATTAACTCAATACAGGTTATTTAATATAAATTTTGTAAAATTTGCTGTGTATTTATCTTCTAATCATGATGTTAGTGGATTTTTTAACAAAAATATTGTTTTGATAATCATTTGCGCAAATATCGTGGGACCTTAGAAAACAGTAGCACCTTCTTTTTATTCTACTGGCTATGTGTTTTCAGAAAATATATGGTTTGGGGGGTCTTTTACAAACTTTGAAAGCTATAAGTGAAAGATAACAAAGCAAAGGAAAAATTGCAAAAAATGGTCTGGCCACCTGAGTGTACAAAATGGAGCACAAGGCCTGGCAGCAAAAGGGTTAAAGCTATACTTTGATTCCTACCTTTTTTGGACACAGAATCATCTATAGATTTAGGGTTCATTCACACTATTGCGTAGTCAAAGCAAGATTTGGTATGCTTCATCCTCTTCAGGCTCAAGGTGCTAAGCACAAAAAAAATTCAGACAGCTGCACGCCATTTATCTTCAACGCATCAGAAAATGTCCATGAAAGAAGCCAAAATGTACAGATGTACACGGGGGAGAGAGAGAGAGGTTAACGTGTTTCACACACTTGCTGTGCTTTCTGAAAAACTCAGCATAGGTTTTGAAAAAAAGAACAGCAAGTGTGTGAAATGCATTAACCTCTCTCTTTCCCCCATATACATCTGTACATTTTGGTTGCTTTTATGGACATTTTAATAAAGGTGATGCATTGAAGATAAAGGGTGTGGAGCCATCAGGATTTTTTCCTTGTGTGTGGTCCAGCAGTGAGCTGCGATGGTACCTCTTTCATGCTGGAGTGTGGAGTTACATTGTTGACTTACCTGGAGCAGCAGGAGTGTGTCTACAGGTGCTAAGGTTAGGGTTATGTCTGTGAGACTCTTGTTTGTAGAACAGTAATTAAAGTCTAACTTGACGCAAAACATTTTTTGGGGGTTTTAGATTGGAGTGGAGAGGGTCAGGTTTTTATTGCTGTCTGTGTCTAAGTAGAGAGATTTGCCCATTCTGTTTGTTCTAGTGACTGTTATCACCAAGGTGAAGGTGAAAAAAAAAATTGAGTGGTCCTCAAAACAGGAATAGAGGGGAAATTTTCCAATGGGGACACAAGTTCTGATGTCTACCAGGCAGGCATTTTCCTCACTTTGGGGGTATTTCCTCTAACTTCCTGTTGTGACTAGGAGACAGGCAATGAAGGGAAATTTCCGCCAGAGGAAACAAATGGCAAAAAAAAAAAAAACTTGTAACCCGTACTCTATCCAAAATGAAAAACAAATGTTTTGCCCCAAGTTTTATTACATTAAAGTTTATTTTATGGGTGCTGAAGGACTGTGTTATATGTGTGTCATGTATACAGTAAGTAGGCTTAGGTTTTAATTAAGTGTTCTTGCATAGCAAGACCACTTACTGTTATCTCACATATATATTATTCTTATTATTATAGCCAAATTTACCACCCTAACTCCTCCCACAGTTTTTACACTACATAGACAAGTAATATACTGAAACGTGCGGATTGTTCCCGAATGGTGTGCTATTACTTTGTGGAACGTTTCGCCGAATGGTTCACGAAATATCGTCGTTTTTGCGGTGAAATTGGTCCCATAGGAATGAATGGGGAAACTAGAGTGGGAGATGACAAAAACTGGAAAATCAGAACATGATTTCTAAACTGCCGCCACTCCCTCATTTTCAAGCCCACCTACACAAATCTTATATCAAAACGTTCAGCTATCCCTGCTGCCACTAAACATGTCCACGGCTAAGCCATAGTCCTGATAGTTTTCACAATATGACCATTTGTTTGCAACTCACGCCGTCCATTGACATTCATTGAAACTACACTCTAGCCCCCTCCAAATTTGAAGGGCAATTTCTAAACTGCGACTGTGCCTTCATTTTTAATATTTCAGAGACATACTATACATCAAAATCTAGGTCTGGGTCTTGTGATTCTCACAATATAAAGATCTTCGCTGTAGGATGTATAGTTTTTAAAATACGGCCATTTGTTTAGAGGTCATTTCAGGAAATTTTAGCCATTAATCAGAGTGTACTGTTAGTGTTTGTTTTGTTACCATGGTTACCAAAGCTTCTGTTATACACAGGGGGGGAGGTGGCTGGAGCATCTCAGCTGATTACAGAGCCCGGGGGAGGGGACAGACACACCATGTACTGATTTATAATAGAGGAATATGATGGGGCAGTTTTGATGGGGTAATTCTGATGGGGTAATTCTGATGGGGCAGTTTTGATGAAGCAGTATTTGGGAAGCATAAACAGGGCATGAGCGTTGCTAGGAAACAGTGGTTGTAAACACAAGATGCTGAGACACTCCAAATGCATGTGACTTCATCTGCTAGACTTGATAATGCTTGTAGACTCCTCCCACAGTTTTCACACTACAGAGACAAATAATATACCGAAACGAGCGGATTGTTCCCGATTGGTGTGTTATTACTTTGTGGAATGTTTTGCCGAATGGTCCACGAAATGACGTTTTTGCGGCGAAATTGGTCCCATAGGAATGAATGGCGAAATGTTCAAAACTAGAGTGGGAGGTGACAAAAGCTGACAACCCCATGATCAGCCAAAACATTATGACCACCCCATGATCAGCCAAAACATTATGACTGCCCCATGTAAAAAAAAAAATATTTTTGAAAAAAAAAAACATTTTTGAAAAAAGTAAAAAAATAATTTTTGAAAAAAAAAAATCATTTTTGAAAAAAAAAAAAAATATTTTTGAAAAAAAAAATATTTTTGAAAAAAAAAAAATTATTTTTGAAAAAAAAAAATATTTTTGAAAAAAAAATTTCTTTTAAAAAAAAAAATTATTTTTGAAAAAAAAATATATTTGAAAAAAAAAAATATTTTTGAAAAAAAAAATTATTTTTGAAAAAAAAAATACTTTAAAAAAAATAATAATTTCGAAAAAAAAATTATTTTTGAAATAAAAAAATTCATTTTTGAAAAAAAAAATTACCTTTGAAAAAAAAAATTACTTTTGAAAAAAAAAATCATTTTTGAAGAAAAAAAAATCATTTTTGATTAAAAAAAATTCATTTTTGAAAAAAAAAATTACTTTTGAAAAAAATGTTCAGCTCTTTCAGCGAATTATGGAACTTTTTTACTACTATTTATACTTTTTAAAATATTAAGCTTTTTAACACTTTTCACAGTTACTCAAGCCACTCCACCCCACCCAGTTACTCCGCCCACTCCAGTTGTAGAGGCAAGAACACTTTCACAATTTCCCCAGAAATTGTACCTTTTCTAGTTAACCATGCTCCTTTAAGCTTCTCCCAATGTTGGCAAAATTAGGCCACATCAACCATTCACTGCAACACGCTATACACACCACATTATTGCTTTCACCAGGGGGCCCAAGGGTGCACCAGGTCTTCCACAATCCTAGTTACTTCACTGATAGGAGGTGATGAATAATATATCAGTGAAAACAGTCTAAGGGCTCATTCACATTAGCCCCATTGGGCTGCGATTGGCAGCCAAGTCCAACAGTTTGCGTTTTTGTCGTCTTTTGCATTTTCCTGCGGCTGCGCTCAGGGTAGGCCAGTGTACATATAGCCTTAGGGTGGGTTTGATAAAGCTTTAATGCGTATACTATTTCCCATAACAATTATTATTTACAGCGAATATCAATCTTTACAATCCATTACAAGGCCTGTAAACATGATGTAGCGCCCTCCTAGGTAGGTGCTAGAGTGACTATAGTTTTTGGTTTCTCTGCTTAACAAGGAGACAGCTAGGCAAATGTATATGCTGTCTGCTTAACAGAGAGTTGTGATTGATTGGTAGAGTCTGCTCAGTGTGTTCTGGTGCTGCTCATGATGTCTTCCACACTGGTCTGGTAGCTATGGTATGTACTGCACAGTGGGAGGAAACCCTGCAGATGTGACCATGAATGTCTATACAGCCCTGGCCAATTTGAAGGGGATGTACCCCAAGGCATGCTAGGTAACTGTATTTATATCTGAAGAGCACATGGGCTCTGAGTCTTCCTCTAGAGAGAGACGTCCAGGTGGGGAGGGGGCTGCTGTCTCTCCCTAGAGCAAGCTGCCCTGTGGCCTCAGGTGGGCGACCTAAGGGCCTGAAACACTGAAGCTGCAACCCATGGTTCTTGTTAGAGCTGACTGAGGGAGGATGTCTACGGATTCCTGTCTGGTACTGCTGAGGAAGGCTGCCGTTGCTGCTTCAGGATCCTTGTGAATCCAGACCCCCCAAAGGGGAACCCTGGGACTTGTGCTGTGAGATCCCACTCTGAGTGCTAGAAGTCAGCTGCTGGGTGCAAGCTAAAGGGGACACTGGCTAGTGTCTTGAAGAGACAAGGTTCACTGAGTTCCTTCTGCTACAAAGGGACTTGTATTATTATGTAAAAAAAATTTAAATTATTTTTTTAAACCTGTAAAATGCGATATGAGTTACATATGGCCATAGGATATCAGTTACTCTTTTAACAAGATGTAGAACAAGAACATTGCTCACGCAGCACTCTAATAGACTTTTGTTATGACAGAGAGCATTTGTCACATGTCTCCAGTGTAATTGCTTAATGCAATAGATACAAAACCTGTCTTGGCCAACGTTCCTCACCCGTAGAGTATTGGCAGTCTGTTGATGCTGAACTCCAGGCAGATATAGAAGACATAAATTAATGCAGATCTACATGCATTAATACTTCATTAACGTATTTTATGGAAGTATCAGTATCTAACCTTGAATCGGCCTTTTGCAATCCATGTACAGCAGAGCTCACACTGAGCAAGGAAGCACAAGTAGCAAATCAGTTGTGCTGTGGTTCTCATGTCCTAACAAGGAGCATCCTGAAAGCGGGAGAGAGAAGAGTGACAATAAAATGAGCTTATCAGTCTGCTTTCACTTCCAAGTCACAGGCCGGGGGAGGGCCAACATCTGTACGTCTTAAGGACAACGACTGTAAGGGCCAGTTCAGACCACAAGCAGTCCAGTGTGGTTTTTTTTCTGCATCAAAAACGCATGGAAGAAAGTTATATGGTTTTCAATAGCATAGTTCACACTAGTGCTTGCAGTTCCAGTGCGTTTCAGTTCCAGAAAATAACGTAGAACATGCTGCATTTTTCCTGCACTGGACTGTACTGGAATGCTGTAAAATGCATCAAAAGCACACTGGAACGCACCGCAAGTGCAAATAAATGCAATAAAAATGCACTGGAACACACATGTTCTTATTTAAGGTTGTGAAAAAAGAGGGGGAAAAATGCACTGGACTGCATTAAAAATGCACCAAAAAGACACATGCAGAAAAGCATCTGGAACGCATCCCGACTGCATTTCTATGGTGTGAACTGGCCCTAAGTCTTATGGTCACTACAGATTTAAAATAGAATTATAAATTACCTGTGTAGCCATACCCCTGTAGGGGCTGCTGAATATTCTGGTTCACCCGTCACCCTGCCCAGCCCGATATCCATCTCTTAGGCACTCAGAGACATAGAACAGTCCATAAGCTTTGTTTTTTTTTGTTTTTTTGAGGGGATTGAACTTGGATGAGAAAGGGAATATATGGGAAGCCCAGAAAGATTCAATATAACTTGCTTGGGACTACTATATACACTCCTGTATGTACACTCCAGTCTTCTCTCTAGCACAACTCTTGCTTAAGACCTCTTTCACCTACTCCTCCAGCACTTGCTGTAGACCGTTACTCCTCCAGCACTTCACTTGCTGCAGATTCCCAGACCAGCTAGCACCATATAGTTAGGCCTGACACTAACTCAGCCAGGCCTCAGTGAATTGCCTTTTGCGGGCAGGGGCCTCGGGCCCCTATGATGTAGAGATATTTCCAGTGCTAACTGTCCTCAACTCGGCTACTGATCCCAGTAAACCCTCTTCCAGCCCCACCAGCCCTCTTGGCAGCAGCTGCCTCTTTCCACTGCCCTTCCCACAGTACGCTCTTCTGGTTCTGCACCCATCTCAAGCTGCAAACTCACAGTTTTCTCAGGAGTGCCTCCCCTGTCCTCCCAACTGTGCTTCACTCACCAGCCCTCCTGGCTGCGACCAGTTGTCCTCTCTGGAGTCTCTTAGCAGTGCTCTCTCCCGCTGTCCTCTCTTTGCTCACTCATGTGCTTCTCCTCCAGGATCTCTTCTCCTCCTGGCTGCACCTGAACCCGGACTGGGAAGCTCCCTTTGGGCCCTGACAGGCTCCAAACTCTCTCACTCCAGCTATTCCACCAAAAAACTGCTCCCCAGTCGGGCTGACCCTGGGTATTTAAGGAGGCCTGCCCCTGCCAATCTAAGTTGGGGATTGGTCAAGGCTCCTCAGAGTACCCAATGCAGCTCCACCTCTAACCTTCTCTTTCTAGCACCTTCTAGAAAGAAAAGGGAGGTGAGAGTGATGCTACCTGTGAATCACCGAGCCCTGCCCTGAGCCACTCCCAGCCCAGAATGAAAACAAACAGGCCTAGCCACCAGCTAGGCCTACCTAAACTTTCCTACTCTATAGAAAAATCTGTAAACACCTGTAAAACAAGAGACTCTGTACTGACACTTTTGGCAGTTGATGTGTTGAGACACAGATGTGAGGCTGTTCCCTGGCCTCCGCATGTATTCCACACTTCCAGGTGTGTACAATTCCCATTCCCTACCACACTCAAGGGATTCTCCTGACAACTTGTACATTACTGCCATGCAACTGTCCCTTTTGGATTGCAGAACACCTCCCCTTATGTTATGGAGTTAAGGAGATGAGAGGTGTTCTCTAATCTAGAAGGGGGAACTAAGGCAAGGCTGATAGCATTGCTTGAAATATCAGTGTAGTAAAGGCAAAAGTGTCAGCTCTAAAAAGGAAGATTTATGGCAAGTTTCAGGGGTATTTTTTGTACTTGTAGACACAAGCACAGTGCAAAGTGGCAAAATGTAGGTATGGTTTTCATTGCGCTGAATATTACGCCATGGCTTAAAGGGACGCAGAGTAAAGGGGTTCAGTAGTAACTGAGTTCAGGGTTCAGAGGTCAGTAGTAGATGACACAGGGGGTTATTTACTAAAGGAAAATCCACTTTACACTGCAAGTGCACTTGAAAGTGCACTGAAAGTGCACTTGGAAGTAAAGTCACTGTAGATCCAAGGGGGACATTCAAGGAGAATAAAAAACAGCATTTTAGCTTGCACATGATATAATCAGCAGAGCTTCCAGTCATTTCAGATCTACCCCTCAGATTTAGAGCGACTGCACTTCCAAGTGCACTTTCAGTGCACTTGGAAGTGCACTTGCAGTGCAAAGTGGATTTGCCTTTCGTAAATAACCCCCATAGTGTTCAAAGTAAGTGTTCATAGTGTTCAGGAGTAAGTGATGCATAGTTCTGAAATCAGTAGTAAGTGACTCAGAGTTCAGAAGGCAGTAGTTCCTCAGCTCGGAGTGTCTACCTCCTTTCCCCTTGGTTTGGAAGCAGTAGGGGTAGCAGTTGTCAGTCAGTGTCTTTCTCTCTATGGAAACAGGGACCCACCCCAAAGCAGACTGACACCTGATCTCCAGTGCTGGATGGATCTTTGCTGTGGCTACAAGTAACAATCACAGCTGCAGCAAAGATAGAACTGAATGGCATTTCCCTATGTTGTGCAATGTGTGAGGGCCCATGTGCCCTCACAGATTTAACCCACGGAGGATACACCACTGCCTATGTTTTCTGCTCTTTGTGTGGAGTTCAGCATAAGGACCAGTTAAAAAAAAAAAAAATTGGGCGTGGGTTGAAATCAGGGGTCAGGAGTAAGTGGCGCAGGGTTCAGAGGTCAGTAGTAAGTGACGCAGAGTTCAGAGGTCAGTAGTAAGTGACGCAGAGTTCAGAGGTCAGTAGTAAGTGATGCAGAGTTCAGAGATCAGTAATAGATAAAGGCTGAATTCAGGGGTTAGTAGAAAGTTATGAAAAGTTCAAGGTTCAGTAGTAAGTGACCTAGAGTTCAGAGATCAATAGTAGATGGCGCAGAGTTCAGAGGTTTAGGAGTATGTGGAGGTCAATAGTCAGAGATCAATAGTAAGTGATGCAAAGTTAAGAGATCAGTAGTAGGTGGCACAGAGTTCAGAGGTCAGTATTAATGGTGCAGAGCTCTTGGGCACAAGATCAAGTCAGGCTCAGGTATTTGGGGGGGCTGACAAAAGAAGTTTTTTTTAGCTTACTGCAGAGAATGCATTAAGGTAAATACCTTCAGCCTTCAAAACCACTTTAAACATACCTTATTTGTAGCATGTGTAGCAAAAACTCTCGGTGGAGCTGCTGGTTTAAGGCGGGCTGTTACCGTCACCTTCATTACCTCAATTTCACCAGAACCGTGTCTGGGGTCCCGTTGAGTTTAATACCAGACAATGTAGGCACCGGACACTTGAGTATCTTTTCCAATGATTTAATAAATGTAACTGAGGGAAGTAGCAGGAAAGAGGTAGAAGAAGAGTTGCAGGGAAGTTCAAATACCTTTTCTTAGTGTAGTATTAGGAATTTGAATCTTGTAGATGAATGTACTTTTCTTCTTAGAGTTGAATCTTTGCCTGCCTGGATAGGTTTCTCTCACTAACCTAGCAGCCAGTACGCAGCACGAACAAAAGTCTCTGCCACAGACTTGAATGGAATAGAAACCTGTACGATCCTCTGCCACAAGATGTAATGTTTATGATAGATAGCAAACACAGCACTAGAACCTTTAAGCCGACCTGGCAGTACTATGCGGTAGGTTAACTTTAGGATGCGTCCTCCAACTGAGTCACCAGGCCCCTCTCCAGACCAGCACTCTGCATGATCCTTCCATGACAGGTCCTCCCCTGGGATCTTCTCAGTTGTCCAGCTTCTTCCTGTAGGACAGACAGCCCAGGATCATTCCCCTGCCGCTGTTGTAGGCCCCAGAAAGACTTCTGGGCCCACCCACATGCTGCAGCAGCGTGGGCCTCCCGGTCGGAGGACCACGTGGTAGTACTCCTAACACATATCTGTCGGCCAGGAGGGCCAGCAGGTGGAAAAAAAAAAACCCTAAAACATGGCGTCTGTCCCATAAATACCCTCTCCCAGAATGCAACTCGGAGGACCACCTCCACCGAGTTATCTCCGGGACAGAGGAGCACTCATACACTTCAGCGTGTTGCCTTTCCAACACCGACCCATGGCGACAACGACACTCACAGGCACAGTGTGAAACTACATGCAACTCAGCCAAGCTGGAACAGAGGCAAATCTGACTATGTATGAACAGATAACCCACTAAATTTACCTATAAGCAGTAGATTCAAAATCTACCAGCGCTACATACTCCCCCCACTACAATAGACGTTGTCCTCAACGTCTGTCAACATAACTCCCAAGCCTCAGAGTAGGTATTTGAACTTAAAAAAAACTTGGATGAAGAAGAAGAAAAGACAGTATGGAAATATGACAGTTTTAACAAAGAAAAAAAGAAATCACATTTAGAACTGTTACAAGCCCCACTATCTATCTAGCTGAAAAGCCTAACAGCTTGATAGGAGATCCAATTGTTCCTGAAAAAAACAAAGTTAGACACACACTAAATATGTACAGTATCCTCACTAAACAGTTTAGGAGCAAAGCCTCATTCCAAAAGAAGAATGACACTCTCTTCCCATATATTTTCCTTTTAATGGAAACAAACTAAGATAACTTGAAAAGTCCATCCCTATCTTTAAGTGAATTACATCCTATCAATCAAGAAAATCCAGCTAGCAAAGAGTCTTTGGATTTGAGAACGCTGGGATGAATATTATCTCTTGACCATGGAGATCTCTAAACACTGACACTTTCTAACTATACACCCCAAAGTTCTTTTTCATAATCACCAATAAAACCGAGGATCTGGCAATGTCAGTTTCTTTCCCAGTTTATTCACTGTAGTGATAAAGTACACAACATCATCTTTTCCAGGTCTGCAAATGACCACTTTGTCAGCATAGATGTGCCGACCATAGTTCCAGTGTAGGAAACATCCACTGTAGCGTTCATCCATGGCAACAGAATATCCAACTTTCCGGAAAATGTTTTGGCACAGACAAATAGTCCCAAACAGCTTCACTGTACCACTGTTCCCGGTTGGCCTCAATTTCCTGCATAATTTCCTGAGTAACATAAGGAAATTCCAGATCATATTCTGTGGCAACTCGTTTAGTGAGCATTCTCTGCAAACGTGCAAGTTTAGGCAAAGATCTATTTTTCCCCATACCCGGAGGCACACAAGAGTTCGGTGATTTACTCACCATAGACCCGACGGGTGTCGGAAGCAAACTAGCAACTTTAGACAATGTCTCTTTGATAGTACTGTGCGGCTCCACACAAGGTGATGTCTTCCCAGAATTCAGGGCTGTCCCCTCTGAGAAAGTAAGGGCAGAAGCAACATCTTCACCCTGGGCCCACGATAGTTCCTATGACATTGTCTCAAACAAATCAACATCACCGGAGAGATCTGACATGAATCTATGTTCCCCTTTGATCTCTCACCCGTTCCTGACGTGGACTTCTCCGGATTCAAATACTTCTCCGGCTCAGGTTCAGGTAGGCTCTGGGGTAGGCCTCGACCACGGCCGCGGGAAGCCTTCACATATCCCACCTTCCTCTGGACAGGTGCAACGGGGATAGGTGTAGTAGACATACAGTAGAAATGAAGGTGATGTCCGCTGAGGAAACAGTAACAGCGGCATCTTCCTCGGAAGCACTCACGGCAGCAGACGAGATCACGGCCTGTTGCTCTCCAGCAGCAATGGCAATAGTTTCCACTGTGGCAATTCCTGTAGCCCAATCCACACGATAAGCACGGGGTGACATGGTAGGTTGCTCCACTGTGAATAAATATTCTCCACACTGCAAACATCGGACAAATGGACGGAGATGTATGGCCAGTCCCTCACACTTGTGGCAAAGCATGCCCAGCCCTTCGATATCTCCAACTGTGTATAGCACAAACCTCCCCTGCGGCTTCAGACGAATGCCGGCATCTGTCAGCAGGGTTCCAGTCAGCATAGCACCCGCAGCGGTACTCGTAGGCAACATCTTGGATTCCTAAGTAAACGGTACCAATGGAAAAGAAGACATGGCCGCACTCTGATCCTTTTCAGCACAATCACGAGGCCTCTCTTCTCCTCTGGCGCCAAACACACACACATGCATCCCACGCGGTAACAAGTAGGTTAGGCTCCTCCCACTTGTTCCTCTGATCACGTAGCTCCCAGGCTTTTACTTCTTACCCGCAGCCTATGCTGTCAGAATTAAAGTCCTGCAATTTAACCCCTTCTTCTCCTGGGAAAATGACAAAGTCCAGAAACTTCTTTTAACATAAGCTCCCGGTGAAATACTTCTCAGGGTTGCGGGAGGTTGACGGCTAACAATCCCGGACGACGCGCCCACATGTAGCAATAACTCTCGGTGGAGCTGCTGGTTTAAAGCGGGCTGTTACCGTCACCTTCGTTACCTCAATTTCACCAGAACCGGGTCTAGGGTCCCGTTGAGTTTAATACCAGACAATGTAGGCACCGGACACTTGAGTATCTTTTCCAATGCTTTAATAAACGTAACTGAAGGAAGTAGAAGGAAAGAGGTAGAAGAAGAGTTGCAGGGAAGTTCAAATACCTTTTCTTAGTGTAGTATTAGGAATTGGAATCTTGTAGATGAATGTACTTTCCTCTTAGAGTTGAATCTTTGCCCGCCTGGATAGGTTTCTCTCACTAACCTAGCAGCCAGTACACAGCACGAACAAAAGTCTCTGCCACAGACTTGAATGGAATAGAAACCCGTACGATCCTCTGCCACAGGATGTAATGGTTTATGATGGATAGCAAACACAGCACTAGAATCTTTAAGCCGACCCGGCAGTACTATGTGGTAGGTTAACTTTAGGATGCGTCCTCCAACTGAGTCACCAGGCCCCTCTCCAGACCAGCACTCTGCATGATCCTTCCATGACGGGTCCTCCCCTGGGATCTTCTCAGCTGTCCAGCTTCTTCCCGTAGGACAGACAGCCCAGGACCATTCCCCTGCCGCTGTAGTAGGCCCCAGAAAGGCTTCTGGGCCCACCCACACGCTGCAGCAGTGTGGGCCTTCCGGTCGGAGGACCACGCCGTAGTACTCCTAACACATACCTGTCGGCCAGTAGGGCCAGCAGGTGGAAAGAAAAGAACCCTAAAACATGGCGTCTGTTCCATAATTACCCTCTCCCAGAATGCAACTCGGAGGACCACCTCCACCGAGTTATCTCCGGGACAAAAGAGCACTCATACATTTCAGCGTGTTGCCTTTCCAACACCGACCCATGGCGACAACGACACCCTGTGAAACTACATGCAACTCAGCCAAGCTGGAACAGAGGTAAATCTGACTATGTATGAACAGATAACCCACTAAATTTACCTATAAGCAGTAAAACTACCAGCGCTACACATGTTACTTTTATCACTCAAATCAGAATGTTCCTTTAATGTTCTGAAGTAATGCAACTGTCCTTGACATTCCTACAATGCTTTCAATTTCTCCAATCACTCCACAGCAAGATGCATGGGTCTTGAGACTTAACCACGGTGGGCTAAAAATATGATGGTGAATGTCAAAAGCTATGCTTGTTACACTTATGACTAAAACTGTTAATATTTAAGAATGCATGTCAATGACAATTCTTATAAGGTATTGTAACAGGGCAATATTCTTGCTTTCAGCATCAGCCAACCTGCAGATGCTGGAAAAAGGTAACTCTTTCTGATCAACAATAATGTATTTTAGCAGCTCGAAAGACTTTCACCACTGATGCTTCATATACGCCTCGCTGTTTTCTTCATATGACAGGCTCACATATAGAATTATTTTTTGATATATCTGTAATTCACTCATCTACATTTTGAGTAGTAGCATACAGGGGCTTTTTTACCATGCACTTACCCCAATTGTATGGCCTTTTTAATGGTACATGTGTATATACATCTACAATTCTGAGAATTCCCTTGGAAAACACTCTTGATTTCTTTTCTATTTCTTTTCTCTTTACTTTCTTTTTCTGCCTTTTCTTTGTCCTCTTTTCCTGTATAGGCCCTTGGGCCTACCAGCCTCTCTTTTTCACTTTTTTTGTTTTTTTTTGTTTGCTTCTTATAATTTTTTTTTATTTTTTAATTTATGATTATTTGTATCAGACATGACGCTGTTTATGGTATGGCGCACATGTTTTCTGGTTTAAGTGTACCTGCTACGGTTTACTGTTTCATTACTGTCTGTATTTCGATCCCAATTGTCATTGTTTGCCTATTAAACCCTTAAAATTACTTTTTGATAACAATAAACATATTTACCTCTAAAATTGTGAGAATTACTACAAACATTATAACTATTTGAGGAAGAATGTATTATATGTGGAATATAGGATACTTACTTTGCTTTGCTGCTCAAGCTCTCTCTCACCATCTGGCTGGCCAGTGGTTTGTGCAGACACATACACATGCTCCAACATACGCTAGGGTTACTTTTAAGAGATAGTCAATTACAGTAAAATGTTAGTGTTGTTACTGCAAGTTGCTGGATTTAGAGTACAGCAGGGTCCTAGGGTACACTCCTGTGTATTTTCTTTATCTCTGCCTTGACCTTTAAACCTTAACTCAAGCTTATACTTCAATGTTTTCTCTCCCCAGTTAGGAGAGTTTTCTTTACTCCGTCCTAAAGACAGAGCTCAACTGGACAGGGTGTGAGGGACACAGTGAGCAAGTTAATAGTTTTTTTTAGCAAAGTTGAAAACAGTTACAACCTTTGTCAGGTTTTTATTGCCCATCTGTGGCCTTGCTGGAGAGACTCCTGTGACTCCTGACAGTGGTCACCAACACAGGAAGTGAGGGGGCAGTTCACTTTAGGACTTATTGTTTGGGGTGTGGACCAAACAAAGTAAAGTTTGCTTGGGCGTAATTTATCGATTAGTATAGTGAGGAAGAGTGGGGGAACATGTGTTCATGTTAAACATTTAACCATGTGAAGAAAGATTTAGTTATAGACAGCTGCATATTACACTCCAGAGATGCAGTCAGAGGTTTGCTTTACTAAATTAGATCATTATCCGTAGAATACTGTACCAGCCTTCTGTTATGAAATTGTTGTCTCCACTGGGTAAAGCTTCTATGTGATAACTCAGCGGCGTGAGTTATGGGGCGTATAGTCCTTCTGGAATCTGCTGCTATACATTCCCGTGCTCTAAGACCCCTTTCACACTGAGCTGGCCCGGGCGTCAGCTTTACCGGTGCTATTCGGCCGCTAGCAGGGCGGTTTTAACCCCCGCTAGCGGGCCAAAAAGGGGTTAAATTCGCCCGCAAAATGCTTCTGCAGCTGTGCTTTGCCGGCGGTATAGCAGTGCTGCCCCATTGTTTTCAATGGGGAGGAGTGGTGTATTCAGCGCTCCTCCACCGCCGCAAAGAAGCTGCTGGTAGGACTTTTTGTGATGCCCTGCCAGTACAGCGCCCCAGTGTGAAAGCACTCGTGCTTTCACACTGGGTTTGCAGCTGAGGCTTTTTTCGTGCTTTCGAGCTATTTTTAGCGCTGTAGCACCTGAAAAACGCCTCAGTGTGAAAGGGGTCTAAGACTGCAAATCCCAGGGACCCTTGCAGTGGCCTGAAGGTTGCTGAGGGGTGATAAAAGGAGCTTAGGAAGCTTCCTCGTGGGCCTGACGTAAGATGGACCTCTCTGTGTGACAGAGAGAGAGGTCGCGGCCTACCATGCGGAACATTACTTCCACCACGAGGCCTGAGAGGCCGTGGCCTGTTACCGACTGATGAACATCCTGTTACTAGCATCATTTACAGCACTTACCCATGAGTGCGGGCGTGTAGGGAAAGTTGCTACGGAAGACCGAGACAGAGGAGCCACTGCCAGAGTGTCGCCATCCATATTCCTGTCCAGAAGACGGGGAACTAACTTGGGTCGTTGGTGAGAGAGCAACCTGCTCAATCTTTATCTATCTACTACCAGCATTACCGAACACAGTGGGCACACATCTTTACCCAAGAACACTTTAGTGAATTGCTGGAACACTGTACTCATAAGTCTTAGGCCTATACTACTTGGAATCTATTGTTTCATCTGCCACCAAACAACAGTGGGAGACTAGCTCTCCCATGAATATAGCATAGGCTGTTTAGATTGCATTTATCTCAGTGTGGCCACAAGTGTAGTTAACTGAAACATCCACTAGAAGGTGACCTAGGATCTGAATATAGTTTACCTTTGTGTGTATAACATTATTCATTGGTCAACCATTGTTGTGTTTGGGAGGAGTCTGTTTGCTGAGTTAGCGCTGTTATCACAGCTCAGCGAATTTACTCCTTTCTTTGTACAATAACTTTTCCTATTTGATTCAACTAAAATATTTCAGAACCTTATACTATTGAGTTGCTTGATTCTTGCTTTATAGTGTTAACAGGATGTCTGAACCCAGAGTGTTAGGTGGGTTGTAAAGTTCACTTGGTCATGGCCATGCAGATGAGCAGGTCATTCTTGAGTGCTGATTGCTGTGCTCTGGCTGGGGGGAGCAGTCTCCCTGTCAGAACACAATAGCTCAGCAGGGGAGATCGCTGTACTAACATTGTGTTAGTACAGCAATCTGTCGTTTTTGTTTTTTTTTTCGTTCAGCCCGCTTTGAACAAAAAACTCTCCGTGTGTACCAGGCATTAGGATGAACAATGCTACATATCTAAAGTTCAAATTCACTTTATCTACAGGTTTATTCATATTTAACTGCATACAATATACCCTGAAGAAGATTATAACTTGCCTGGGGATACTATGAGTCACAACATGAATTATCATTACAAGTATTCACTGCTTAAAATATCTTTTTTTGCATTTTTCAATGTAGTGTGATGCCTGCAAGGATAATTTATTCCATATGCAGTTTATTAAAACTGCACTGAATTTTCGTTCAGCCCAAGTCTGTGGAATGTTGTTACAGAACCACATCACATCAAACTCTCTTACATGTTTGTATTTAGGGCATGTATTATCGTATTTTCCACTGTACTGTACTGAGTTTAAAGTGATTCTAAGTTCTAAAGGTTTTTTTTTAATTTAATGAATTCATTGAATTAAGGTAAAAAACCTTCCACTGGCTGTTCCCCCCATCCACCTGCCAACACTTACCTGAGTCCTTTATCGATCCAGCGCTGTGCCCGTCTGCATGTCTTCCCCCCCTCTCCCTGCTCTCACAAGCTGCACTGATAGCAATGGGAGTCACATAGGCTCCTGTTGCTGTTAATCAAATCCTGACAGGAGGGAGTGGGGGACATGGCTGAGCCATGCTGCATGTGTCTATAGATGCACGCAGCCTGGCATAGGAGCGTGCCCACACGTGTACTCAATAGCAAGCAGCTTGCTATGGGAGCACACACAGAAGAGGATGAATGGACAGCGCCAACGGGGGACCCTAGAAAAAGAGGGATAGGGCTGCTGCTCTGTGCAATACCATCGCACAAAGCAGATAAGCTTAGCATATTTTTTTATTTTAAGAAAAAAAACACAAAAAAAAACAAAGGTTTACAATCACTTTAATATGTGGACTGCCATTGCTGACCTCCTCCTGAAGATAATGATTGCCCAAAAGAGGCTTTAGACTTTTTGTCATCTTTGATGATCTGCATAGCTGTCTCTGGACAGTGGCTCAGAAAATATTAAAGCTTGTATGCCCAGTCAGATCATCCACAAAGCAGGTGGATGATCGTAGCTCGCCAAAGGTCCTAGCTACACCCTTCATGCTCCTGCAGTAAAAAGGACAATAGTACAATTGGTCAAGCTGTGCATCAGCTTACGCTTCACAAGGGAAGATGCACTTACTGCACAAGCAATTGGTTTCTGATGGGGCTATGCAAGCACAGACAATAGAAGTAGGGCGACTTCTCTGTGCCTATTACAATTCTTATCAGCAGTTCAGTGACTGATTTTACTTGGGAGCTCAAAATGTTCTTTAAACAAGAGTTATAACTAGGTTTTAAAGCTGAACTCTGGGATTAAAAAAAAAATGTTTGCAATGGGGCCCTTGCAATGCAAGGGTTAAATGCTAGTTAAGTCTAGGAATAGAGTAATAAGCTGTAATACCTTATTTCTTGCTCTCCCAGCTGCCGGTGCTTTCCTCCTCTCTCCAATGTCCCAGGTTGTGGAAAACAACTGCACAATGCGTCTCCTCCACCAACATTTTATTAAAAATGCATCTTGCCCAAAAAATAACAATATCTTACACATTTCAGCCTTAAATCAATAGTAATTGTATTCATTTTTTTTTATTTGGGGGGAATGCCCACTATTACGTCAATTATGTGATATGGTTTTTGATCTATACATAAAAGTAACTTCCAACCCAATCCCTAAAACTTCGCAAATAGGACTTCTCTCCGTGGCCCCAGATTCGCTTGCTAAGGTCAAGAAAGGTCTTCCCTGCTTCTCCTTGATCATAGCTAACACTGTGATTCCCAGGCACTAGGAATCAGTCCTTCCTAACTTTTACCATATATGATAGCATCCTCAGCCCTCAACCCAACGAGCACTGGGTGGGTGAACCTGTTTCTTATACCCCTAATGCTCTTTCCTCCTTCTTTCTCCCCGTGTTCAGACTATCTTCTTCAACTTCTCTTACACCCTTGATTCATGCTTCTACTTCACAACGGGCCTGAAACTTATCCTTTAGACTAGGGTTAGCCTGATAACCCCCAATTTCACTCCCCTTTGACACACCTCATTGTCCAATACATTGACATCACTTCACTCAAGTCTTTACGCAACTGATATATTTAAGATGGAACTCTGAACTATCCTTTTAGACGCACATCCATTCACTGTCCAAAACTTGCCGCCTCAACCTCCACAGAATCTCGAAGATACGCCCCTTCCTGACCAACAACACCACAAAGATTCTAATTCACTCCCTGGTTATCTCTCACCTTGACTACTGCAACTCCCTCCTCATTGGCTTGCCCTTACATAGGCTATCCCCCTTCAGTGCTTCATGAATGTTGCTTCCAGGCTCATCCACCTTACAAACCACTCAGTGTCTACTACTCCTCTCTGCCATTTTCTCCACTGGCTACCAGTCAACAACAAATTAAATTCATACTTAAATTCATATACTAGCAACAGCTTACAAAGCCATCCACAACTCTGCCTCCAGCTATATCCCTAACGTAGTCTCAAAATGCCAACCAAATCGTTCTCTTTGTTCCTTCCAATACCTCCTGATCTCTAGCTCCCTTGTCACCTCATCCCATGCTCGCCTCCAGAATTTCTCTAGAGCTTCTTCCATCCTCTGGAACTCCATACCCCAATCTGTCCAACTATCTCCTAATCTGTCCACTTTCTGATGATCCCTGAAAACTCTTCAGAGAGGACTATCTGGCCTCCACCTAACAACTGTGGATTTATTTTCTCCATCAGCTCATCCCCCACAGTTATTTCCTTTTGTATCTCTTGACCCTCCCTTTTAGATTGTAAGCTCTAACGAGCAGGACTCTCTGATCCCACTATTAAACTGTATTGTAATTGTACTGTCTGCCCTTATGTTGTAAAGCGCAATGTAATAATAATTCAAGGTGTGTAAGTTTCTCTGTAAATGTCCTGGACTCTATCTTGTGTTCTATGTATTTACTATAACAATGTAATAAACATACTGTATTTTTTTTGTTTGTTTTTCTTTATGGCTTTATACCATAATGTGCTAGTATGCAAAGTGGTATTATGCAATGCATACTAGCACATTATGACAGACTTACTTGTCAAAGGAAGCCCTGCTCCAGCACTGTGCTGTCAGCTGTGGGGGCGCTTCTATCTTCACTCGTTCCTCCTTCAAGGATAGGTTTGCTCAAGCACTTGAAAGCCGGCCGGCGATGATACACCATGGAACAGAACGGGTGCTGTAATGTCTGAGCTGCGCATGCATAACTTTGAGTTTACAACATTCAGGTAATGGGGATGACATGATGAGCAGTACTGAAGACTGGCTACCATCAATACTGGTGCAGAAGAAACATTACCAGCCAGAAGACAGAAATATTTAAGGAATTTGTAGTGGTACATTATAGTGGTACAAGGAAGGAGACAAAGACAAAGAGAGTAGTTTTTTCAAAGAGTAGTACTGTTTTAAACATAAACACTATTCTTTTTAATTGCAAACATTATTTGATAAACATTCCAACAAAAATCTTTAATTCTCTTCCCACACCTCCAAAACGTGTTTGCATTAATATTACTGTATATAGCACATTGATCTTTTCTAGAAATCAGTATACAATTAGATTTACTATATACAGTAGGGACATTTCTCAATATTTTATTTGCATTCTTTTAACTAAATTCATTTATGATTTGTGTGTAGCTCTTTCTGTTTCTGCATCTGCTTTTCTCAAATTGTCCGCTGATGTCTTTTGTTGTTTTTTTCCTATATCACAAGCATTTATTACAGATTATAACCAGGGGAGCTTATTTCCAATTATGTACACTGCACGTGTACATTTGATGAGTGTTTCTTACTGTCATTTAGCTTCTGGCTATATAGGTGGCTCTAAACTCTAATGCTTCTCTAAAGCTTCTTTATATATGCAGCTACTGACGAACGTATGTGTTTATAGATATGGATCATAAGCAGTAATTACTTCAGGTAGATTGTGTAATTATTATACAGGTTGTGCGGCACTTTACAAAATAAAGGAAGACAGTACAGTTACAATACAATTAAAGAGAAGAGAGTTAGGAGGACCCTGCTCATGAGAGCTTACAACCTAAAAAATAGCTTCACATCTCCCATCTAAAAGCTATTAGGTTGCCCACTAATGTTTCAGCTTTGCTATTATTCCATGAAAATCCAGCTGTTCTTGGTGATATATATTCCCCAAATTCCATGTCCTACCTCTCCTCCAAAGCAGTGTAGCCCGTACAAATGTTTCCACATTCACAATTCAAGATCTAATCAGATTAAAAAAAACACCATTAAATTAAGTAATCAGCTCAAAAAATCGTTAAATTAAATTTTTTAATAGAAACAGCATAAGTAGCTGAATTTGTCTTCAAAACAGCCTGTTGTAATTCCCTGTATAGCAGAACTCAGACTAGGAGAAGAAACAGTAGTGGGTTCTATTGGATTTCTCAGGACTGTCCAGCTAACAATGACAGCTTCATGAAAAGATAGAGGGGTGATGATCTCATCAGTGTACTGTTGTGTCTTTAAGCCTGGTACACACCGATAGTTTTTTGTCATTTAACCCAGCGGGTTAAAAAAAAACAAGGAGCTCACTGTACATCAATCTCTCTGCTGAGCTATTGTGTTTTGACAGGGGGACCACCCCCCTGCTGGAAAACACTGGTCAGCACCCGCAGCCAGCGGGCGCTGATCAAATGCTGATCGGATGCTGGTCGGTTGCTGGTTTTCCAGCATGCCCGTTCGACAGACAGGCTGCTAAACACACTGGCCGAATGCTGGCCAGTTTCTGCTGAACCGGTCAATATTATGCCTTTGTGTACCAGCCTTTAGTTACCCAATTACAGATTTGGTCCTAGAAGATAAATTGCTCACCTGCAATGTAGACTACAGAGAGGTCCCATGGCTAATTCACACCAGCCGTGCATTGCAACAAATTGGCTGGTTTGCAGTGTAGTGGGATCACTGCAATGCTAAAGCGCTTATTTCAGTGCATCACACTTTTTTTAAAATCAACTTTATTGAAATGGCACACAGGGACATTTCATTCAAATTGGTGTGCGGTATGGCATGCCATCTTTTTTTTCACTGCACACCACCACAATGCTGTGGTGTCTACTGAGTACATGGAAGATGAGGCATTTTGGAATAGCCATCCAATGTAGTCCCACCACACCTGGTCTGAATGGACCCTCGAGGAGTGCAGTTGCTGGTTGTGTTGCAAAGGGTTCAAACTCCCCTATCAAAGATTATATGAGATTTTATTGACTGGGCTTATGTGAACTTTAAAAAATGTATCTCTATCTATCTATCTATCTATCTATCTATCTATCTATCTATCTATCTATCTATCTATCTATCTATCTATCTATCTATCTATCTATCTATCTATTTTCCTTTCATTGATCAGATTTAGTTCATACCTATATCTTCCTCTCTCATTTTCTAGCTCTGTTTTCCGATTTAATCACTTGAAAGTCAATATCCTTTTATACAGTTCTTTAAATATTTAAAATTGCCCAGAGGTGCACATTTGTGATTAAACTCTAAAAAAAATCCACAATAATTAGAATCTATCTAACACAAGTTAGCACAGCAATATTACAGTAAAAAATGTATTGGGTTGGTGTGGTTGCCATCACATGATTTTCTGACTCCTCCAAGAACAGTAGTTTACCAACTAAGAACAGCACTCTACTAAAACTGACCTGTTAACTGAAAGTAAATTATATGGATTAACAAAGGCTATGACACAGTTTAGCATACGGAGTAATTAGTAATAAGGACTAGGCATAAGATGACACTTGGGATTCAGACTATATTACCGAAGTGCACTTTTGCCAACTATAATAGGCCTAGACCAATGTGCACTGTCCGTAAAAATGAAAGGAAAGGAATAAAGGTTTAAAAGGGACTTGCGGGGTGGTTTTATTGGAGGGGCAGTCCTTTATGTTCTTCTTCTGCAAGCTATCTTGGGGGCCCTTTAAGAAGCAGTGGTGCAGTTGTAGTAAAGCAGAATGCAGTATAGTTGAAGCAGTCAAGTAGTAGTATAGATGTGGTATAGGTGCAGTGTAGATGCGGGTTAAATGCAGTGACAGTTTGGGTTGGTATGGGTGGAGTATAGGTTTGGTAGAAGTGTGGTATGGGTTGAGTGCACTTGGTGTCCTGCTCTCAGTGCAGTGCCAATAATGGGTGGATAGCCCTCCCACCTGTTCCCAGGTTGCTGCTGTGGACACTGTGTAGAAGGGGGCCCCTTGAGTCTCTCCCTGAAAGCCTCTGGTGATCAGTGGTGCAGGATCTGTGATGTGGGTAGTGCTGTGCTGCCACCTGGAGCCCTCTGTCTCAGGCTTGCATCCCTGCTGACAGGTGAATACAAAGTGCTCTCGCTTCGGTGCCAAGACCCAGAACTTTCCCCCGCAGTTTAATAAGAATCCACTCTCCACTCCTCCTGCCTGCACATTGTGCATTGGGACCTGTAGGCTATGGGTTCGATTATATGACTGTAGTCCCAAACAACAGCTCCCAGGATTCTTAGCGTTCTGCATAGAAGTCTATGGGTTTGCTTGGCTTTAGCTCTCCCCCTGCTGACCAGAGGAGAATGGTGCAGCATAGCATCACTATCTCAGTAGAAAGTGAATAAAATGATTGTAAGGAGGGAACAGTCTATTATGGCTATATTATATATATATATATATATATATATATATATATATATATATATATATATATATATATATTTATATTTATATATAGAAAATACTTTTTACACTAGACACACACACACACACAAAAACTAAAAGAAAAAGAAAAAAAACACGTTATTTCTACAATATATATTTGTGGTGCGGTGAGCCCTAAGGATAAAAGGGAAGTTACAAGACTTGTGAGGAGCCAGCTGTGCAGGTGCATATTATAGATACAGTATACATTGATATTAATGTAGCGCGCTACTCCCTTGGGAGCTGCAGTGTTGTTCATTACCTTTATGTCAATGACTCCCGATCTTCCTTCCCATGCAACTTTAAAACACCAGACAGTCTTTGTGCTTAATAAAACTGTGAATCCAAGGAAGGGAATAATTATTGCGCTACCCTAAAAAATGAGGATGGACAGTGAGTGAGTAAGCTGCTACAAACCATGTGACAAGAATGAATACCATATATTAAATAAATGTAGCGCTAAATCAACTTGTATAAGTAATAAATGTGCACGTGCATATAATGTCCCAAATAATGCCGTGTGGCTGTCAACACAAAAGTCCACAATCAGGGTAAATGAACCATGGGGCAATACATGCAACTTCTCAACGATGTACTCAGAAGTCTTCAAGGTAAGTAGAAGGATGGAATACGCTTACCAGCTGTGTTGGATTCTATTGCCATAAGCATAGAATCAGTAAGACTTTGTGCCACCAAGGGCAGAAACATGAGGTGATGGAGGCAAGGGTAGAGCCTCTATGGTGGAGGCAAGGGTAGAGCCTCTCTCGGCTATGGATGTCCCTTCTGGTCCACTAGAACTGGGTCAAAGATAGAGAGTCAAGGTATATATAAAAAAACCACAAGAGTACCAACTTTATTTAATACAAAAATAGTAGAAAATCTATAAATGTTGTAACGCACATAGACACAGTGGTTTAAAATGAATTGCAATGGTACATCAATGAATGGATATAAGCAAAAGGTAATTATTACATATTCACCCAAGTTGGTGGTCAAGAGATTACTGGCCAAACCAAAAAAGGTTTAGCCAGCTAAAATCTTAATACATATAAACCCGACATGTTTCGGAAATTATTTGTGCAATGTATCTACTTATGATTCGCCTAAACTGCTTATGTTGCACTAAATATGTGGTAATGATCCTACTTGTATCATCCTTAGATGGTTCTTTTTGTACATTAATAGCTCACGGCAGGATAAAATAATCATTTTTTTGTAAGCCTTTTTTAAACATGTGTTAGAATAACCTCTTTTGAGGAGCCTTTTTCTAAGAATATCTGCTTCTTTTTTAAAGATAGTGTTATTTGAGCAATTTCGGCGAACCCTAAGGTACTGGCTATAGGGTATGGACATAAGGAGGGATTTGGGATGGAAACTCGTTGCATGAATCAGCGAGTTCCCTGCTGTAGGTTTGCGATATAGTTGAGTTGATAGGCTTCCATCTGGCTGTTTTTTAATGAGTACATCTAGAAATATGATTTCGTGGTACTGTGCACCATTGTAAAACTAAGATTGAAATCATTAGTGTTGATGGAGGCCAAAAATTCATATAGGAGCTTCACGGACCCGTCCCATATAAGGAATACATTGTCTATATAGCGTCTCCATGTGAGTACATGGTGCATATAGATCGATAGTGCTTCATTAGTAAGCAGTGAGTGTTCCCACTCCCCCAGGTACAGGTTGGCGTACGATGGGGCACAGCATGTCCCCATCGCAACACCCTGTACCTGGAGGTAGTGGGAACAGTCAAAGCAAAATACATTGTGGTGTAGTATGAATTCAAGAGAATTTAGGATGAATTCTGTATAGGTAGGATCGCAGTCACTAAATTACGACAGCACGTGATGTATGGTCACAAGACCTTTTAAATGGGGAATGGTACAGTAGAGTGACTCAACGTCTATGGTGACTAGTTGAACACCCTCCTCGATGTGCAGGTCCTGAAGAGTTTGCAGGAAGTGGATGATGTCACGTATATAAGATGACAAACAAGTCACAAGGGGTTTTAAATGGCTGTCTACTACTTGGCTAAGGTCTTCGGTGAGGTTGCCGCAGCCGGATATAATCGGTCTACCAGGGGGCTTATTTTGTTGTTTGTGTAGTTTAGGTAGAGCGTAAAAGGTTGCCTCCTTGGGATAGCTGGTTCTTATAAACTCCCACATTTGTTTAGTGATGACATTATGATGGAAGGCTGTATCTACCATTGAGTAGAAATCCTTAGTGAATTTATCGAGAAGTGACCGTTGAATGGGTCTATACCATTCAGGGTTTGAGAGTTTGTTCATACACATCTCGACGTACTGAGCATTGTCCATGACCAAGACATTGCAACCCTTGTTGGATGGTTTGATAACAATGTCGCGCTCACGGGCCAGTGCGTCAAGTGCAGCTCACTCAGCACAGTCGAGATTAGTCCAAGGTTTGGAAAAATTGTGCATCTTGAAGGGTGTGTCCCAGTTCCAGGTTTTGTTTCTTGGAATAGAGACTCTTCAACAAGATTTTTCGAATAAAAAGGTCAACGTCCTTGATTGCCCCAAACTTGTCCAGATTGGATTCTGGGCAAAAAGTGAGGCCACATGCAAGGACGTTCATTTCATGTTGGGTCAGTGGGTGAGATGACAGGTTAACCACATTTAACACATTTTTTTCATATTGGTTTTGTGGATCTTGGGTGGATATGCTAGAGATTTTCGTCAGGTCTGCATGTGACCCCTCATTTGGTCTAAAAAAGCGGTAGGGGGTACAGATTGTGAACGTGGCATGGATAGGGTGGTTGGTACATACAAAGAGGACTCAGAGCTGCTAGCTGGAGTAGGTATGTCAGAAGTATCGCTATTATTATTAGGCGAGAACAGCCATGATTGCCTGTCCTTGTAGGGGAGCCCTCCATGTATGAGGACTCATCGTAGGACTTATCCCCATGATGGTGGCGATTTTGTCATCTCCGGCCTCTTTGTTGAGAAGGAGGTTGTGGAAAGGATACAGTGGATGAGTGTACCAGAGAGTCATGATGATTATTATATACATTTTTATTTTGTTTTTGGGGACGTCTACCGTTGGATTGGGTAGATTGCCATTTATAGGCTTTGCCATCCTCAAATGTCTTTCTGTCTCTCTGTAATTTTTTATCTTTTTTAGTTAGGATATTTTTATTAAACTGCTCCAAGTGACATTTTAATTTCGCCTCAGATTCAGAAAAAGATGATGAGTTTTGAGAGGCACCATTTGGTTTTGTAATTTTTCCAATTTCTCGCCCAAAGCTGTTATACGTTTTTGATATTCGTTGATTAACAACGACATCATAGTTTTAGAGCATGCTTTTAGATTATCTTCCCATGCGGTTTTAAAACCAAGATCAATATTATCGAATGTAGGGAATATCTGTACTCTGAGCCCAAAAGGGTTCAGATTTTAAGCGACATATTCTTCAAAGGACCTAATATGCCAATATAGAGAATATTTTTTTTCTAGAACTTGACTGAGGGTCAAAAACGTGGATGACAGCTCAGAATCATGAGATTCCTTTTGCTCATAATCTTTGTGTAGCTTGGGCATAAAGTCCACCCATTGGTCTCCCTGATAGGACACCATATTGGAAAAAAAAAAAGGGGGGGGGGAGAAAAAATGAGGAAGTGAATCCAAATAAATACAATTGGACTGAATCAGTATACACACATATCGATTCTCAAGGTCGGGGGACTTACACTGGTATATGCTACCCACATACAGTAGAAAAAAGAGAAAATAAGAGAATCAAGTAGTGTGGAATTGCTGCCAACATCCTAAATGACATCATAAGAAGAACATGCATCAAGTGCATTGGGAGATGCCCCCTTGGACTTGGATGGCAGAAGTAAAGTATAGAGAGTCAAAGTACAAGAGTGCCAACTTTATTTAATACAAAAATAGTAGAAAATCTATAAATGTTGTATCACACATAGACATAGTGGTTTAAAATGTATTGCAATGGTACATCAATGAATGGATATAAGCAAAAGGTAATTATTACATATTCACCCAAGTTGGTGGTCAAGAGATTACTGGCCAAACCAAAAAAGGTTTAGCCAGCTAAAATATTAATACATATAAACCCGACATGTTTTGGAAATTATTTGTGCAGTGGTGTGCATATTCCTTCTTCAGGGGTAATTATGGACTGGGAAATTATGTTCTTTTCTGCAACATTATTATTAGTATATAATATTGTTTGCATGACAACATCCAATAAATATTGATACTGTCAATAGCCTTATAAAAATAGTGGCAAATAGCATGACCAAAAGTACTTACAAATCGCAGATTCACTGCAGGTATAGTAAAAGATGCTGGACAATACAAAAGAATTTTACATGCTGGCTGCACATATCCCCACACTGGGATGATAGGTTGATTGAAGCGTGCACTCAAGGCCTAATAGTCTGGACGTGTTCACAAAGGGCACCTGACAATCGCCACAGCAGCGCTAAATGCACTGTGGAGACAATGGCAGGGAAGGGGGGATGAGTCCCTTTCATAGCAAAGGTGCAAGTCTGCACACAATGGAGTTAGTAAACAACAGGAAAAAGCATAAGTAGCTGATCCAAAGTTGATTTCAGCAATTTTAAAAGTTAAAAAGTTTACCTTCAGGGAGTAGTGGCATGGACGATGCAGACACCAGGTCAGCAGCCAGCATACTGACAGAGCTGTGTAGGCGTCAGTAGTTATCCGATCAGCTGTGTCTGACATCAGCCAATTGGAGCTGCATCTGCCATCTCGCTGAATCAGCTGTAGGAGAACAGCTGATTGCGAAGTTCAGGCGCCTTTCATACGCGGAGGTGGGCAGCATACCTTTTTTCTAATTCTGGACTCTTGTCATTAATCCCTGCCAGTTCTGGGAAATGTTTCTTGCTAGGTCCTTGGACATATATAGTTTACGGATAGCACTACTTGGTTGCACTCCCCTTGCTCACTCCCAATCAACAGTCCATGGTACTCACAGAAAGTTGATTCCCAGTTTTCTCCGTCCTCTTTACAGATACTTCTTCCTCCTCATGGTAGAATTCTCCTTCTGCTATCCAGCACTGGGGTCTCTAAACCACCCAGGCCTTCAAGCCTCCTCCTGCACCCGAACTTCTCCTGCCATCCAGCACTGGGGTCTCTGAACCACCCAGGCTTTCAGGCCTCCTCCTGCTGCACTACATGATTGCAGCTTCTGGATCTCCTTGTACTCCCAGATCCTCTCTCAGGAGGGGAGAACGCCCAAAATCCACCAGCTTCTACATGCTGACCTCCTCTGCTTCCAAACTTCCCAGACAGACTCCCCCAGGAGCATGTGACCTCAGCTTATATGCGAGTCCTGCCCCTGCCAATACAAGCTGCCTGTCACTCAAGTCCCAAATCTTTCCTCTCTTCCAGAACAATTCAACTGGAAGAATGAGGGGACGTCCTTGAGCCAGAGTGTCGGTGGCCACACCCCCCTCTATTCTAACACTCACACCCACAAATAAACAAACAGGCCTAAGGGAAAAATGCAAAGCCTTGGCCAAATTTACCTATCACTAACTACAGAAACACACTAAGCACCCACCTGAATGGGGTGGGCGCTACTTTCACCCCCCTCTACAACCCAAACTGTCCTCAGTTTGCGAGGAAAGAAATAATGAGAATTGAAAAATGTCCCTCTTCATACAAAGAGGCAGGCATCTCAGATCCTTCTTATTAATGAGGGCAAACATAGGGGTAACATCAATAGAATGCATACAGTATTACAAACATCAGTTTTGTACATTATATACAGCTTAATCATAGATCCCTATAGCTTACAGTCCATACAAACGGAACCATAGCATTGCTCCCTCAGGAGGAACACTTTGTTGCCGTAGGTCTTCATCTGTTTCCATCTTACAAGATAGACAGCCGTCACATCCGATGATTTCTAAGAGAAAACAAAATGATATTCCGCCTAATCTACAATCTATCTAATCAATTAACACTTCAGCCGCCAGATTATTATCCTCTGTCAGTTGACAAACAATCAAGAAAGAACCAAATTGGCATGGGTGCTTCTGCCAGCATTGCCATCCCCTCAAAAGGAATCCAAAAGATTCCTGCAGGATGCAATCTGAGCAGACACGCCAGTGGTAATATGCATGTATCCGTAGGCCAAATTACTTTCTGTTTGGCTTCTAACATAGAAGTCTCATTTTTTTCTCAAATATATACAAAGGGAAAGGACAGAGGCAGCAAACTCTAGTGTCCACAACTATGAATGTCAGGCACCCGGAGCTACAGCCCTGCATCGGAAGTCAATGGGCAAAACCCACCCTAACCCGGCTACTCACTTGCAGTCAATCATCTGTGGCAGCTATTTTCTCCATAGTCCTGCTTACAGATAAAAACGGGGGTCAGGCAGTCTCCTACGGGTGTCTCCCTCTCCTCTTACTGAAATGGAGTAACTCCGTGTATGTTGTCCCGCTTTGAGAACCAACACTCGGTCTTTATAAATGGCTCTCCCAAGTTTCCATTCCTTGTATATATCTTGGAACCTAACCCACACATCACTATCAGGTGTCCGTTGGGGTTTAGGAACATGCAGGTAGTCCCAAATCAGGTCACCCTCCCACTGTTCCCGGGAGGCCTCAACTATGTTCATGACCTGTTCTGGCACATACGGAAAGTCAAAGCCCATCTCCTGTGCCAATGTCCTTTGTACATCCCGCTGGAACCGCGACAGCCGTAGCAATTCCTTGGGCCTTCCTCGCCCTGGCAGCACACAAGAGTCTGGAGCTCTGACAGCTTGTTGCTGAAAAGTGGATACTCTGGTCAAAAGAGCATCTGTTGCTTTAGAAGAAAGTCTAATGGGGGTTACTGAGGGTCTTGGAAAAATAGAGGTGCTCTCCGGAGCTCTGGTGGAAGCCTCCACTGAAGTTGAGCTCTCTATGAACCATTCATCATCATCACTGGAGTTGCTTTCTTCTGGAGAGGACCATTCAAACAGTCGCTTCATAGATCCATATTTGTCCAGCACTTCTGGTGACCCCCAGTCCACAGCCCGGCCCTCACCTACCCTACCCGGCTCACCCGAGGGATCTCCTTCTATCAACTGTGACTCCTTCCGGGCGGGCTCAGCAAAGGGCTTATTTACAACGACCGGTTTTTCAGGGTTGTCTTCCAGGGATTGCCCAACAACACTAACAGTCCCTGGGTCCCTGGCCAGGCCACAGGCTTCCCCAACAGGTCCTACCTGAACCTCCGGCACCTCCGATTCCCCTGAACCAGACGGGTACTCCGCCGCCCCAGACGCAGGTGACACATGGCCCTCTCCGTCCTTCCGGGTCATCTGGACTTGAGGCAGGCAAAGTCCGGTAACAGAACTGGCAAAGTAGTTTTTGACCTCCTGCTTTACAGGTCCCAGGCACGTCAGTTGCGTACCACAATGCCCACACCAGTCAAGCGCTGACTCCCATAGTAGGCTTCCGACAACCAGAACATAACATACAGAGTCTCTCCACACCCTCCACTACTCCAAGCACCAGTCCTCCGGTGAGCTCCAGGCGAATACCGGTGTCCATGAGAACCTGGTCCTGCTTATCAGATAACCGCTGCATGGCAGGTGTGCTCCGAACACTCGCCGCCATCTTCCTCCGCCGTGAGTGTGGCATGCTGAACACTGGTATCTTTTCCCCCTGGGCGTGGCTCCGCCCCATCGCTCGTTGGTTCAGCGCGTGAGGAACTGTAACACTACATTTCCTTGGTGCACCCCAGCGACACCTGGTGGCAGGCACTGTAGAATTGCAGGTTAAAACAGCAGTCACTATTTTCACAGTCAAAGAAAATGTTCCTCTTGTGATGTCCCACTGTAAGAGAACAATTTCCTCATAGTCTCCGCCCATGCCACCCCCTGTGTCCATGTTTACAAGGGCAACAGCGACATCCACAGACCTCACACACATCTTTAACTGTGATGCAGGACGGTATTTAAATCCGATGTAGTTGCTATGGGTAACAGGTTGACAATAAAGATAATCTCGGTGGGACCTCCATGTAGCGCACTACTCCCTTGGGAGCTGCAGTGTTGTTCATTACCTTTATGTCAATGAATTCCAATCTTCCTTCCCATGCAACTTTAAAACACCAGACAGTCTTTGTGCTTAATAAAACTGTAATTTTATTCTCGAACTCCAATTGAGATAACAAGTGAATAGAGGATATGAGATGCCTCTATGACTTCTGGTTCCTGGCTTGCGTGTTTATATTCCCCATATGTGAACTGGCCAGCATCACTCTGAATAATGCCGCGGATAAAAGATTCCAAAGTCCCAGGCCTCCACCGCCTAATTCTGGACTCTTGTCATCAATCCCTGCCAATTCTGGGAAATGTTCCTTGCTAGGTCCTTAGACATATAGCAAGTTTACGGATAGCACTACTGGGTTGCACTCCCCTTGCTCACTCCCAATCAACAGTCCATGGTACTCACAGAAAGTCGATTCCCAGTTTCCTCTGTCCTCTTTACAGATACTTATTCCTCCTCATGGTAGAACTCTCCTTCTGCTATCCAGCACTGGGGTCTCTGAACCACCCAGGCTTTTAGGCCTCCTCCTGCTGCACTACATGATTGCAGCTTCTGGATCTCCTCATACTCCCAGATCCTCTCCCAGGAGGGGAGAACGCCCAAAATCCACCAGCTTCTATATGCTGGCCTCCTCTGCTTCCAAACTTCCCAGACAGACTCCCCCAGGAGCATGTGACCTCAGCTTATATGCGAGTCCTGCCCTTGCCAATACAATTTAATGATTGGTCCAGAGCTCTCCATACAAGCTGCCTGCCACTCAAGTCCCAAATCCTGCCTCTCTTCCAGAACAATTCCACTGGAAGAATGAGGGGACGTCCTTGAGCCAGAGTGTAGGTGGCCACACCCCCCTCTATTCTAACACTCACACCGACAAATAAACAAACAGGCCTAAGGGAAAAATGCAAAGCCTTGGCCAAATTTACCTATCACTAACTCAGCCTTTCTCAACCTTTTCAACACAGAGGAACCCTTGAAATAGTTCTCCAGTCTCGGGGAACCCCTGCTAAAAATTAGAAATCTACAATTCATGATACATTAGTGTGATGGTCAGTGGGAAATATGGTTCTTACACTTGTGGTCATTGGGAAGAATTACCTCCTTACAGATAGCTAAAAAGATCAATGGTGTCAGTGGGAACTTATCCGAGAGGCAGAAATGGCCAAATGCTGAAGGAACCCCTAGCAACCTCTGGAGGAACCCTAGGATTCCACGGAACCCTGGTTGAGAATCACTGCACTAACTACACAAACACACTAAGCACCCACCTGAATGGGGGGCGCTAAATAAAGAAAATACTTTTTACATCAGACACACACAAAAACTAAAAGGAAATAAAACATTATTTTCTACATTATATATTTTTGGTGCGGTGAGCACTCAGGGTAAAGGGGAGGTTACAAGACTTTTGCAGAGCCAGCTTTGCAGGTACAATGAATAAAACCCAGACAGACCTGTACATGCTCCCAGAACTGGTAGACATATTTTAAAAAATTACTGTACCAGGTAAGGTGTTACAGTTGGAGGGTCTGTTTATAATTACATCAGTAGAGAGTGAGGGGAGGAGGGGCTATTGAGAGAAGTTAGAAGACTCTCTGTAGCTCAAGTACATACAGTACATTTGTTTTTCTACTTCAAAAAGTGCATCCTGCTTTAAGTTTTAATGATATAATCCCTTTGGTATGCATAATCACTCAAATGTGCCAAGGACTGCATGAATAATAAATATAGCCCTGGTCTAATCTCCAAGATTTCAAGCCTGGCTTATAAAGTTGCTGTAATGATAAAACTCCCCTTCCCCCTTGCTCACTGTTATTCCCTGCCAGACCTGGTAATGCTTGCATTGTTTATTAAATGTAAGTACCTTTGCACTTTGGTATCAAATTTGCATACCTATTTAACCACACCTTTGTTCAGTCTTTGACTACAAATAGAGGTAATGTCTAAAAAGCAGAAAAAAGAAAGCTGAAGCAATGTGGAGCTATTACCCACAGCAAGCAATATAATTTTAATTTTCATTAAATGTTTTTCTTTTTCTACCCCCATTCTCTCCCTCCGCATTTCAGAGATCTTTACTGTTAGGCCTGCCTAGAGCTGCACTGCCTGCAATCAGGATCTTCAGACATGCTCTATGCTGTCCTTACAAGTAGGGATGAGCCGAACACCCCCCGGTTCGGTTCACAGCAGAACATGCAAACAGTCAAAACATTTGTTAAAAGTGCTAATTTTAAAGGCTTAAATGCAAGTTATTGCCATAAAAAGTGTATGGGGACCCAGGTACTGCCCCAGGGGACATGTATCAATGCAAAAAAAGTTTTAAAAACTGAAGTTTTTTCAGGAGCAGTGAAAAAACGGCGTGGGTTTCCCCAGTCCATAACAGGCCCTTTGGGGACCCTTATCCAAGCACGCAACCTGGTGTATCTATAATAGGCTGTATATAAGTATATATATATATCAAATACACTGCCTGCACTGACTGAATATAGATTCTACACTGAATATCTAATCTGCACTAAATGCAAAGTATATATATATATATATTGTGGCAGAGCGTTGCCCTGCCAGGGTCTAGAAGAAGGAGGTTGTGACCCAGAATTCTCAACTGGATGGTTGAGGGGCTCCAGGGAGCTTGTAACATGATAATGAAGAGGAAACTGGCCTTTCAGTTTCCTCAGTGTTTTGCAAAGTTCACTTTGGGACCTGGAGCTCTGGCATTTCTGAGAGATCTGGATGGGATGAAATCCCCAGTCCTGGGTCCTGATTTTGAGAACAGCCAGCATACTGATTGGTCAGGCGTGTGCTGGGTTTTTAGTAGTAACCTGACCATGGTTCTGGGCCCCACCCCGGCAGATAGGAAGTCTGAGTACCAGGAGTCAGGAGGGCTCCACGGGGGAGCCAGTGCAAGAGCCCGCTAGCTATGTGCAACAAGTTGGTCGGTGAAACAGTCTGTAGGAGACAGACAAGGGCCTGGAGTGTAAGGCCAGAGCAGCAGTGCTGCAAGTGAGAGCCAACTAGGCTGAATGTCATTTTGTTGGTGGAAAAAGGAATGCTGAAAACCCCTGCGAGTTAAATCTATGTTTGTTTGCTGAACTTGCTTTTAATAAAAATGGGCAAACAAAGCCCTTAAAAAAGAAGAACCAGCAAGTGGCAGTGTCATTTAAGCTCTACTTTTGACACTAGTCCTTTACTATATATATATATATATATATATATTTATTTTATTTATTTATTTCAGGTACTTATATAGCGCCGTCAATTTATGCAGCACTTTACATATACAGTGTACATTCACATCAGTCCCTACCCTCAAGGAGCTTACAATCTAAGCTCCCTAACTCACATTCATACATACTAGGGACAATTTAGACAGGATCCAATTAACCTACCAGCATGTCTTTGGAGTGTGGGAGGAAACCGGAGTACCCGGAGGAAACCCACGCAGGCACAGGGAGAACATGCAAACTCCAAGCAGGTAGTGTCGTGGTTGGGACTCGAACGAGTGACCCTTCTTACTGCTAGGTGAGAGTGCTACCACTACACCACTGTGCCGCCTATATATATATATATATATATATATATATATATATATATATATATATATATATTATATATATATATATATATATATATATATATATATATATATATATATATATATATATATATATATATATATATATATATATATATTATATATATATATATTATATATATATATATATATACAGTTGCAATAAAAAGTATGTGAACCCTTTTGGAACGATATGGATTTCTGCACAAATTGGTCATAAAATGGTGATCTGATCTTCATCTAAGTCACAACAATAGACAATCACAGTCGGCTTAAACTAATAACACACAAAGAATTAAATGTTACCATGTTTTTATTGAACACACCATGTAAACATTCACAGTGCAGGTGGAAAAAGTATGTGAACCCTTGGATTTAATAACTGGTTGAACCTCCTTTGGCAGCAATAACTTCAACCAAACGTTTCCTGTAGTTGCAGATCAGACGTGCACAACGGTCAGGAGTAATTCTTGACCATTCCTCTTTACAGAACTGTTTTAGTTCAGCAATATTCTTGGGATGTCTGGTGTGAATCGCTTTCTTGAGATCATCCCACAGCATCTCAATCGGGTTGAGGTCAGGACTCTGACTGGGCCACTCCAGAAGGCGTATTTTCTTCTGTTTAAGCCATTCTGTTGTTGATTTACTTCTATGCTTTGGGTCGTTGTCCTGTTGCAACACCCATCTTCTGTTGAGCTTCAGTTGGTGGACAGATGGCCTTATGTTCTTCTGCAAAATGTCTTGATAAACTTGGGAATTCATTTTTCCCTCAATGATAGCAATCCGTCCAGGCCCTGATGCAGCAATGCTGATGCACCCACCACCAGGCCCTGATGCAAACCATGATGCACCCACCACCATACTTCACAGTTGGGATGAGGTTTTGATGTTGGTGTGATGTGCCTCTTTTTCTCCACACATAGTGTTGTGTGTTTCTTCCAAACAACTCAACTTTGGTTTCATCTGTCCACAGAATATTTTGTCAGTACTGCTGTGGAACATCCAGGTGCTCTTGTGCAAACTGTAAATGTGCAGCAATGTTTTTTTCGGACAGCAGTGGCTTCCTCTGTGGTATCCTCCCATGAAATCCATTCTTGTTTAGTGTTTTACATATCGATTCGCTAACAGGGATGTTAGCATATGCCAGAGACTTTTGTAAGTCTTTAGCTGACACTCTAGGATTCTTCTTCACCTCTTTGAGCAGTCTGAACTGTGCTCTTGCAGTCATCTTTACAGGACGCCCACTCCTAGGGAGAGTAGCAGCAGTGCTGAACTTTCTCCATTTATAGACAATTTGTCTTACCGTGGACTGATGAACAGCAAGGCTTTTAGAGATACTTTTATAACCCTTTCCAGCTTTATGCAAGTCAACAATTCTTAATCGTAGGTCTTCTGAGAGCTCTTTTGTGCGAGGCATCATTCACATCAGGCAATGCTTCTTGTGAAAAGCAGACCCAGAACCGGTGTGTTTTTTATAGGGCAGGGCAGCTGTAACCAACACCTCCAATCTCATCTCATTGATTGGACTCCAGTTGGCTGACACCTCACTCCAATTAGCTCTTGGATGGGAGGCTCTTAGGCTAGGGGTTCACATACTTTTTACACCTGCACTGTGAATGTTTACATGGTGTGTTCAATAAAAACATGGTAACATTTAATTCTTTGTGTGTAATTAGTTTAAGCAGACTGTGATTATCTATTGTTGTGACTTAGATGAAGATCAGATCACATTTTATGACCAATTTGTGCAGAAATCAATATCAAAAGGGTATTTTAAAAGGGTTCACATACTTTTTATTGCAACTGTATATATATATATATATATATATATATATATATATATATATATATATAAATATATAATGGGGACGGAAAGTATTCAGACCCCCTTAAATTTTTCACTCTTTGTTATATTGCAGCCATTTGCTAAAATTATTCAACTTCATTTTTTTTTCCTCATTAACCACTTCAGCCCCGGAAGGATTTACCCCCTTCCTGACCAGAGCACTTTTTACAATTTGGCACTGCGTCGCTTTAACTGCTAATTGCGCAGTCATGCGATGCTGTACCCAAATGAAATTTGCATCCTTTTCTTCCCACAAATAGAGCTTTCTTTTGATAGTATTTGATCACCTCTGCCGTTTTTATTTTTTGCGCTATAAACGGAAAAAGACCGAAAATTTTGAAAAAAAATATTTTCTACTTTTTGTTATAAAAAAAATCCAATAAACTCAATTTTAGTCATACATTTAGGCCAAAATGTATTCGGCCACATGTCTTTGGTAAAAAAAATGTCATTAAGTGATTATTTATTGGTTTGCGCAAAAGTTATAGCGTCTACAAGCTAGGGTGCATTTTCTGGAATTTACACAGCTTTTAGTTTATGACTGCCTTTGTCATTTCTTGAGGTGCTAAAATGGCAGGGCAGTACAAACCCCCCCCAAATGACCCCATTTTGGAAAGCAGACACCCCAAGGAAATTGCTCAGAGGCATGATGAGCTCATTGAATATTAATTTTTTTTGTCCCAAGTGATTGAATAATGACAAAAAAAAATTACAAAAAGTTGTCACTAAATGATATATTGCTCACACAGGCCATGGGCATATGTGGAATTGCACCCCAAAATACATTCAGCTGCTTCTCCTGAGTACGGGGATACCACATGTGTGGGACTTTTTGGGAGCCTAGCCGCGTACGGGGCCCCGAAAACCAATCACCGCCTTCAGGATTTCTAAGGGCGTAAATTTTTGATTTCACTCCTCACTACTTATCACAGTTTTGAAGGCCATAAAATCCCCAGATGGCACAACCCCCCCCCCAAATGACCCCATTTTGGAACGTAGACACCCCAAGCTATTTGCTGAGAGGCATGGTGAGTATTTTGCAGCTCTCATTTGTTTTTGAAAATGAAGAAAGACAAGAAAAAACATTTTTTTTTTCTTTTTTTAATTTTCAAAAAAAGAAAGTGAGGTTTGCAAAATACTCACTATACCTCTCAGCAAATTTGTTATGTCCCCTGCCTCTATTGTTATTACGAGGAGTATGTGGACTGTAATGGTGTACTCTCATTTGGGAAGGTGTTTCATTACCTCTAATATCCCTACTCCATGTGCTTGTTGGAGTACGAATAGGTGTAACATCTGTATTTGTCGTTCCAGATATAGGAATGTTTAGAAGACCCATTGGGATAGTGGTATTGGGGGCCGGATTGGATGGATAAAGTTTTTGCCAACCAAACACTGTACTGTTTTTATAATCCCCCACATCCCTGGAGTACTTTTTTTGCTTCTTATTTTTCTGATCCTTATCCTCCTTTTCAAGAAAATTCTGAAGATTGGAGGAGAGGGTACTGTATTCAGACGAATTTTTGTACACTAGAAGTTTGTCCTTGATATCCTTAATCTCCCTGTCTAATGTTATTAGTTTATTTTGTTTCTTGGTAATGAGGACGCTAAGGAGATTAATCCCTGCGTCGTTAAAATATTTGAACCAAGAATCAATCTCAGGGTCCCCTTGTGGTGGGTAAATATCCCACCTGAGGCTTCTAGGTACCATACGGTCAATGGTGTACTGTTCAAGGAAGGCCACGTCCCATTGTAGGTGGAGTTCCGAGGACATAACATTCTTAAGCCTCATGAACAAACCCCCTATTTCAGTGTCGCCACCAGTGGCCACAAAAACTCCTTAAGTACGGGAAGCTCTATAATCAAAGATATCCATATTCCTATGGAAAAAATTTTGCTGCAGCAGAATATAATCACCAAAATCTAAAGACAAAATAAATGCAAATAATTCTGCGCTACCCAAATAGCAAACAGCTAACACAACAAATGGAATATGAATAGAAATCTAAAAACAAAAAAACGTGTAGCGCTAATATGAAACAACCATATATTGCATGCTTTAATTAAAATTAAAAAAGTCCTAAAAGTCGTTGTTGGAAGAAAAACCCAAAGTTGAACAGGGTGACATTTTCAGGTGGTCTATGCTGACTTCATTTTCTATCCAACATAGACAAGTCAGAGCCATTATTTCCAAACATTGGGACATCCTTAAAACTGATCGTATCCTGAGTACAGCTCTACCAGACCATGCTAAAGTTATCTATAGGGGTGCCCCCACCCTACAGAGCAGAATAGCCCCAAATATTATCAACCCTCCCATACGTCAGCCTTTATTTCATGAGATGGAAGGTTTCTACTCATGTAGAAAATGTGTAGTCTGCCAGCATAATTCTGGAATCGGACGCAAAACAGTTTCGTTCACATCTTCTGTGACCCACAAGCAATATTCTATCAAACGATTTTGTACCTGTTCCACCAGTTATGTTGTGTACTTAATCACTTGCCACTGCGGGAAACAATACATTGGTCGCACTATTCGTTCTTTTTCAATAAGAGTGTCTGAGCATATTGCCCTCATTAAGAGTGGTGACACTAAACATACTGTCCCCAGACATTACAAACTGCATCATAATCGCGTTATTGAGGGCACACAATTCATAGTAATAGACAGGTATGTCCCCCCTTGGAGAGGCGGTGCCATGACCAGAGGTGTCTCCCGTTTGGAGACCTTCTGGATCCATGAACTCCGAACTCTTTTTCCGTTTGGCCTAAACATGGAGCTAGACATCAACTCCTTTATTAATAAGGCCTGATGTCCTGATTTACCAGGCTCATCTTTCTCCTTTCTCTAGTGTCTTATTTTTATCTATTACCATATACATATTTTGTATCGTTTTTTTGGCTATGGAAATATTATATATTTTCCTAATTTTGTGATGTACATATTAATGTTTTATTTTTTGAGTGAGATATGTACAATATGAGATTTGAGTCTCTTATGTATACATTTTCATTATATGTATGTATATTCATTTATCGTTATACCCGAACTTAATTTTGTTCTTTACAGACGACACAACACCTGGGCACATAATTCATTTTATATATTTTTATTGATCTTAAAAATTTTCCATATACATCTGGTAATATATTCATGGGCAAAGATTAAGTATACTCACCAACATGGAGACACATATATAAATATATACTTGTTTACACATTTTTTAATTTTCTTTTTCAGTTTATATGTTCACATTTATTTTTCATATTTTTCTACATGGATGGTTGCATCCATATCATGTAGTTACATAAACAATTATTTTTCCATTTACTTCTTATTCGCCACATTTCTTATTTGGCGTGATGTTTATTTCATCTTCCGGGGTGACTCACACACGTCATCACGGCATATCTAGAGTCCAATCGTGGCCTGTGGTGCTTTGTTGCCATGACGCTACACACTGTCTTTCACTGCTGCGCACCGCACTATTCTTGTGGCGCCACCCGCTGTGATGCTTTTTTCTGTTGCCATGACACCATATGATGTTTTTGACCCCTGCGCACCACCTTCCTTCTGAGGCGCCTCCCATCATGTCGTGAACCTTCACGTCACTTCCTCTCATCTGCGCACTTCGCACTATTGGAACGCAAGCCTCATGCGCATGCGTCTGACGTCACATCCTTCGTTTTGTTTCTTCTCAAGACACCCATTTTCTCTTTTTCTTTGCACTTGATATATTTAGAAAAATAATGGAAGAAACCTGCGCTAATGAGCAATACGTGATAACAAATAAATGACAAATAAATAAAGTGCAGCTGCAAAAAAAACTTCAAATATCCATGAAGTGATAAACATATAAATAAAACTTTTGTGCGCTAGCAGTAATTAAATAAATAAATGAAGAAGGCCTAGGAGACATAATGTGTGTGTGAATCCCAGCAAGAATAATAACAACAACAAGTGCATAGAATCATAAATCCAGCAAAATATTAGCATAAACCAAAAGTAAGTAGTCACACATCAAGGCAACTCATAATCAGTCCAAGACAGGATTCAAAGAACAAGTAGAAGGGAAAAAAGTCCACTTGTTATATCTCCTCACTGAATCATGGGAGATAATGAGCTATAATGAGCTGAAGAGACTCTTATCAGATGTGCATTGATTGCAGAAAAAGGAGTAAAAGATGTGCGCTTACCCCAATCGTTGGACCTCCTCTCTGGCAAGGTCGTATGGGCTTGCAGATATAGCCCTCTGCAGGGACAGAATGTTGATATCCGGGTCTTGACAGCATGTACCACCGACTCCAATATGGTCCGGACACTCCAACTGCTCCAACATCAGAGGGGGGACTTAGGAGTGGAAGAGTTCATGTTCAAGAAAAAAACATAAGGAGGAGGACTCCAATAGTGTGATAACGTTTAGGGTTTTATTGGTTAAAATAAACCACAGATGTACATATAAAAAATTCCAATAGGGAAACTATTTTTCATAAAAAAGCCGGCATAAACAAAGGCAGAACGCCCGTGCAAATAAGCACTTCGGAACACGTGATGGCAAGCACTGCGAGGCCACGCCCTACATGTTTCGTCATATGTGACGTCTTCTACGGTGCTTTGTTGCCATGACGCTGCACACTGTCTTTCACTGCTGCGCACCGCACTATTCTTGTGGCGCCACCCACTGTGATGCTTTTTTCTGTTGCCATGACACCATATGATGTTTTTGAACCCTGCGCACCACCTTCCTTCTGAGGCGCCTCCCATCATGTCGTGAACTTTCACATCACTTCCTCTCATCTGCGCACTTCGCACTATTGGAACGCAAGCCTCATGCGCATGCGTCTGACGTCACATCCTTCGTTTTGTTTCTTCTCAAGACACCCATTTTCTCTTTTTCTTTGCACTTGATATATTTGCAATACAAGTAATGAATTAATGATTTTATACATATTATTTAGTGCTTTACAGGTTGGTTGGGTGCATATATTGCCGTATCGTCCCACGCACTTCCGGTTCTAAAATGAGGGATGGAACGCATGCTAAGCGGCCATCTTTTGCCGATACCGGAAGTGCCATTGATTACAAGCCAAATTAAACGGGAGTGGACTCCCAATATGGATTCTTACATTTCTTATATAAATCTTGCTGGCAGCAGTGGTGTGACCCCCCAGACGATGTCCAAGGAGACGAAACGCGTTGGGTAGGACACCACTGCCGCCATTTTATCCATACAGCGCTGTTTTTTATCTTTCTACATGTGAGTGTATTTCCTTTACAATAAAATAGTAAGGATTTTTTAGACGGGATTACACTATGTGGCCTTTCTTTGTTTTCCCTTGTTTATTGTAACCACCTATATTGAGGACATCACCCCTGAGGCCTACCGTTCCATGTACCACTCTGGGGCCTCTTTTCTCCATCCACGGAAGCTCATTAGCTGGCTGTTGATAACCATAAGCCCGTTTGACCCAATTGAACGTAGGTTTATTGGGTCCAAAGGTTCTGGTAAGCATTCTTATTGTTGGTGGGGATGCACCTTTGAACTATCTTTTTCTTCACGTTTGGATAAGTGCAATATGAAGTCATATGTGTATTGAGGATCACTACTACCGTGCAAGATTTATTTTTTGAGGACTTTTAGGACTTTTTTTATTTTAATTTCAAATAAATATTTTCATGTCCTTTTTTAACTATGATTGCCGCATTTTGAGGAGCCAATTGCCCTTTACAGCATGCAATATATGGTTGTTTCATATTAGCGCTACACATTTTTTTGTTTTTAGATTTCTATTCATATCCCATTTGTTGTGTTAGCTGCTTGCTATTTGGGTAGCGCAGAATTATTTGCATTCAAATGAAGGTGTAGAACCATCTCAAGGATGATCAGAAGAAATGGACAGCACCTGAGTTAAATATATGAGTGTCACAGCAAAGGGTCTGAATACTTAGGACCATGTAATATTTCAGTTTTTCTTTTTTAATAAATCTGCAAAAATGTCAACAATTCTGTGTTTTTCTGTCAATATGGGGTGCTGTGTGTACATTAATGAGGAAAAAAATGAACTTAAATGATTTTAGCAAATGGCTGCAATATAACAGAGTGAAAAATTTAAGGGGTTCTGAATAATTTCCGTTCCAACTGTATATATATATATATATATATATATATATATATATATATATATATATATCAAATACACTGCCTGCACACCACTAACTAAGCTGCCTAATCTCTCTTCATTCATTATACTATATATGGCCGCCCTGTAAGCATCAGCCGTATATAGTGTGGGGCTTGGACTTAGCCCCCTGAGGCATGATTGGACAAAGGCACCCTGCCTTTGGCCAATCATGGCTCTCACAGCAGAGCGCCCTGTGATTGGCCAAAGCATGCAGGTCAGGTGCATGCTTTGGCCAATCATCGGTCATCAATGCACTGTGATCTCGCAGTGCATTATGGGGTGTTCCGCGGCGCTCGAATTTGCTGCGAACGCCCCATAATGTTCAGAATTCGGGGAACGGGCGAACACTCGATGTTCGAGTGGAATGAACCGCGGGCTCATCCCTACTTACAAGCAGGTTTTTCCTTAAAGTAAATGGTGGCTACCAGGATGTTGGTAGAAAAAGACCGGGGATACTATAGTACGAGACCTAGAATTTCTTTGCTTGAGAGAAGCTGCAGAGGTCCCTGCCTCCCAGGTCTCTGTGGCATGACACGGCAATGGAATTATAGAGGCAACTTCACTTTGCAAAGCGCTATCAACAAACAACAGAGCATTTGCAATTTTTCAACTTTAGACCTACTGAAAGTAGAGGGCGCTCACATTGACACAACAGGACAATCACTATCAAAGAATCTCATAACAGCACTGAGTCTCCAACACTGCAATGTGTTTGTTTTAGCTTTTTAGTTTCAGCATACGTGTGTATGCTATGACATAACCTTTACAATAAAAAGGTGAAATTAACACATTGAGATTCTGGTGACTTTTTGCAGTCATACATCAAAGTGTCATGCTCTGTTAGAGATCTCGCTAGGCTCAACGAACCAAGCGCGAGACTCAGAGCACTTGCCCCAGGTGTCTAGGTCTAAGCAATTCCTATGGAAACCATAGCATGCATGGACATGTAAAAAATTAAGCATTTCAGCAGATTTCGGTTAGGGTCTTTGTTGAGTCATGTAGGTTGCACTGTGTAGATCTATAAACAGCATTGAAGGCAAGTAATACTTATGCTGTTGAAGGACGCTTCTAAAGGATAGCATATGCTTTGCTGGGATAACAGAAAAATACTCTTATCCAATTAAGCCATTAGTTGGTGTAGCAAGACCTCCTTTGATCTAATGAGAACCTCCAGAGCCAGGGGCAGCTGACATCCTTCTGTATGTAGTGGGTTGTGAGGAATGGTGTGTGCATTAAGTTATTGGGCGCCAGACACTTCTTGGATGAAAAAGAAAGTTTATTTCTCTTAAAAACAAACCTTTTTGGGGGGGGGGGAGGGTTAGAGCCAGGACACCCTTAGGTATTTGCAAGTTCAATTGGCAGACTCCGAGACTTCAACAGGAGGACAGCCATGCAGGCAAAGAGTTCCAGCAAGACGCCACATCTGCATGTGCAGGACTGCTATCTCCTATGGCAACAGTCTTTAACAGTTCCTAACTTGAAGTTTTACAGTTCTTTTATCTTCCACTACAATCTCTCTCTGTAGTTCTTCAGCCCACTGAGCTCCTGGTTTCTCACTAGGCCCTCTGATTCACTATCACTGAATCTCTTGCGCTCCTTCAATCTTCACAGTGGTATCTTCCTCAAGCGTCACCCCTGCTTCTCTGCTGGGTCCCTAGCTTGGCACTCCAGATACCTCTCAAGCTACACCCACGCTGGCCTGCTCGGTCCCTAGCTTGACACATAAGGCTGCTCTGCAAGCGTCACTTCCGCTGGCTGGGTCCTTGGCTTGATTCCCACTGAAGTTTCCCAATTCTTCACCATCCCCGGTTGGTGAGAATGCTGCTTTGCTTCAGTTACTCACTGTGGTCCCTGGTAATAAGGCAGATAGTCCCTTACTGGCAACAACTTCCCCTCCACCTCTGACCACGATAGGTTCTCCAGCCGAAAGAACCGTCACTTTTGGTTGGACTGCAAGCCGCAGTCCCAACCCTGCACTGATCTCTCTTGCTTCTGGATAGGCCCTCAGACAGCCTAGCAGCCAGATGTGCCTAGGATAGACCCAATCTCCGGCCTAGCAGCCAGGGCATCATGACACACGTCCACCCAGACAGCCGTCCAGGTGGCACAGAACATAGATCACCTGACTCCACCCAAATATATAGGATCTCCCAGCAGGCCAAGTGATCCAAGAAAACCCCTGCCCATTGGCTGAGATACCCCATATACCTATAACCTGACCTTGGGTTGCCATTCTTGTATCTAGTACCACCAAGTACCCGGCCACCTAGTGGTAGAAGAGAAAAGTGCAACAAAGTCAAACTTAGGAAGAAATCAACAGATCTCTAATAATCAACCAGGAAAATTATTCCTGGCAAGTAATATTGTGAGGAGCAACCCTGCCTAAACTCCAGGGTGCTACATCGGCAATCTCTGGGTACCATCATGCTCACTATTTATGAGCTTTAAAACAAGTCATCACTGGCCTTTTTTGCTGCTTATACTGTGAAATAATGAATTCTCAGAGTGACAAAAATCACAACAAAGACTGTAAGGCCTGTTTCAGTCTTTTTTTTAACAGCTTATAGTGAAACTAAACCCTCCTATCCTTTACAGCCAAGGTGCCATCTTAGCCTTTGTTTAATCTGCAGTTGCCATGGTGCTATACATGCGATCAATTGGGACACCAGCCATTTGTTGCTTGGAGCCCACGGTCGATGCATGCAAAGGGCATTTTGATCTGGATCATTTTGTCAGGGCTAGCTGATCCTGGGTTTTGTAGTTCTACAAGAAAGATTGTGCTGGAGGTAGAAGAGGAGAAGTGTATATATACTGCATGTATATAGTTGTGTCCCTGAAGAATTCTGTGTTGATAAAGTTGGCATCCCATAATAACCCTATCCCCTATCCAAGTTCATCTCCCCTAATAAAATACAAAAACAAAGCTGAAAAGACTGATTAGTGACTCCAGCTTGTGTGGAAAATTTGTGTGCTTGGCTGTGCAGGGTGGGAGATACCCATATTCACCAGTGGCTCCTACGGGGGTAGTGCTACATTTGCACACTTATTTTGTGAAGAATCCCACATATTTAATTTCTTGAAGACAGTCACACATATTCACTATGCCGTGTAGGTAGGCACTGCTGCTTCACACATTTCACAGTGCCTGCCTTCTGAACTACAGAGGTGCTGAGAGGAGGAGTTTCGGGAGGTGGAGTCAGTACAGGAATTACTGCTTGCAGGCAGCAAGGTACCATGGGATATGTAGTCCTTAGAGATTGAAACTAAACAGAGGAGGAGAAGCTGCAAAGCTGTGTAAAAGGATGGTCAGCAGACAGGCAGTACTCACAACATGAAAGAAGAATTTCCAAGTAAGCTTATACTAGATTTTCAAAAATAACTAGTGCTTGTATTACTATTACAATGATTATGTTATAAAATGAAAGTCTATGTCGTTATTTAAATCTCCTTTAGGGTGAAGTAAATTCTTTACAAATTTTTTGGAGCAAAAAATAAATGGAATGTCTTTATAAACTGACAGAAGTTTAAAGAGAAACTGCAGTCTGCTCACATAATTTGTAATAAAAACATCTTTGCCATTCTGAAGCTTCCCTCCAACCACTTTGCATATTATTTTATATATACTGTGATTCTGTACTTGCCAAATATGCTGCAGAAATCTCCCTCCACTGAGTCTGGCTGCATCCATTTTAACTGTGGGCAGCTGAAGCTGATGCCTGTTCACTTCCTGGATTTACACAGACACACAGCTCTCATTGGCCCTCTTAGAACTCATCCCCCCTCCCTTCCTGGTAAACTCTCAAAAGAGTGAAAGAGAGAGCTGTGCATGATGTCATAAGCCTAGGCTTGTTACCAGACAAGAAACAGGAAGTGGGCTTTATAAGTTATTTACTGGCAGAAAAAAAAGTTTTACTATCCAAAGTTAAAACAACAAGGGCAGAAGATTTAATAGATGGAAAGTTGAAAAAATGACTGAAGTTTCGCTTTAAATATTAAATAGGCTATTTTTACTTTTTTAACTTTGATGAGCATGAATAAAAAACTGACCAGAGCAGTTTTAAAAATAGGGGAAAATGTGATGATAAATATTCCCATGAACAAATGGCAAAATAAAATTCAACCTTTAGTAGATAGACCCTACGAAATATCTATAGGTCTATATCTATAGGTAATAGGTCAAAGGAAATCTAAAGGTGCTCATGAAGAAGCAAGTCAAACATCTCAGTTGCCACCCCTATCTGCACACCCCTGCCCCAAATTACAATGTTTATTCCAGAAATCAGGTCACTCAAGCACAAAGCACTGCCTGATAGGACGGCTAAGGGTGCTTTAATAGTTGCTCTATTTCCAGTTTTGGCTTTTCTGGGGACTAAAATGGGAAATTGGATTGATAGACAAGCACACAGTAAGCATAACAGTACTCTGGCACCACAGGATGCCTACTGTTTGGAAGCACAACACGTTAAGAGGAGCTGTTTCTGAAGAAGTGTGATGTATGCCCTTCAGGCACAAAGCAGCATATGTTGGAAGGCAATATGGTTTAATATCATATTTCTGGAGTTTTACTTCCTGGTTGATACAGCCATTTGGCCTAAGGTGGAATTTGCGAGTTTAACCAGCAGGGTGTTCGTGACAAGGAGTCATAAATGGGAATGCATATCCTAACAGTATGTTCTCGCAGGCCTCCTGATGTGAGGTACGGTGGTAGAGAAGCACCAAATAAGACCTCCTGGGGAGGTGGGAATTAAAATGTCCTGAGTTACAGAAGATCAAAGGCCAGCTGTTAATAGAGGATGACCCGGGTCAAATAGCGGTGATTCATGGACGAATGCTGCCCCTAGTGGATATTACAGCATACTTCCTGGAGGATGAGAAGTGAAGAATACTTCCTGGTGATTAGGAAGGACAACCTCTTATGCCTTGTACACACGGTTGGATTTTCCGACGGAATATATACGATCAGAGCTTGTTGTTGGAAATTCCGACCATGTGTGGACTCCATCGGACTTTTTCCATCGGATTTTCTGACACACAAAGTTTGAGAGCAGGCTATAAAATTTTCCGACAACAAAATTCGATTGCGTCAATTCTGACCGTGTGTGGACAATTCCGACGCACAAAGTGCCACGCATGCTCAGAAGAAATTCCAAAACGGAACTGCTTGTTCTGGTAAAATTAGCGTTCGGAATGGATATAGCACTTTCGTCACGCTGCAAAGTTTTAAATTGTTTAATGCAGCACACTTTCTTCTTCTTTATAATGCTAGAAGAATGAAGTAGTTTTGCTGCTCATATTCACACAGAGTTCTCACAAACTTCTTTCTTTATTATTTATCGTGATTTCATCAATATATTTTGATTTGTCACGTCTGACTCAAACATTTTCATTTTTTGCTTTTTTTTTTTCGGTTAGTATTTGTTTCAAGCCTGATCTTTTTTTTTAACTCCAGAATAGTTTTGGGTGTGTTTTGTGTGTCAAGTTACCACAACACCATTATTATCTTGTATTATTTAATCTCAAGGAGGTTGTTTGGTGTCTCTTGTTAATTTCACATTGTATTTTTGAAATGTAACTGCCTCCTCACAAACAAACTGTCCTTTTCGAAGGAAAACACACATAGGCGAGTATAATTAAAACAAAAATTCCTTTATTAAGGGCTCATAACTAAACAAAGAGGGAGGCAATGCTGGAGAGACAGCAGAAATTGGTGAAGCCTTTGGCCCCCAGGGCGCACATCAATTATTTTAATGCAAAATTGGTGGCCTGAGGAGTCCATATATAAGAGAGTTCAATCTGGTCCAGAAGTCCAAGAGATCATGAACAGCAGCAGATGACATGTATGTCCCCAGGCTGTGGTCATACAAGAGCCTGCATCTTTTGTCAGACCAGACTGAACCCATGGTCATCACTCTCTGGTCTTCCTTCCACGCTTCCTTCCACGCTGTGTCTGTGGTGGTGGAGTTGTGGCAGGAGGAGGAGAAGGAGGGGGATGGTCCAACTCACACAGATGGGTATTGGGTGTGATTTCGCCCCTCGCCCCCGTAGTTAAGGTTTTATAAAGAATGTCCTCACACATGAGGCGTTGACCCTCCTGCATGTCCTTCAGTTTTGTGGCAACCATGCAGGCAAAGGCCTCTTCGCGAGTGGGGAAGGCTCTGAGGGACGCAGAAGCCTCCTGAATCAGCCTGAGTGCTGAATCCTGCACGTTACTCCCCTTCCTGGGTCCTTTGTTTGGAAGGCGGAGGGGAGGGACCTGCGATTCTGTCAGGCTCCTACTGGGCCCAGCCTTCTCCTGGCTGCCACTTAGCCCCGCCTCCTCCTGGCTGCCACTAACCCCCGCCTCCTCCTGGCTGCCACATTCCACAGCCTCCTCCCTCCTCCTGTGTGCCACATTCCACAGCCTCCTCCTTGCTGAGGTCTTCCTGTGTATGAAAACGTGACATAGTTTTAGTTTTTTCTTCATCAATCACACACAATTTTCATATCATGACTGTTGCAAATTGAATGTTAACAAATATAACAGATTATCATTCTGAGCCCAGCACTTTTCATTCTTGTCCCTATTATTTTTGCCCACTATTGTCTATTGATATGTCAAACACTTTATTAAATCAGCAATTAGTGATCACTAATAACATCTAGTAAACATCATTTATTTATTGACCAGAAATCAGTAGAACAATGCTATACCTGGCTCCAGCTGGGCTCCTCCACTTTTTCCTGGCTGGAAGTCCCAGGCTGGACATCGGAAGCCTCAGCTGGGGTGGAAGATAGGGTGGAAGGAAGAGTGGAAGGAAGAGTTGAGAGGGATTCCCTGACTTCAGTCTTGTCTGACAGAAAACGAAGTCTCTCATAGTACCACAGCCTGGGGACATAAACGTCATCTGCTGCAGCTCCGGATCTCTGAGAATCCTGGACCTTCTTGCGCTCCCTAAGATAAGTGCTCCACAGGCCACCAATTTTGGCTTTTAAATAGGGGATTGTTGCCGTGGGGACCACCGGCTTCACCAACTCCAGCAGTTTCTCCAGCGCTGCCTGCCTCTTTTGTTTATTATTGCATTGGGGGTGTTTGACCTGCCACAGACAGGGCAGCTCCCTGTATTTGTCTATGAACAGGGGGAGGAAGTTGTGGTCATTGAAGCCATCCATTTTATCTGCAAGACACAACACAAGACAAGCCCTAATGTCAGGCTAAAGTCTCCTAATCTTGTCCCAATATAGGCCTCAATCTAGAATCAGTATAGGCCCAAGTTTAAATGTTACCTTCGTTATCACGATCTGCGCTTTCAAAACTCCTTCCTCCGCTCACAGATCGTACGTACTATGCACGCGTGTTACGCTTTATATACACTGCGCATGCGTGAAACTCCGCCTGCCCCTGACATTCTTTCTAGTCTATTCCCTGCCCCTTCTCGTTCAGCGCAGTGGGGAAGAGCACATGGCGGAGACACAACAGGTGCATGCTAATTAAAGCAACAACGAGGAGGAGGAGGAGGAAAGCCCGTAGCCAGAAACGTCCCGATCCCAGAGGAGACGTTTTAAGGCCTCAAATATGTCCTTTGGGGAGATGTTGGAGATGGTTGACATCCTAAAGAGGGCCGGGAAGTATGGACCTTACCCCAACCCCAATGTCAGAAAGGCCAAGATCATGGCAAAAGTTGTCAAGAGTCTGCAGAAGAATTTTGGTGTACGACGATCCAAGGATCAACTCAGGAAGCGGTGGTCAGACCTCAAATTAAGGGAGCACGATCAGTATAGAAGGATCAGGAGAGTGCTTCAAAAAAGTAAGTAGTTGTGCTGTGTTCCTAGTCTTTATTTTTATTACGTTCGTGCTGCTCCATGTGCTTTTCTTAACTGTTGTACAGTTTAAAATGGCAACTTTCATGTTCATGGGCACATTATTCATTCGTATGAAACATTGTTCGTTCAGCCTAGAAAACACCATGTTTTGTCCAGATGCAGTTCGAAACATTTTTTCAGGCATACTTCTGTTAAATAAATTTTGTTGTCTAGATGGGTTTGGAACTAGAATGTAATGCAAACTAGATTCTGGGTAAGGAGAGGACACTCAGCAGCTGTTTACACATCTGGACGCTGTAGCACTAGTGTGGGACACCAGAACACCCTTTTTATTAAGGGGTCCCACACAGGTGCTCCAGTGTATATTATAGGGGTGTCTCCATCTGTGAAGCTTGTACAAAACAGGTAAGTATTCAAGCTTGACAAAGTAAATAAATATTTCTTTATCTTGCAACTCTGCTAAAACAGACAATTGTACCCCACTTCCAAGCAATGTTTCATATTCCTATTTCTGCCATCAAATATCTGTGTGCTAAGTATACCTATTTTTTTTTTACATAGAGGAGAAAAGACTCGGAGGACACCACTCATCCGAGGAGACAACAGACCCCCCCACCTCAGGAAGAAGAGGAAATATCCCAAAGCCAACAGGAGGAGGAGGAAGGAGATGTGATGGAAATTGTCACCACAACAGGTGAGTGTCTGCGACCACAGGCTCAGGTAAAAGATGGATGCCAGCATATTTATAATACATGGTGTGTTTTTGTTTCTATATTTTTAGGTGATCGTGATGTTGTGGATCCAGGTCATTTCACCAGTGAAAGTGCCCAGATCCTGATCGGGGAGATCATGGGGTGTAATAGGGACATGGAAAACATCAATGATGTTCAAAACAAAATGAAGAACATCATTGATGTTTTAGGGAGAGTTTAAAACACCTCCAATTCCCTTACTTTGTTGTGCTTTTTTTAAGGAAAAAAATTTTCAAATTTTTTTACATAATCGTGAAAAGCCAAATTTTGAAGATGCACATAGTGTGTCAACATGTGCTATCTGCCATCACGGGAGATCAATGTATGCGTTTTGGGGGTGCAACCCCTTCCTCAATAATAAAGTAGCTGAGAGGAAAAGGTTGCACCCCCAAAACACGTCCCTTGATCCCCCGTAATGGCAGCTAGCACATGCTGACATTCGGCAATTTGTGTGCAGCTTCAAAATTTGGCTTTTCCAGGGATGACTTCACCCCATCTGAACGCAATATCAAACATAGTTTATAAATACTCATGTCTGATATTGCCTTCAATTTATAACAAAGTTGAACTTTGTAAGTTCCAGATTTGTGTATTTCTTGTGCCTGTTTTACCTTAGATGGACATTTCTACTTTTATTAATGTGACCCCAAAAATTGTTATACAACAAACGTGTTGGTTTGTTTTAAAAACCTTTTATAAATGCACATGTGATTGTGCTTGTATTAAAAAGATTGATAATCAATAATGTGTGGATTCTTCTTTCAATGCTCCGAAACTTTTGGTGTCGTAAAATTGGTGTTTTCTGTGACAATGGGGGTTATTTCCTAAGGGCAAATCCACTTTGCACTTTGCTGCACGCACTGAATATCCGATACAAACCCACAAGCACAAATTGAACAGCAGAAAACGATCTGAAAACCACGAGTCTGAAAAAGTGCGAATTGTCTCTCACCAAACTTTTACTAACACGAGATTAGCAAAAGGAGCCCAAAGGGTGCCACGCTTGGTTCTGAACTGCCCTTTTATAGTCTCGTCGTACGTGGTGTATGTGACCGCATTCTTGGCGATCGGAAATTCTGACAACTTTGTGCGACCGTGTGTAGAAAAAACACATTTGAGCCAACATCCATCGGAAAAAATCCATTGATTTTGTTGTCGGAATGTCTGATCAATGTCCGATCGTGTGTATGGGGCATTAAAGATTCTTATTTAATACAGATGGCTAGATAGGCGGACGATGGGTGTTTGTGTGGGTGGTGTCTGAGTGGGCTTTAAAAGTACCGACCGGCTGGAGTGACTTCCTCTTTTTCATTGAGCTCAGCCAAGACAGCATCTCAAGGAGAACCTTACGTAAAGAATAATTTATGTTTTTTTGTTTTTTTATGCTCTGTAATATTTTCCTTTAGTGTTTTTATGTTAGCATCCCTACTTTCTAGAGAAATAAAAGGAGACCCTTGCTTATTTAGGCAGTGTGTTTATTTTTATAGCTAGCATTGTTGTTGTACCATCACCATTAACCGAATCAGAGCTTTGATAGACTAGCTAACTATAAGAATAGACAAGTTAATACATACTTATAATAAATAGGGGAAACCTAAAACCACTCAATATTTATTTCATCTACTATGTAGCTGCACTAAACTTTCCTGCTAGGGAAACTCAAAAATCTTTTATAGGTTTCTGGATAAATTAAAATAATGTAATTTTTCTAAGTATGTCTAAGTATGCTAATAATATAATTTTGTTGTATATTTGCCTGTACTATGCAAAGAAGATGTTTTGATAAAACCAAGAAAAAACACCTGTTTAGAATTATGTAAGCTCTTTTAGCTTAGACCTAGTGTATCCTGCTATGCAACTAGGTTGCAAAAAGATATTTACTTTGCAAAGTGGCGAACCATCTGTATCCAGCATGATTAGGATAAGGATATTTTACACATAGGTGTGTACTGTACAGTCAATAGCTATTTTTTTTTGTTTTTTTTTTAAGAAAAATAAGTCTTCACATTGTTATGGGGCCCGAGCAGGAAGAAGGCTTGACCATGGCCCCAGGGATCAGGAATGTGGTGTCAGAATTTCTCAGTGTTTGTGCTCACTGAAATCCAAAGCTATAGATAGGTTAAGTTGTTGGCAGGAACCAAAGGGTGAGCATATTTAATTCAGGGGCTCTACACTCTAGATAGATGGTCAGGTATGGATTTTTAAGGGGGTCACCCCAAATGAAAAAAAATATGTGGGGTTACCCCCAAAATCCATTCCTGTCCCTTATCCTAGATAGGGGTCTCAGTTCGGTATGGATTTTTTAGGGGAATCCTAGGCAAAATAAAAACAAAAAAGTGCCCCTCTGTCAGGGATGCCATACACAGGCATCCAGCATGGGGTGATCAGATCGATGGGCTGCACTTAAAGAAACAGGAACAAAAGAGGGGCATGGTCTGCCGGAGATGGCTGCCTAGACACTTTGCTCGTCAGCCAGGAGAGTGAAACGGAGCAACACAGGCCCAATCCCCCAGTCAACCCACGGCCATCCAGCCTCCTCAAAGCCCAGACACCACATCCAGCCATGTCTCGGAAGAGGATGACGGACCAGCATCCACAAAAGCTGACGGCCTTCCTTGCCAACCCTCCACATAGGGTCAGTCAGAGCCAAAATGGTGCCTGCGCGGCTGCAACACAGGAGGCCTACACGGATCTCCCAGATGAGATCCCGGGAAACCAGGACCCTCAATGCCCACCCTCACCACCTAAACACAGAGCGGGAGGTAACCCCATCACAGGCAGCCCGGCGAAAGCCCGCATGCGGATGGATCCGCTGTCGCCCGCACTAATTGAGGCCCAGGCTTTCAGCCCCTTCCAATCGAACCAGGCCTTGCAATCCTCCATGGCCTCTTTCCCCACCACAGGGCAGCCTGTGATTGATACCACCCTAAAGGACATGCTGCTGTCACTCCAGTCTTTACTAATAACAGATCCCTCGTCCTTATTCACTAAAATATCCACAGACATGCATGTCATAGATGAGAGGGTGTCTCACCTAGAACACAGTATGGGGTGATGCACCATAACTGTCAATGCTTTAATAGACACCTATGCTGAAGTAAAAGAAGAGCAATCCTGGGTAAAGGCCAAGCTGGCCGACTTAGAGGACAGATCCAGGAGGAATAACATAAAACTGAGTGGAGTGCCTGAGTCCATACTACAGTTAGTCCTCCCTAAATATGCCAAGAAACATATGCATTTAATCGTTCCAGGTGCATCACCCAGGGATCTGATAGTAGATCGAATCCACAGAATCGCCAAACCCTCTCACCTGGCAGCCTCTGTCCCTAGAGATGTCTTAATGAGAGTTAATTTCTTCCACATAAAAGAAAAGCTTCTCACGGCAGCCAGAAACTACCCGTCGCTCCCTGGGTTGTATGATGAAATACTGCTATTCCCTGACCTTTCTAAATACACATTGCAGCTGAGGAGACAACTCAACCCGATCACCAAAGGTCTCCACAACCACAACGCTATCCAGCGACACTGCTAATATCAAGAAATGGCGCATCACACATGATCCACACTCTCCACAAGGGCATGCAACTGCTACACACCTGGGGAATCATCCCTGACCCACCGCAGGACTCTAACCCACCACTGGAACAACGTGACCCGCATCCATCTCGACGCACCCAAGGGAACAGTGGCACTTGAGAAGAGCTTTTACTATGAAGTTTATTGGGCCTTTACATCTTCACCAGTAGATCCTCTCCCTGTCTACCAGCTTTTCGAATTATTAATCTAGTTGATATTTGACTTTGTTACCCCCCAAAGTGGTTTAGGTGAAAATCTATCTTCTCTACTCCACCTACCGTTCCAACTGGTGGCCAACCCACCTCGTTACAGTTATCTACAAGTTCCAATTTTTTCTTGACTCAGTTCTATTTGTTAACCTTGTTGTTTTACAGCCACAGCTCTGCCTGTCTAGAGTAATCTTACATCCGCATCAGGTACATCAGAGTACACTCCGACCTCTGAGTCCTGAGAGACCAGCATCCTACAGCTAACTGTAAGTGTGTGTAATTCTCCACTTAACCATACAACACCAACAATGCCAATTACAGTGCTGTCCCTTAATGCGAATGGGCTCAACCACACAGCAAAGAGACACTCACTCTGGGAAACAGCCCTAAACCTAAAGTGTGGCATCCTCTGCGTACAAGAGACACATTTTAAATCTACAGCTACACCTGCGTGTGTGAATGGACATTTCCCTCATGTTTACTCTGCCCCTTTTACCTCTAAGAAAAGAGGAGTACTGATAGCGGTAAGAAATTCAGTCACATTTGACCTGAATCAAATAGCTTCAGACCCTGAAGGTCGTTACCGTAGTCTTGTATGTACCATTAACAAAATTGTTTATACACTGGTAAATATCTATGCTCCAAATGCCAAACAAATGCGATTTCTCCTACACTTATGCGTGTTGTCCAACCCCTGAAACAAGGCCACTTACTCATTTGTGGGGACTTTAATCTTATACCAGAAGTCCAATTTGATTCCACCTCTGCAACAAAACGCAGGGAATCCCCCCTGAAAAACTTCATTGGGACACAGGATTTGTTTGATGTATGGCGTTGCCTTCATGGAGCGGAGAGGGACTACACGTACTTCTCTCCTCTCCATAAGACCTACTCACGTATAGATATGTTTCTCACAGATAAATGGTTGCTCCAAAACATCAGCCCAGCTGTAATCCACACCACGACCTGGTCGGACCATGCCCCATCACCATTTCTATATCAGACTCCCCACAACAAAAAAACACCTTTCTATGGAGAGCAAATAACTACATCTTGCAACACCCATCCTACTCTCCAGGGATAACCGACTAAATATTTTGAACTCAACACAGGCTCGGTGTCCGCACCAGGTGTGGTGTGGAATGTGCACAAAGCGTATATAAGGGGTATACTGATTAAACTCAGCTCTCACCACAAAAAGCAGAGGGCAATGCGTATTGACACCCTTATCTCCCTAATAGCCAACCTAGAAAGTCAAAACAAGGCAAATCCTCAACCAACACGCTCAGCACAACTCCTGTCCCTTAGACAAGAACTTAGACTTCATCTTCTCCATACTTACGAAAATACACAGAGAAAATTAAAAGCCACCTCGTACTCCACATCTAATAAAGCAGGTAAAGCCCTTGCCCAATGAATCAAAGGTAGAAGAATAAAAAACAAAATAGGCCACCTATACCACCCTCACACGAAGAAAGAGCTTAGAAAGCCCCAGGCAATAGCTGATGCTTTCAGCGTCTACTATAGTGACCTATACAATTTACAGCAGGACTCTGACACATACCAACCCTCATCTGAGGACATACCGTATATACTCGAGTATAAGTCGTTCCGAGTATAAGTCGAGGCCCTAATTTACCACAAAAAAATGGGAAAAACTTATTGACCCGAGTAAAAGACGAGGGTGAGAAATGCACAGCTACTGTAAGTGTAAAAGAGGGTCAACCATGCCCATTTGCAGCCTCACTGTGCCCATTTGCATGCCTCACTGTGCCCATTTGCAGCCATAGGTCCCCCGACCTTCAAACTCGGTAGTTAAGTGTTTCTAGATGCCCCCTAGCTGCAGCCAAAATTTGGGGTCTCTGAACCCAAAGTGTCCCGAAATGACATTGCTGCAGATGGACACAGTTGACCGATTTTGGGGCCCCATATCTCGGGGCCACTTAGTGCTAGGAACCCTAAATTTGGGGTGCAAACCCAGTGGAACTAGCACCATAAAATATCAAAAGCTGGGATTTCTAGCACCAAGTGGCCCCGAGATATGGGGCCCCAAAGTTGGTTCAGAAAATGTGAAGCACTTTTCTGCAGCAGAGAATGACATTTTCCGAACTGATTTTGGGCCCCATATCTCAGGGCCACTTGGTGCTAGGAACTTCAGTCTGAGATATGGGGCCCCAAAGTCGGTTCGGAAAATGAAATTTTTTGCTGCAGAAAAGTGCTTGACTCCAGTATAAGTCGAGGGGGGCACTTTCAGCACAAAAAAATGTGCTGAAAAACTCGACTTATACTCGAGTATATACGGTAAATGAGTTCCTTAAGCACATTCGACTCCCATCACTAACGTCAGAACAACTATCCCGACTGAATGACCCTTTCACGGAACAAGAAATATTAGCGACCATAAAAACCCTCCCCACAGGTAAAGCACCAGGCCTCAAGGGGGAATACTTCAAGCAATTCACACAGCAACTAGCACCACACTCAACTACATTATTCAATGATGCGGCCTCCTCTTCAAAGTTCCCTCATGAATCTCTACAGTCGTTGATTATCACCCTTCCTAAACCGGGGAAAGATCCGGTGGCCCCCCAAAATTTTCGCCCGATCTCGCTCTTAAACTTAGACCTGAAAATCTATGCGAAAACGATCACCACACGACTATTCAACATCATGCCCACACTAATAGATAGAGACCAATCCAGCTTTACAACTGGCAGGCAAGCATTCAATGCCACTAGGAGAGTGATTGACATTCACTACGCTGAGACCAGTGAAACACCTTCTCTGCTCCTATCATTGGACGCAGAGAAGGCGTTCGACAGAATTCATTGGAAATACCTGCAACAAGTCCTCCAGAAGTTTGGGTTCAGGGGACAAATATTAAATGCCTTGCATGCACTATACACCACCCCCTCAGCACAAGTATTCTCAGCCGATATGATATCCCAACCGTTTGCCATAACCAATGGCACCAGGCAGGGGTGCCCACTATCCCCACTGATTTTCAATCTGCTCATGGAACCCCTATCGGAACACATCAGACAAAACCCTAAAATAACAGGTTTTGAAATAGGCCACAAGTCACACAAGATCAGTCTGTTCGCGGATGACGTCATCCTCATGCTAACCAATCCGACGTCTTCCTTGGTAGAAGTACAAAACACCCTCCGCTGGTTCAGTAGAGTTTCCTATTATAAAGTAAATGCCACAAAATCGTATATCCTTGACCTAGGCCTGGACACCACTACCAAAAACCTACTCCAAGCCCAATCCCCCTTTACATGGGCGGAAAACGACATATCATATTTGGGGGTGCAACTGACAAAATCAACGAAAAATCTTTTTAATTGTAACTTCAAATCATTCCTCGCCAAACTCCAAAACGATGTCCAACAATTGGCTAAGCACGAATTAACATGGTCAGGCAGACTCGCAGCATTTAAAATGTTACACTTACCCCAGTTACTCTACTTATTTCAAACCATTCCCATCCCTATCCCGGCATCTCATTTCAAATCTCTCCAAAACAACTCTCAACAAACTCCTATGGCAGGGCAAGAAACCCAGATCTGCGAAAACTACACTCATTAAACATAAATTTACAGGAGGGGCCAGGTCTATCGACTTCGAAAATTATTACTGGGCATCAATTCTGACCGAAATGCAGGACTGGTTCCGGCAACACCCCCACACTTTATGGGGACAACTGGAGGCAGCATCAATCAAACACAACAACCTACAAAGCTGGCTCCTGGGAATCCCCCTCGGCATCCCCCATATCTAAGCTTCGGCTCTTGCTTGGAAAAAAATAACTAATCTAGAAACAACACAAACTAGCCAATTCTCACCACCTCTCCCGATAGACATACTACAACACTGTACTATGGACCTCTCTCTGAAACACTGGGCATCAAAAGGTCTGAAACACATACAAGCCATATTTCAGGGGAACGTACTATTATCGTTCCCACAACTACAACAGAACTGTAATCTTCCTCACACGGAACTCTTTACCTACATCCGAGTTAAACATTGCATTTCTCACATAGCTACCCCTATGTACACAAAAACTAAAAGGTATCTCCTTCTTTTACAATGCCTTCCATCAAAAACGTGTATTTACCAAATCCAAACCACACCTTCACTGGGACACTGACTTGGGTCAAACTTTCACAGAAGCACAATGGCTAGTAGCCCTACACTCTATATACAATGCCACTCACAACTCCGCGTTTTGGGAACTCACACAAAAATATCACTATGGTGGTATCTCACGCCCACTAAATCGGCGACATTCAGCAACACAGCCTCGGACATATGTCAGAGGTGTAACACGGCTAGAGGAGACCTACTTCACACACTTTGGTCCTGTGCATCCATACAAACTTATTGTAAAAACATTTTTCTCATCCTGTCAGACATCGCACAAAGCCAAATACCTTCTACACCAGCATTAGCATTGCTAAATCTGTCAATTGAAACAATCCCCAACCCACTGAGAAGAGTAGTAACGAATATCCTCCTACCAGCCAGGCTGAGCCTAACCAGCCTCTGGAAAAGCGAACAGTCACCTACCATAGAAAACACTCTAAACACTCTAGATCTAGTCAATTTACATTACAACTATGAGCTTATGTTAGCCTCTAGTATAGGCTTGATTAAGAGAACACAAACTGAATGGCTTCCCTGGACTCAGTGGTCTCGAGCAGAGGTATTTATATGAACCCAGTAACTCTGATGGTAAATCCTAATAATTTTGAACCTGGACATGTTATATGAGCCAAAACCACTGTTTTGTTCTTATGAATGGCGAACCTACGTAAACCTTGAAAATTCTACCTATATCTATGAGCTGTAATACTTGTTTTGATATTGTGAAAAAAATCGGAATGTAAACTTTAATCTCTTCTTGTTGCACATTTGAAAAATCAATGAAAAGCTATTGAGAAAAAAAAAGAAACAGGAACAAAAGAGTAAGTGAAAAAGGTATATTTATTAAGATAAAGACACACTTGCAAACCAAACAATAGCAAACCCTAAACAAGTAATGAATACAAAGAACACAGCAAACCCCAAATAACACCTAGCTAGCTAACTAAACACTTTATACAAATGAAGGAAAAACACATAGGCAAATAGGGGTAAGCAAAAAGGGGAACAGAAGCCATGTATGGGGAAATAGACCATAGTGGGAGCAGGCAACAGGGGACAGGTCTCAGGGTCAGGATACAGGATACAGAGTCCAGGACAAACGACAGGAACAGATCAAGGAACAGATCAGGCAGGGATAAGGCTTGCAGGGGGGATTCTAAAGCCCTGAGCCTTGGTGAAGGGTGGGCTTATATAGTCCAGCAGTCCCACATCAGGTGTGGCTTGATTGTCAGTGAACATCTCGGCTGGGAGACACCCGCTGGTGGCCATCAGAACTACACCCCTTGGTGCTAAACGCAACAGTGGAACCAGCAGGTGAACGAAGCAATGACACGGTTCCTGACAGTCCCCCCCCAAGAGGTGGCCTCCGGACGCCCCATTCTGCCCTTGACTTGACAGTCCATGTGGGTACTGGATCATCAAACATCTGATAAGGCTGGACATCAGGCACCGGAACAACAGGCTGGACAGTAGGCAGAGGCACCGGAACAGGCTGGACAGCAGACACTGAAACAGGCTGGACAGCGGGCACTAAAACAGGCTGAACATCAGGTAGAGGCACCAGAATATCAGGCTGGACAACAGGCACCGGAACATCAGACTGGAAAGCGGGCACCAGATCATCAGGCTGGACAGCAGGCAGGGGCACCAGAACATCAGGCTGGACAGTAGGCACCAGAACATCAAACTGGGAAGTGGGCACCAGAACAGGCTGGACAGCAGGCAGAGGCAGCGGAACACCAGGCTGGAAAACGGGCACCGGAACATAAGACTGGAAAGCGGGCAACGGAACATCAGACTGGTCAGCGAGCAGAGACACTGACACAACAGGCTGGACAGTGGCCACTGGAACAGGCTTGACAGTGGGCACTGGAACAACAGCCTGGACAGCGGGCATTGGAACAACAGGCTGGACAGCGGGCACCGGAATATCAGACTGGAGAGTGGGCACCGGAACATTAGACTAGAGAGCGGGCACTGGTACAGCAGGCTGGACAGCAGGCACTGGTACGGCAAGCTGGAAAGCGGGCCCTGGAACAGCAGGCTGGAGCGGATCGGCTGGTGTGGAGGCAGGATTGGGTAATGGCAGGATTGTATAGGTTGGGAAAGACTTCCATTTCTTTTTGGGTTTAGCCACTGAAGACTTGTGTGTGGATACAGGGCTGTAGGTAGTGGGTGCAGCTGGTGGAAGCAAAGAGCGGAAGGATGGTAAAACATTGGAAGCAGTTGAGGGGAGATTCAGTGAAACTGTTGCAGGCGGAAGAGAAGAAGTAGAAGGGTTAAAGGCAGGGTGGGTGCAGCAGGTCGAAACAGGGTACAGGTACTTAGTTGGTAGCAGGGTTTATTGGGCAGCAACTGTGGTTGCTGTGGGTGAAGGAGAGGAAAACATTTGAGCAGGCTGGTATCTAGCCACAGAAATGAGTGGTTGGAAGCTGACAGAGGGTGAGTACAAACTTGACCAGGTCTGTAATAATGATTGTACAAAATCAGATTTGCACACCGCTTGTCTGACCAGAGACTGCACTGAATCAATACATTCCACAAGCACCTGTTGAGGACAAGCTGAGTATTGCTCAAAGGAAAAGGCTGAGTCATCCTCCAATAGCCAAACTAAAGACTCCACCTGAGTTGCACTAAAAGGGGGCATATAATCATCACCTCCACTAGGGGCATTAGACAGGGCAAACTGCACAAATCTAAATGAGTGGTTGAACGTCCTCAAACAGAAAACTGCCCTGATCAATGAAAACATGAGCCAGACGGATACATTCTAACAACTGCTCTCTAGTGTGCTCTCTCAACGTCTGATAGCAAAAATCTCTGTCATCTGTTGCCAAGAGTGAAAAATACAAAATATCTTCCAGGTGCATCTTGCAGTAATTGAGTAGGTGCTCAGACCTCATTCCCAGGTGCAGCCGATCTGATTGTATTGCCGCGTACACACGGTCGGACTTTTCGTCTACAAAAGTCCAACGGACGCTGACGGACTAAAGCTGGCTGGTAATCCGATCGTGTGTGGGCTTCTCCGGACTTTCAACTGACTTTTTTAGCCTCAAATCCGACGGACTTTAGATTTGAAACATGCTTCAAATCTTTACGTCGTAAGTACGACGGACCCCGAAATCCGCTCGTCTGTGTGCTAGTCCGACGGACAAAAACCCATGCTAGGGCAGCTATTGGCTACTGGCTATGAACTTCCTTATTTTAGTCCGGTGTACGTCATCACGTACGAATCCGTCGGACTTTTGTGTGGTCGTGTGTAGGCAAGTCCGTTCGTAAGAAAGTCTGCCGCAAGTCCGCCGAAGGTACGTCGGAAGTATGTCGGACAGGCTGTCGGACTTTTGTAGACGAAAAGTCCGACCGTGTGTACGCGGCATATGGCTTCAGAATTTTGTCAGGGATGCCATACACAGACGTCCAGCACGGGGTGATCAGATGGGCTGCATTTAAGGAATCAGGATCAAAAGAGTACCGTAAGTGAAAAAGGTATATTTATTAACCACTTCCCTACCCGCCCATAGTCATATGACGTCCACAGATGGGATCTCCCATCCTGGGTGGACGTCATATGACGTCCTGGGATTCCCGGCCGCCTAGGGGGCACGCGCGTGCCGCCGGGAGCACGCGCGCCCGCCGCGTTCCTCGGGACCCGGTGCGTGTGCCCGGCGGCCGCGATGTCCGCCGGGCACCCGCGATTGCCCGTTAACCGGGCCGGCATGTGGATCTGTGTGTGTAAACACACAGATCCACAGCCTGTCAGCTCTGAGGAGAGCGATCTGTGTTCCCAGAACAGAGGAACACTGATCGGTCTCCTCCCCTAGTGCGTTCCCTCCCCCTTCAGTTAGAATCATTCCCTAGGAAACATACTTAACCCCTCCCCGCCCCCTAGTGGTTAACCCCTTCACTGCCTGTCACATTTACACAGTAATCAATGCAATTTTATAGCATTGATCGCTGTATAAATGTGATTGGTCCCAAAAATGTGTCAAAAGTGTCCGATGTGTCCGCCATAATGTCGCAGTCACCAAAAAAATTCGCGATCGCCGCTAAAAAAATAAAAATTTTTTTTTTTTTAAAAAATGCCATAAATCTATCCCGTATTTTGTAGACGTTATAACTTTTGCGCAAACCAATCAATATACGCTTATTGCGATTTTTTTTACCAAAAATATGTAGAAGAATACGTATCGGCCGAAACTGAGGAAAAAATGTGTTTTTTAAAAAAAAAATTGGGATATTTATTATAGCAAAAAGTAAAAAATATTGTGTTTTTTTCAAAATTGTCGCTCTTCTTTTGTTTATAGCGCAAAAAATAAAAACCGCAGAGGCGATCAAATACCACCAAAAAAAAGCTCTATTTGTGGTGAAAAAAGGACGTCAATTTTTTTTGGGTACAACGTCGCAGGACCGCGCAATTGATGTTAAAATTGCGACAGCGCTGAAAACTAAAAATTGGCCTGGGAAGGAAGGGGGTGAAATTGCCCGGTATTGAACCGGTTAAGATAAAGACACATGTGGCAAACCAAACAACAGCAACCCATAAACATGTAATGAAAACCAAGAATACAGCAAACCCCAAATAACACCTAACTAAACACTTTATACAATTGACACATAGGCAAACAACAGGGATAAGCGAAAAGGGGAACAGAAGCCAGGTACGGGGAAACAGGCCGTAATGGGAGCAGGGAGCAGGGGACAGGACTCAGGCTCAGGATACAGAGTCCAGGACAAACGACAGGAACAGATCAAGGAACGGATCAGGCTCAGGCAGGGATATGGCTTGCAGGGGGAATTCTGAAGCCCTGAGTCTTGGTGAAGAGCGGGCTTATATAGTCCAGCAGTCCCACATCAGATGTGGCTGGATTGTCAGTTAACATCTCGGGTGGGAGACAGAACTACACCAGAAATACAACAGTGCTACCAGCAGGTGAACCAAGCAATGACACGGTTCCTGACACCCCCTTGCCCATCTCTGATTGGACAAGGTGGAGAGACAGGATGGTGATGTCAAGCACTCCATTTTGTCTAACCTAAGAACATTCTGCATTCATTCAGAAAATGCAACCCATTCTCTGAATGGTGCCTGTGCTGAGCAGCTGATCTCCTGTGTTCAGCAACAAAAGTGCAGTCGCTTGACACAGGAGATGATTGCCTACTTCAGTGATTTCCATCTTCTAAAAGCAAAACATGAACATTTTTTACCTCAATGCATTCCCTGCATTAAGCTGCAAAAAGGTTCTAGTGAAAGTATCACCCCCTCACACCCCCCTTTAGTTATCTGAACCTGATCTTGATCCAGTGCTCTGCCCATCTGCAGTGGTGCTGGTCTCTCTTGCTCTCTCACAGGACACAGGCAGAAACAATTGGCTCCTGCTGCTGTCAATCAAATCCTGTGAGGAGGTAGTGGTGGTGGGGCCGAGCCCCGCTGTGTTTGTCAATTGACACACACAACCTTTCTCAGGAGTGAGCCCGCAATTTTACCACCATAGGAAGTGGCTTCCTATGGTGGTGCATCAGATAGAGGAGGAGCCTGAGGCACTGATGGGGGACCCCAGAAGAGGAGGTTCAGGGACACTCTGTGCACTCTGTTGTACAGAGCAGGTAAGTATACCATGTTTATTATTTTTACAAAAAAAATAGCCTTTTACAAATATTTGAACCCTAAAATGTTACATAACACAAAACATAACCTAAACCCTTGATTATAAAGCACACATATCAAACACAAAGCTAGCAAGCTGAATAAGGCCCACCAGGCCTTTTCATGTGGCCCTCGCTCGCACCTCTTCTGCAGCTGCGGCACCCCTCATCTCAGTCTCAGCAGCTGGCAGCAGAGAGGAGGACAGAACTCCCCTGCCAGATCCTGCGCTTCTCTGTACAGCCGTGAGAGGCTTGTCTCTGCCCCCATCTCAGCAGTTGGCAGCAGAGAGGAGGACAAAACTCCTCCTACAGATCCTGCGCCTCTCTGTGCAGGCACAACACCACCTCCTCTCTGCCTCCCCTGGTCTCAGCATTTGGCAGACTCCAGAAGCTGATTCCAGCCCTCCTCTGGTTTTCCTCCAGACCTTGCACTTTCTGCTTCCCAGCTCTGCCCCCAGCTTCTTCCCAACACCAGCACAAGGCAAGGGGGTGTACTGAGATTTAAGGGAGGGTGGGGGACTTGACTTCAGATAGTGGGGAGGATCTTAAAATTTGATGTAAGGGGGGTAGGTCTGGACCTCTAGTTTTACAGATACAACCAGCCCTTTGAGGGCAACCATAATGCTGATGTGGCCTGTGATGAAATTTAGTTTGAAACCCATGCTATAAAGTATATGTAAAGCCGATGGAGATACCTGCTCTGGCGACTCACCTTGGAGAGCTTTTTTCTCACTTCCTGTTGAATCTCCAGGACAAAAGATAATAAGCTGACTCTGGGTCACAGGAGAGCAAAGGTAAGTTTACTCCTGTAACCTACAGTCATGAGAAGTTTGTCCAAAAGAGCCCTTTTAAAGACAATAAAAACTGCATAGTCAGTAGGGTATTTGATGCCCCCCTCTTCCCCTGAAATAAATTGATGAAGGGGTAATTTGGAAACCTTCCAGGCCCTCTCAACTGCACCATAAAAGGCTGCAAAGATGTATTACATAAAATAGAAATAAAAAGTGACCTAACACTTGCATTACTGATCTAATTATATATACACAGCCATCAATATAAGTGTTTGTATAGCAAATCTTTTTTCTAGTTTTGGATGGAATAGAGAAGGATTAGAACCCCTATTAGCAGCTACTGACAAAAATGACCAATGCACCACAAGTTCTTAGTAGCAAAACATTGCTTATGCAGTCATAAAACAATGACAAAAGCTATGTTTTGCGACCAAGACCTCAGTCAGTACAAATGTGAATTGGATGACAGGGGTGGCACCACAGATTTCTGAGGATTCACTCACCTCTAAAAGTATAAATTATGAACTGTCATTAGTAGGCTGACATTTTAGAAGAAGTGATATTGTGTTTCTTTAATATGCTACACAAAATTACAAAATGACCTCCTTCAGTGGAAGTAAACTCCCATACATACATTTTACCTATAGGTAAGTCTATAATAAGGCTTACGTATAGGTACTATTAATACCTCCTAAATGTACACCGTATAGCAGATATTTACTGTACATGCAGCCGGTGACATCACCGGCGCATGTGCTCTGAGGGAATGGCCACCCGGGCCATTCCTTCAGAGAAATAAAAATCAAATTGTTGCACCGTTACTCCATTATCTAAATATATAGTATGCACAAAAGTCTATCTATTGAAAAATAGTGAAAAAGGGGAAAATAAGTCCAAAATTCCAACTAAGAGTCCATATAGTGAACTTAAAGAATAATGTCAATCCAATTTAAATCGGTTAGAATAGCATATATCAGCCAAAATACAGCACCACATCCCGAATTGTATAGAACAAAATGAAATAGAGTAAGGAGACTTTTAGATGCTGAAACCTCCTAATGGAATAATATATGACAATGATGTAAAAAAATAACAACATTTTATTAAATACATAAAAATTTTGTTTAAGACGTGTAACAAAAAAATGAAACAGCAAACTCTGTATACACCTGTAAACAGCTTCCACAGCAAGGTGAGCAATTTCTTCAATAGTCACAAAAATGTGTAATCATGAACTATGATAAACACTCAGGACCAAAGTATGAGAAAAGAGACACAGCCCAACGTGTTTCACATGGTAGCTTCTTCAGGGGTTTTCGTTGACAGAGAAGTCGGTGCAATAGATTTGATTCAGTAAGTTGTAGTTCTGGAAAAATCTCAAAAGTGGCATTGCACGTTCCCACCAGGGCACTGCAGAATGGGTCAAATGCCTGTCTCAATTATGTAGGTCTGATACCAGCCCAAGAAAAGCTGTTTCACAAAGCACATCAGAAATCCCATACACAGGAATTGGGGATTCCAAGCAAAATTGATCAAAGTTCTACCATGCTGCACTGGGAGAAATCTCCACAGAATAGCCACAAACAACTGCAAAGGTAATGAGCAGCTTTCAAATGCTAATATGGTCGCAATGTTAAATCTTCAATCATGGCGGAAAACATCAAAAAGCCAACTGCAAAAAAAGGCTCCCTTCCTGGTCTCACAATAACAGCAACATTTCCTATGAAAAGCAATCTCCAAATGAGAATCCACTTTTTTTTTTTAATTGCACTGAATTATACAATCGGTCCCCATGCACAATATTAAATTTAAGCAAGCTTAATAAATCACCTAATTGATTAAATCAGATATTGTGATACCGTATTGATAATTAAAATGAAATATATCATTTCATAATAAAAGGATTTCGGTACCTACACATTATACATTAATCATGCATAATAAATTCTTACCAAACATATTAAAATATTTAGATTAAAAAGAGGATGGTCTGAATAAAAATAAAAATTTAAAATGAAAAATAAAGAAAGTCTAGATAGATTGAAGAAAAAATTAGCTATTGTTGATGAAGCTATTAATATCCCACTCAACATTTAACCCATTTGCTTGATGGGATCTTAACTAATATATCCAGCGGGTTTCACGTCTGGATATATGCCTAACCATATTACTACCCCTCCAGTGTGGTATACCAACCTCAATACCTACTACCTTCACTAGTGATGGGTCTTTGTTATGTTTTAAAGCAAAATACCTGGAGAGGTTGTATTTTGGGAAGCCCTTTTTAATGTTGGCTAGATGCTCTCCCACTCTGATATGTAGAGCTCTCTTGGTCCTCCCCACATATTGCTTACCGCAACTACATTGGAGTAAATATACTACATTCTTAGTAGTAATGATTTGCGTTTATGGAAGAACTAAATGTTAATCTTTTAGGTATTAAATGGAATTATGAATTTAGTCATCTGGAAGTAAACTTTCTGGATTTAGTTGTTATGAGAAAAGGTAACGGATTTAGTACAAAGAATTAAAAAAAAAACTGATAGGAATGCATATATACCTATGTCGAGTTGCCATCATCCCAATTGGCTTTCTGGTTTTCTGAAAAGCCAATTTTTGAAGATTAGAAAGAATTGCTCTGAGGATAGCGATTTCTGGAGGCAATCTGAGGCGAATAGGCAACAATTTTTGGAAAAAGGATACTCAGAGGTGAAATTTGACACTACCATTCAACAAGTATCTTTACCTGTCAAATGTCTCCCCTCTGTCTGTTATTAGACCCGAAAAACTGCATATTCTGTGGGTGGGTCTGTTGTCTGAAGCTCGGTGGGTGGAGTCGTGATGTCAGTAGACTCTCCGCCCACCTCTACACTCCCCTTGTCAATAATATGCATTTTCTCCTTCTGCTATGATCTCTAACATCCAGTGAAAAGACAGGAAAGTAACCACATGACTTCAGCATGCCAAATCATGCTGAGGTGTGGAACAGCCAATCCTTGCAGAGCTGCTGAAGAAAGGAGTGGGAGGGAATTAAAAAATACTAAAAAATACTACATGTCTCTAATGGGGCGTACACACGGTCGGACTTTTCGTCTACAAAAGTCCAACGGACGCCGACGGACTAAAGCTGGCTGGTAATCCGATCGTGTGTGGGCTTCTCCGGACTTTCAGCAGACTTTTTCAGCCTCAAATCCGACGGACTTTAGATTTGAAACATGCTTCAAATCTTTACGTCGTAACTACGACGGACCTCGAAATCCGCTCGTCTGTGTGCTAGTCCGACGGACAAAAACCCACGCTAGGGCAGCTATTGGCTACTGGCTATGAACTTCCTTATTTTAGTCCGGTGTACGTCATCACGTACGAATCCGTCGGACTTTTGTGTGGTCGTGTGTAGGCAAGTCCGTTCGTTAGAAAGTCTGCTGCAAGTCCGCCGAAAGTCCGCCGGAAGTCTGTCGGACAGGCTGTCGGACTTTTGTAGACGAAAAGTCCGACCGTGTGTACGCCCCATTAGGCTAGTGCACAAGATATGTAAATCACTTTTCACTCACAGCAAGGGGGAGTATTTGACAAAGTTTTTCTCTGTTTGTCAAGATTTATCTCACTGAACAATAAAAGAGGATTGCTCAGAGATGGATTAACTCTGTGTGGCAAGACTGGGCTCAAATGATAGGAAATCTTATATTCTACAGTATGATATAAAAAAAAAAAATTTCGGGTTTACATCCACTTTAAGAAGCATTGGAGAGTATTAAAGAACAATGAGGTGTTGCGTCCAGCCCTCCCTGAACAGCCCAAAGTCATCTTTAGGAAAGCTCCAGGATTAAGACACCTTAGAGCCAGGGCCATCTTAAAGCGAAAGTAAACCCATCCATAAAACAGTTTCATTTCCAGCAAGTGTTTATTTTAAATTTAAATTTTTAATTTTTATTCAAACCATTCTCTTTTTAATTTAATTATTTTAATGTGTTTGGTAAGAATTTATTATGCATGATTAATGTGTAACGTGTAGGTACTGACATCCTTTATTATGAGATGATATATTTGGTTTTAATTATTAATAAGGTATCACAATATCTGATATTTGATGTATCCAGGCATAATCATGATTATAAATACAATTATTAGGTTTAATCATTTAGGTGATTTGTTAATCTTGCTTAAATGTAATATTGTGCATGGGGACAGATTGTATATGCAGTGCAAACAGCAATACACTCCGTCATGGGTGACTGAAATAGAGCGCAGTGGATCTCTAGGAACATGGCCGCCATGTGATGTGTTTTGAACTACACTAATATGGTGGTGCGGTTCACGATGGTTTAATTACTAATAGGTGGATATACTGTTTTCTAGTGTTCAGCACCAGGATTTTTTATTTAAAAGGAAGTGATGTGAGCACTGCTGACCCTTACTGCCTCACAGAAGAAGTCCAATTGAACGAAACATACGTGAGGCTAGGCATGAAGCAGCGATAAAATCGGTACAGCCGTGGAGGGTGCCGGATGAACGAACGAATGTTTCCACATAAGCCTATTTTATTTGATCTGTTGTAAGTAGAACTTTTAATAAACTTGTGTGTGCCTTTTAAACGAATGTTGCGCAATGAATCCATCTTCCTCTTCCTTGTGATTTGTAGACATATGCGATTAGTTTCGTACGAATCCGAAATACAAATTTTTATGCATACGAATTCTGTACGAAATACGAAATTTCGTATACGAACTTTGGATCCAAATTCCGTTACAACAGAATCGGACAGAATGTTCGTTAACTACGAATATTTGCTATGATAAAGTTAAAAACCCCAGGAAGTCAGCACAGCACAGGGATTGTGGGAGCCCCTCATAATGATAAAATCATCATAACGAACATTCGTAATTGTTACGAAAAGTTTACAAATCTAACGAAAATTCGTATTTCGTACGAATCCGAATTGAATTTTGGACACGAATTACAAAATACGAATTAACTTTAATACGAAATGGAACGAAACTAAAAGAATTTATTGATGGCGCACATGTCTAGTGATTTGCTGGATGGTCTGACTTTGGAGTTCCTTTGAAGGGTAATCGCTGTGAGGGATATCTCTCTGGAATCCAATCAAGTTGGCTGGATAGCTAAGATGGTTATACCTGTAGTGAGGGGTGAATGCTCACTGAAGTGCTTATAGACCTTGGGAGGTCATAATATCTGCTAAGCAGATATATTTGCCATACTTATCCTGTGGGGAGCACCGGATGTCTGCACCGATTGAAATGGGAGTGACACTATTTTTTAAGTTCACTATATGGACCCTTAAGCCTCGTACACGCGATCGGATTTTCTGCAGACAAAGCGTCTGACTTTTGTCCAAAGGGTGTTGGCCAGGAACTTGTCTTGCATGCAAACGGCACACAATTGTTGGCCAACAAACAGGAATGTAGTGACGTACTACGTGGTCTTTCATCTCTTTAGCCCCACCCTTTGGGCACCTTCTGCTAATGTTGTAATTGGTGAGCACTGATTCCGAGCATGCGTGTTTGTACTTTGGACTTTTGTCTGACAGACTTGTGTACACACGCTTGGAAAATCCGACAACACACCGTTGTCTGCAGAAAATTTATAAACCTGCCATCCATCATTTGTCCACGGAAAGTTGGCCAACAATTGTCTGATGGAGCGTACAAACGGTCGGATTTTCCGCCAACAGCCTGTCATCACACAATTCCCATCGGAAAATCCGATTGAGGCTTTAGTTGGAACATATGACTTATTTTTTCCCCTTTTTCACTATTTTTCAATAGATGGACTTTTGTGCACACTATATATTTAGATAAAGGAGTAACAGTGCAACACTTTGATTTTGATTTCTCTGTTATGATGTGTACATATGTGTAAGTGCTGCTGTTTTTCACTTGTTTTTTACTCGTTTGGAATTATCATTCATTTACACATAGCGCAGATTATTTTTTTTTACTTTCCTTCAGAGCCCTGTGCTGCAAACGGTGGCTCCCGTGCGCATGTGCGTAAGTGACCTCACCACAGCTCTGGCCACTCACACAACCGGTGTCTGTGAACCCAGAAGGAAGACCAGGTGAGGATGGAAGCCCTGTCAGCGATGACAGCAAGTCACTGGAAGGGCTTTGTTTTAAGGTAATTTTCACATATTATAGCAAAAAAATGAAAAATCAATGGCGATTTACTACCACTTTAATGTTGAACTCTGATAAAGGCAAATATTGAATACAAGTGTCACGTTCATTATTCCTTGGAGTGCTTTGTGTATTTCTTCCAGATCTGTGCAATAATCTAGTGTGAAACTTTCCCTTCTGTACAGGAGCTTCCTGTAATAAAGACCAGTCACTGCTGCTTTCTCTCCTTGTGCAAGGTGACAGGTCTTGTCTCCGCCCCCCTTCCTGTAGATTTCTGTAGTGGATGGGGCCTGCTGGGTCCCTCCCCAAGCTCTGATTTCCCTGCATCCTATGTACATCACAGTGATGATACGGCTAAGTTTACTAGGTAATATCTGGGTTTTCAAAGGCACATGGTGCACACAAAGAGAGTTTGTATCTTTTGTGGCTATTGAGCAATATATTTGAATAAAATTTTTTTGTGCCTGGGGTTCAGTTTTAAAATTAGACACGATTCAGTAACTTTAAATGACTCATTCGTTTTAAGCAACTCCTACTTTAAATCCTCCATCCACAAAAGACTTTCTGACGTCTTCTCTTCTGTTTTTAAAAAGTGATTGCTACTTTGCCCTAAAATTAGCAGTATGAACTGTGACTCCCTGCTATAGCCCTGAAACCCTCCAATTCCCTGTTTACCATATGCCTGTGCATGGTTTAAAAATAAAACAAAGGATTCAGTCTCTTTATTCAGCACATCCCCGCCAGGTGTAGTGACATACACCCTCCATATTGATTACATTTATTTTTAGAAAAAAAGATTTCTTACTCAACAAAACTGGGCTAACCAACAAATGATCCGATATTTAGAAGTTCTGGGAATCAGTGGCCATACACAGGTTGATAAGTAATCATTTTCTTTTGATTCCAATTGATTTCTCCTGATAGGAATAATCAATCTAGAGTCAACAACACAATCAATCAATATTCCATACACAGGGAAGTGGACTTTAATTTTACATTAGGAAGATACAGTCGTAAGTTATAGATTGATCTCTGCTTCTATGTGACCTCATAATTTGATCGATCAAAATACAATTGTGCTGAGCTCAGTAGAGTAATCACAAACATATTAACTGCAAAAGAACATAGACCAGATTAAACCATTGTTTGCTCATGCACTATGTATCAAAAGCAACTGCCATTTTATGAATCAAAATACCTTTTTTTTGTTCTTTTGTTGTATCTCAGTGTTGTGGATTTGCAGATTCTTTGCAGCCCCTTCCAAGCCGCATGGTATTTCTCAGAACGAATGTACTGTTGGTGTAGACCAGGGGTCTCCAAACTTTCTAAACAAAGGGCCAGTTTACTGTCCTTCAGACTTTAGGGGGGGCCAAACTGTGGCCATTGGTAGTAGAAAAGGTCCCGATGGCAGTGGGAAAAAACGATCCCCTATCGTTGGTGTTAGTGGGAGGAACTGTGCCCCATCAGTGTGAGTGGGAAGATATGTGTCCCATCATTGGGGTCATTGGGACGAATGGTGCCCATTCATTAGTGTCATTGGAAGAATTTAACCCCTATCATTGGTGTCATTGGGAGGAATTGTGTTTCATCATTGGAGTCATTGGGCTCCATTGTGGCCCATCATTGGGAGGAATTGTGTCCCATCATTGGTGTCATTAGGCCTCATTGTTGGTGTCATTGGGAGGTATTGTGTCCCATCATTGGTGTCATTAGGCCTCATTGTTGGTGTCATTGGGAGGAATTGTGTCCCATCATTGGTGTCATTAGGCCTCATTGTTGGTGTCATTGGGAGGAATTGTGTCCCATCATTGGTGTCATTGGGAGGAATTGTGCCCCATCGTTGGTGTTAGGATTATTGTTCTCCTGTGATCAGTCAAACTCCAGATGTATTGAAAAGCAGACAATTTATTTCAGATGTGTCGACACAAACGGGTAAGCTGTTACATCAAAGCAGTTAGATTGTAGAGTCACATAAAATACAGGATGTAGCTTTCTTATATATGCTCATAGACAAATACTTCTATTGGCTAAGACCCACCGGTGGATTGTTGTTTGACAGACTTTATTTCCAATCACAGCAGGTCTTCACAAACTTTCCTAGATAAGAGCATAGCACTAAACTGTTCCTAGTTTTTGATACTTCAACCAAGCTTCTACATTCCTAGATAAGCACATAGCATACCAGGGCGTGGTTGTTCCTCCCAGTGCCATTTTGTTCAACAGTTCATCACATAAGTAAATATGGATAGCAACTTATAAGATTTTCCTTACAGTTGGTGTCATTGGGAGGAATTGTGCCCCATTGTTGGTGTCATTTTGAGGAATTGTGCCCATTGTTGGTGTCATTGGGAGGAATTATGTCCCATCCTTGGTGTCATTGGGAGGAATTGCGCCCCATCATTGGTGTCATTGGGAGGAATTGTGCCCCATTGTTGGTGCCATTGGGAGAAACTGTTCCCCCATCATTGGTGTCAATGAGAGGAATAGTTCCCCATCATTGGTATCATTGAGAGGAATTGTGCCCCATCGTTGGTATCATTGGGAGAAATCGTGCCCCTTCGTTGGTGTCAGTGGGAGGGGAATTTATGCCCCATTGTCATTATCAGTGGATGAAATAGTGACCCAAGGGCCAGATAAAAGCAAGCAAAGGGCCCCCTCAGGCCGCAGTTTGGAGACCACTGGTGTAGACTATGCCTGTGTGTGGGTGTGTTGAAATGGCCACTTGTAGTCTCCAACAGGTGCCTGTGTGAATATGCAAGTGCACAGTTTGGAGACAGAGAGAGCGCATTGTCGCCCTATAACAGGAAATTCATGGCAAAGACTTTCATTGCAGGATCCCCATGTATACGTTAATGGCAGTTGCAGATTTAAAAAGATTGAAATGGCTTTTGAAATGACATAAACATATTAATATATACGATTTTGGTAATGGCATATAATTTAAGTGGTGTATTTCAAAACAGTTTGCAAAACTATTTTTCCTGTGCAACCACAAGTGCAGTTGCTGTTTGTGAATGCGGGCAAAGTTACTAGCTGATCCAGGGAATGTCCGATTGCCTGTTGGAGGATCGGGAAGGAATGTTTTTCCCCGCTGGAGCAATTGGATCATGCTTTATTGTTGTTTTTTTTTTGCCTTCCTCTGGATCAACTGTGGGTATAGGATAGTGTATATGGAGGTTCTCTATTTTTTCTATTTCTGTGTGTGTGTTTGTGTGTTTTTTTTCTATGTTGGTTGAACTGTGTGACTCAGGTCTTTTTTCCAACCAGATTACCTATATAACTATGTAACTAGGTTATTTTCTCAGTAGGCTGAATGCTCTTCAAAGAATGAATAAAATTACAGTATTATGGCCACTAGATGGCGCTAATGATCATATTAAATATGTGTTTTGTTCCTGTAATCATCTGCTCCATCTAGTGGCCATAATGTTGTATTATCCTGATACATCTTATCGTGGAGAGAAAACAACCTAATATCATTCCATTTTGCCCCCAATCACACAGGACAAATGTACATGCAGGTTTACTGACAAATAGCTTGCAATTGTGTTATAAATACACCCCAATGTGAAAGGTAGGGGCAAACTCTACAACTCCTATTTCTGTGTCACTGTACCAATTAGTCTTAATACTAGGGACACGAAAACACTGTGATAATCAGCTAACATACTGTATCTTTCAAAAGAGTTTGAAGAAATTTCTTGTGTTGCTCATACCATTTGTTACCAGCTCCAGCTGTGTGTATCTAATATCCAATGTATCCAATGGAAATGAATATGAATATGAGATTATTTCTTTCAGATCCATTTTTATACATCTATGTTTAATATCTAGAAGGTGGTTTAACCTCTGGCTATCTGCAAGCAGCAACACACATCATTTGAACAGATTAGGTTGGCTCAGTTTCCATAACAGAACACATCATAAAATATGTAAAGCTTCAATTGCTTGGAACATTGGAAATGATAATGGTCACACTGAAGTGTAAATACAAGTAAAATCTATAACACAGACAAGATATAAATGCAGCCATATAACTATGTAAAATATACTGAAATTTAGTTTACATTTTTCCAAATTTCTGCAACACTGTAAGACTACATGCACACAGCTGTAAGATTTTTGCTAATCATATAGGCATGTTCCAGTGTAAATCAGTAAAATACTTGTGTTTAGATGCATTTAAATGCATAAAGTCGCATATGAATGAATTACATAAATACAATTCTAGCTCTATATCCTGCTCTGTTTTCAATCGGGGAATGCACTGCTTGCATTGGTGCCTATGCATGCGTTTACACATCTGTGCACTAAAAATGCATGTCTTCAGATGCAGATTTCTAACATTTTTTGGTTATGGATCTGAATGTAGAGTGTGTGTGCAGACACGTGTACATGTCCAGAGTCAGCTGATAGCGGGCTATTGGCTGCTATTAGCTGACGGTACAGAGCCATTGCAAGCTCTGGTAGAATCCCGAAAATATTGTCGGGGTCCACCCAGCTGTTTGAATGACAGCTAACTCCGCCGCCTCTCAGCATACAGCTGAGAACCAAAGCCAGCTGCGCCCTCCCCTGCATGGCACTCCAGTGAGTGCTGATGGAGCAGAATGGAGAGCCAAGACTGACAGTCACTGCTCTCTGCTCAGAGCAGACTGAGAACTGAGCGATCAGCAGTTATGTGATCACTCAGTTCTCAGTCTTAGAGCCGATGTGGGACAGCTACAGCATCACATTGGTGCTGCAACATGGAGGTGAGTACGTGGGTTCATTTATTTATACGCCTGTACTTCTCCATTAAAGAGCACCTACACTGTTGATGCTGTTCCAAAAAGGCAAGCAAAGGGCAAATAGCTGGTCACGAGTATTGCCTGTAGGCAGTGCCAGATTTAAAAGTAGGCAAAGGGGGGGAATAGCACCGGGTCCCTTGGCCAGAGGGGGCCCCAGACTTCCTTTATAAAAAAAAATGTAATAATTATAAAAATCTGTTTTATTATTAAAAAAACAAAGTGTGTGTGGTTGTCAGGATACGAACAATTAAAGCGTTTGTTACCCTAACACTTTATATACCTGATATGTGCCTGCTGTATCATGTACTTGTATGAGAACGTATCCTGTTCTCTTTGTATTGCTTATTTTATGTGAAATCCCTGGTGTTCCTGCTATTCCCCTTGCTATTAAACTGACCATACTAAGCAGGAGAGCACAGCATGGTCAGTAATCTAGCTATGTTGGGAACTCAGTGTACTCTCCTCCAATGATCAGACTTGTCCTGACATGCCCCCCACTGCACAGCCTTTCACTGGCAATCTCAGTGTGCTGCTGCTGCTTCTCCACCCCCAGCTCTTATGCTGAGAACAGAGGGAATGTGATCACTTATAAAAAAGGGGGAAAAATGTATTTTTTTTTATATCTATACAAAAATATTTTGGCTTTTATGCCTATTTTAAGCTGAATGGGTTGTTTTACAAGGTGATTGTTTACAATCACTTTAAGGCCACTTTTACACTGAGGCGCTGGCTGCGTTAGCAGTAACGCGCTGCTAGCTTTAGCGGCACTTTGCCGTAGTTTTAGCAGCGCTTTTTGGGCACTAGCGGAGAGCTTTTAACCCCCGCTAGTGGCCGAAAAAGGGTTAAAAGTGCCCGCAAACCGCCGCTGCTCAAGCTCTTTGCTTCAGCAGTGCTGGTGATTGTTTTCAATGGCAGGGGCAGGGGTATACAACGCTCCTAAACCGCCCCAAAGATGCTGCTTGCAGGACTTTTTTTCCCGTCCTGCAAGCGCACCACCCCAGGGTGAAAACATTCGGGCCTTCACACTGGGGCTGCAGAAGAGGCAGTTTACAGGCGCTTTTCATGCACTATTTTTAGCACAAAAACACCTGTAAAGCGCCTTAGTGTGAAAGTGGCCTAAGTCTGACTTCAGAGGCAAAGAAAGGGATGAGGCCTTCTGAAATTACCATTCGAGATAAGTATGAAGAGCTGGGAATGGATGCCAGGAACTTCTTTGGTAATGCAGACTACAAATCAACTAACAGCACGTCAACAAAGAGAAAAAAGCGATATGATGCAAACCCAACATCAGTCTGAGAGAAAAAAACAGTTTAGAGAAAAATTCAGATGTGAAAATTTCAATGTCATTTTAGATCGGTTGTCTGTTCCCTTATAAGAACGCATGGTAGTATATCAATTAGTGTATGACAGGTTCAAAATAATAGTCAACTTATGTAGTCAACCTGATGCAGAAAGGAAAACTGAGGCTAAAAAAAATGAATGCTTTCCCTCAAGACTTCAGTAGTGTGTTTGTTGTGTTTGTTGAGGAAATTGTGCAGTTTGCAGCCTTTGCCAAGCTCCGGCCATGTCTCACTCCATCTCAATAGGCAGTTTTATTCATGATAAAGGGTTTGCTGATATCCTTCCAAGTGTTAATGTAGCTCTTAGAATATGGCGGTAGTTCCTCTGCTTCCAATTATTTTGATTGGATTACTGGTTAATTTACCGTCACGTTCATAGAGGCCCTGTCCTGGGTGGAGGCACCGCCAACTTTATTATCAAACCCACTCTTCCACTTAGCGAAGGCTCTGGTTTTAATAATCAGTGGTGTACTATGGGGGGGTGTGGTCAACACTGCATGCGGACTCAGCTGTCATTTATTTTTTAAGCTGCACAGTGCTGCACCACTATCTTTTCCACCGCAGCACCATGAAGAAAATGTAAGCTCCTCAGCCTCGGCTATACTGAAAGCTGCAACCCACAGTGGGAGGAAGTTTCCTCCCCTCTCTGCTTATATGACCTGAGCCGAAAGTGGGACCTCCACTCACTGTGAGCACCCACCCATATGGTGAGGGAGTTTAGAAAAGAATCTATACTTGGGAGGGGAGGGAAGTGTCTGTACTAAGGACTCTATATGGGATGGGAAGGGAACTGTCTGTACTAAGGACTCTATATGGGATGGGGATATGATCTCTACTTAGAACTCTATATTGAATGGGGGGGGGGAGGAAATGTCTGTAATTCTGAGCAAACAAGATGGCGCCTCGGGTGCTTCCTAGGGGATGTTGTCCTTGGACTTTTGAGGACGTCTAGAGGGATGCTATGCCTCAGGTGGGAGAAGCCTACAGTATGTGACAACATCATGCACGAAGTACCCGGGGCGCTATCTTGCTTGCCCAGAAGTCTGATATTGAATGCCCTTGATCTCCTATTATATTGTGAGTGCACTTGTTTAACTTAACTTGTTGAATACTTTTTTTTATAGTTTTACATCATAGAGCTTTCTCTTTACCTAAGATACTTGAGGTGATTGTAGCCGTATTAGTGCAATTGTGACAGAGACTAAAAGTATCAGGGACAGTACTCAATTGTCTCCTTACCTATGGAAAGACCTGCATTGGAGTCATGAATAGAGAGAGACGGGAGCCATTCTAACTCTTGTTTGATGGATCACTGAAGAGTATGAAGACTGACACCTATATCAAAAAGCACTGTTTGACCTCCTGACAGTTGTTTGTACATCTGTTGACTTGAGGCACGGTGATGGAGTTTCACAAACATATGAAAATTATAGAAGGTACAGTGGATAGGTAACTCTTTTTCACCTTTTATATAAAAAAAAAGTTGAACTTTTTTTGCCTTTTAAGGACTGTTTTCTGATGAATGGAACTTTCTTTGTGTAAAAATTGAAGGATTATACTGATTCACTTATCACTTGCTGTATATGGTTTCAAAAACGCACGACACAGTATTATTTATATCATGTATGGTTTAGTAATAAGTTGTAATATATTGCTTAAAGGGAGCGTGGCACCATGCTTTTTGGTTTATTTTATAATTTATGTGAAGTGATTACACATATTGGTGTTTAGCAGCTTTTTTTCTTCAGATCAATTTCTATGTGTTTTTGAGCTAATTTTATTTTTTTGTCATATATTGGTGTAACGTGGGGGTCAGTGCTGTATCTTGGCCTAGGCCAACAAGGCCCAGGCCTAGGACAGCACTTTACAGGGGGTCGGCAAGATCAAAATCAGAAAAGAGTCCCCGCTGGCTTGCACTATACTTTTGGTGTAGCGCCAGTCTTATGAGGCGGACTGGGCCGGGGGGGCAGAGTCCAGGAGGCAAATCAGTCTGGCGCTCCCATAAAGCTGCCACACTGTTGCCTACCGGTATGATAATACCAGCCAGTGAGGACGTTCAAACAGACCAGTGGCCGCACTTAAGACAACTGGTCTGCTGGCCGCTGATAATAAGTGTGGCACTGCAGCCTAATGCTGTGCCTACCCTCCTCCGTGGAAACCTTGGGAGGAAATTACGATACGTAACTTCCTCCCGGGCTCTGTGTGAATAGTGCAGAGAAGAGAGGAGGGAAGCCCTCAGGTATGGCATTGCTTCAATATAATTCCTTTCAATTCTTTAAACACCCTTGTCCTTGCTTGAGCGAGCATATTAAATTGCATCATATACATGTAGCACTGGTAGATTTACAATCTACCGCAGATTAGGTAAATTTAATAAATTGTGTGTTAAGAAGGTTAAAAGTTTGCCTCTGTTCCAGCTTGGCTGATGTTGTGTGTGCTTCCGTGCTGACCGGTGGGTGTCACTGTTACCACTGGTCAGTGTTGGAAAGGCAACGTGTCAAAGTGTATAGATGCTCCTCTGTCTCGGAGACAAGCTTGGTAGAAGTGGTCCTCTGAGTTGCATTCTGGGAAGAGGGTATTTATGGGACAGACGCCATGTTCTAGGGGTTCGTTTTACAGCCACCTGCTGGTCCTCCTGGCCGACAGGTATGCGTTAAGGAGCTACCTCGTGGTCCTCCGATCAGGAGGCCCGCGGTGCTACGGCGCAGGGGTGGGTCCAGAGGCTTGTCTGGGGCCTACCACCGCGGCCGAGGAATGGTCCTGAGCTGTCGGTCCTGTGTGACGAAGCTGGACGGCCGAGGAGATCCCAGGGGAGGACCCGTCTTGGAGAGATCACGCAGTGTGCTGGTCTATGGAGGGGCCTGTTGACTCGGCTGGAGGACGTATCCAAAAGAAGTAACCATACAGCATAGTGTTGCCAGTTCGGCTTAAAGGTTCAGGCACTGTGACTGACTGTTCACTGCAGAGAATCTAATACATCCTGTGGTTACCCCCCCGAAACTAGTCTGTGGCAGAGACTTTAGATTCATGCTGCATACTGGCTGCTAGACCAGTGAGAGAGGCCTATCCAGACGAGCAAAGAGTGTGTCCCATGAGGGGAGCGCATTCCATATAATTATCTGAATTCTACCGGGACATTTGTCGCTAAGATTTTGCAAGATATTTGAGTTTCTCCTGAGAGTTTCCTTTTCTGCCTCTTTCCTGCAACTTCCTAAAGTTTGTATGTTCAATAAAGCATTGAAAACGTACTCCAGTGTTGGTGTGTGTGTCGTCCAGAAGTAAACTCAATGGAACCCCTAGACCGGTGGCGGTAAAACCAAGGGAAGCAAACTGAAGGTAACAGACCCGCTTAAACTAGCAGCTCCACCGTGAGTTAGTGCTACATGTGGGGGCGTCATCCGGGATTTGTCGACCGACAATTGTTGCAACCCAGTGGAGTGTTTTACCGGGAGTTTACAGAGAGATCTGGACTTTGAGAAAAAAAAATCTTTTCAGGAAGCAGAAAGGTTAAACTGCGGGACTTTGCTTTTAAGTGCGTAGACGCTGGGCGACAGAAGAGGCCCAGGAGCTACGTGGCTGAAAGAACAAGTGGGAGAAGTTACCCTACTTGCTACCGCATGGAACGCGTGTAGTGTGCTTGGCGCCAGAGGAAAAGAGAGGCCTCGTGATCGTGCTGAAAAGATCAGAGTGTGGCCATGGCTTTTCCGGCGTTGTGGGACCCAGAGTGTTCCAAGCAAGCACCGTGATGAATACTGTGCAATCTAGAACTCTGCTCACGGATACTGGAGTTCGAATGAAGCCGCAGGGGAAGTTTGTCCTGTATACCTCAGGAGATGTTGAGGGACTGGGCATGACCTGCCATCGATGTGGAGGATTGGCCGTGCATCTTCGTCCATTCGGACGATGTCCGCAGTGTGGAGAGTACTTGTTTGTGGTGGAGCCATCTACTATGCCACCCTGTGCCCATCGGATGGATTGGGTGACAGGTATCGCTACAGTAGAAGCTGCTACTACTACAGAGAGAAAGCGATGGGCCGCCACTTTGCCTGTTGCTACCGAAAATGTTTCAGAAAGAGACACTGCTGCTGCCGTCTCATCAGGAGACATTACTTTGATTTCTGAGTCCACTACGCCTGTTCCTGTAGTACCTACTCAGAAGAAAGTGGGCTATGTGAAAGCTTCTCGCGGCTGTGGTCGAGGCCTACCCCAGAGGTTACCTGAGCCGGAGCTAGCAGAGTCTATGCCTGGAACGGGTAAGCCACTGTTGAGGAATGTAAATAAGTATTTGCCCGCGGAAGAATTGAGAGACTCAGAAATAGAATCCATGTCGGATCTTTCCGGGGATGATGACTTGTTTGAAACCATGTCATAAGAGCTATTGTGGTCACAAGGCGAAGATGTTGCCTCCACAATGACCCTTCCTGAATGGACTGCCATGAGTTCTGGGAAGACGTCACCTGTGTGGAGACGCACAGTGCTGTTGCTGGAACTTTGTCAAAAGTTATTGATTCGCTACAGACACTGGCTGGGTCTATGGTGAAAAAGCCATTAGATTCCTGTGTGCCGTCTGGTATAGGAAAAGACAGACCTTTGCCAAAACTTGCTCTCTTGCAAAGGATGTTAAACAAGTGTGTGGCCGCAGAGTATGGAATGGAGTTCCCCTATGTGCCCCAGGATGTCATGCGGGAGATTGAAGCTAATCGGGAACTTTGGTACAGTGACGCTGTTTGGGACTACTTGTCTGTGCCTAAGCCCTTTAGAAAGACTGGATGTTCTGTCCGGATGGATGAACGCTTTAACGGATGCTTTGTACATTGGAACTATGGTCGGCTTATCTATGCTGATAAAGTGGTAATCTGCAGACCAGGAAAGGACAATGCTGTATATTTTATTACCACTGTAGATAAAGAAGGAAAATATGTGACTTTGCCAGATCCTCGGTTTTACTGGTAATTATGGACACTTACTTTGAAGTTACCTAGTTAGATAGCGACAGGGTAAAGAGATCTGCGTGGTCAAGATCTACAGATCCTGTTCTGTGTTCAAATCCAAGGACTTCTGTTTGCTAGCCGGATTTCTTTTATAAAAAAAGTTCTTACCCCGGGATGGACTCCTAAAGTATATTTTTTTCTTTTTCTAATATAAATCATAGGAAGAGAGTTTCATTTTAAATGAGGCTTTGCTCCTGGTGTTGCGCAGGTTGTATATATGTGTGTTTAAAACCCTTTCATGACTAAGCCTATTTTTGAAATTTGGTGTTTACAAGTTAAAATCCATATTTTTTGCTAGAAAATTACTTAGAACCCCAAACATTATATATATTTTTTTAGCAGAGAATCTAGAGAATAAAATGGAGATTGTTGCAATATTTTATATCACACGGTATTTGTGCAGCTGTGTTTTAAACACAAATTTTTGGAAAAGGCACACTTCCATGAATTTTAAAAAATCCAAACAGTAAAGTTAACCCAATTTTTTTGTATAATGTGAAAGATGATGTTACGCCGAGTAAATAGATACCAAACATGTCACGCTTTATAATTGCACGCACTCGTGGAATGGCGACAAACTATGGTAGCTATGAATTTCCATAGGCGATGTATTAAAAAATTTTTTACGGTTACCAGGTTAGAGTTACAGAGGAGGTCTAGGGCTAGAATTATTGCTCTCGCTCTGACGATCGCGGCGATACCTCACATGTGTGATTTGAACACCGTTTACATATGCGGGCACGACTTCCGTATGCGTTTTCTTCACTGCGCGAGCTCACGGGGACGGGGGCGCTTTAAAAAAATTTTTTTAATTTATTTTATTTATTTTTAGACTTATAAATTGTGTTTTAAAAAAAAATGTTTTTTTTTTTACTTTTATTGCTGTCACAAGGAATGTAAACATCCCTTGTGACAGTAATAGGTGGTGACAGGTACTCTTTATGGAGGGATCGGGGGTCTAAAAGACCCCCGATCCCTCATCTGCACTTCAAAGTATTCAGATCGCCGAAAACGGCGATTCTGAATACTGTGTATTTTTTTAAAATTCGGCGCCATTGGCAGCCAAGTAAACGGGAAGTGACGTCATGACGTCGCTTCCGCGTTTACATTGAGAAGGCTGGAACGAAGCCGCCCACAGCTTCGTTCCAGCCCGCCCACAGCCGCTGGAGGCAGCCGATTGGACACCGGGCCTCTCGATCGCACGGGAGGCCCGGTAAGAGCGGCGGGAGGGGGGGACGTCCCCTCCCGCTCCTCCGGTATAACAGCCGAGCGGCTTTCAGCCGCATCGGTTGTTATATACGGGTAGCCGATCGCCCGCTCGAAACAACGGTACCGGGATGATGCTTGCAGCTGCGGGCATCATCGCGGTATAACCCCCGAAAGCCGAGTACGCACATATGCGTACGGTCGGCAGGAAGGGGTTAAAATGTGTTTCTTTTTCAGGGATTATCGAATCGTATGTATAGCTGGGAGGCTTTTCAGCTAGTTAGTTAGTGAGGATGTGTAAAACTGTATTGTGGTTTTGTTCGCGGCTGTGAACATAATGTTTTATAAGATATAAATCTCATAATGTCTTTAAACTGTCCTTTCTCTCTCTTTGTCTATCTAAAGTTATGAGAAACTCAAATGCTACTCTCAGGCTTGAGAGTTACTGTTACTGTGTTCAGGACAGACATTGGGGACAACGTCTATTGTAGTGGGGGGAGTATGTAGTGCTGGTAGATTTACAATCTACTGCAGATTAGGTAAATTTAGTAAATTGTGTGTTAAGAAGGTTAAAAGTTCGCCTCTGTTCCAGCTTGGCTGACGTTGTGTGTGCTTCCGTGCTGACCGGTGGGTGTCGCTGTTACCACTGGTCAGTGTTGGAAAGGCAACGTGTCAAAGTGTATAGATGCTCCTCTGTCTCGGAGACAAGCTTGGTGGAGGTGGTCCTCTGAGTTGCATTCTGGGAAGAGGGTATTTATGGGACAGACGCCATGTTCTAGGGGTTCGTTTTACAGCCACCTGCTGGCCTTCCTGGCCGACAGGTATACGTTAAGGAGCTACCTCGTGGTCCTCCAATCGGGAGGCCCACGATGCTACGGCGCAGGGGTGGGTCCAGAGGCTTGTCTGGGGCCTACCACCGCGGCCAAGGAATGGTCCTGAGCTGTCGGTCCTGTGTGACGAAGCTGGACGGCCGAGGAGATCCCAGGGGAGGGACCCGTCTTGGAGAGATCACGCAGTGTGCTGGTCTATAGAGGGGCCTGGTGACTCGGCTGGAGGACGTATCCAAAAGAAGTAACCATACAGCATAGTGTTGCCGGTTCGGCTTAAAGGTTCAGGCACTGTGACTGACTGTTCACTGCAGAGAATCTGATACATCCTGTGGTAGAGGATTGTGCAGATTTACCCCCCCAAACTAGTCTGTGGCAGAGACTTTAGATTTGTGCTACGTACTGGCTGCTAGACCGGTGAGAGAGGCCTATCCAGACGAGCAAAGAGTGTGTCCCATGAGGGGAGCGCATTCCATATAATTATCTGAATTCTACCGGGACATTTGTCACTAAGATTTTGCAAGAAGATATTTGAGTTTCTCCTGAGAGTTTCCTTTTCCACCTCTTTCCTGCAACTTCCTAAAGTTTGTCTGTTCAATAAAGCATTGAAAACGTACTCCAGTGTTGGTGCATGTGTCGTCCAGAAGTAAACTCAATGGAACCCCTAGACCGGTGTCGGTGAAACCAAGGAAAGCAAGGTGAAGGTAACAGACCCACTTAAACTAGCAGCTCCACCGTGAGTTAGTGCTACATACAATTAAGACTTAATTGTATATGAAAGCAATAATATTTTGGACCTGTTTACCACATATGTGCTATCAGAATATGTCACTGGATTAGTGAGATTACTCCTATTTTATAAGATATTTGGACTTGTGTTTGCTGCCACTGATTATTTCACTTATTTGTAAAATGACTAGGGACTTCCCAGTTATTATACAAATAAGTGAAATAATACTATGATTACAATCAGTGGCAGCAAACACAAGTCCAAATATCTTACAAGATAGAAGTAATCTTACTAATCCAGTGACATAAGGCTGCACTGATGGCCACTGATATGGCTGCACTGATGGCCGCTGATATGGCTGCACTGATGGCCACTAATACGGCTGCATTGATGGCCACTAATAGGCTGCACTGATGGCCACTCATGAGGCTGCATGGATGGGCACTGATGAGACGGCACAGATGGGCACTGATAAGCTGCAGTGATAAGCTTCACTGATAGGCAGCACTGATGGCCACTGATAGGCAGCACTGATGGCCACTGATAGGCGGCTCTGATGGCCACTGATAGGCGGCACTGATGGCCACTGATGAGGCAGGCACTGATGGCCACTGATGAGGCAGCGCTGATAAGGCAGCATTGATGGCCACTGATGAGGTGGCACTGATGACCACTGATGAGGTGGCAATAATGGGTACTGATAAACTGCACTGATGGGTGGCACTAATGAGGCTGCACGGATAAGGCAGCACTGATATGCTGCACTGATGGGCACTGATGAGGCTGCACTGATGGCCACTAATACGGCTGCATTGATGGCCACTAATATGGCTGCACTGATGGCCACTAATACGGCTTCACTGATGGCCACTGATGAGGCTGCATTGATGGCCACTGATGAGGTAGCACTGATGGCCACCAATGAGGCGGGACTGATAAGGCAGCACTGATATTTTGCACTGATGGCCACTAATGAGGCGGCAATGATGGCCACTGATGAGGCAGCAATGATGGCCACTGATAAGGCGGCAATGATGGCCAGTACCCATCATTGTTTGATAAACTGCACTGATGGGCACTAATGAGGCTGCACTGATATGCTGCACAGATGGGCACTGATGAGGCTGCAGAGATGGCCACGAGGCGACACTGATAAGCTGCACTGATGGGGCTGCAGTGATGGGCACTGAAATGCTGCATTGATGGGCACTAATAGGCTGCACTGATGGCCACTCATGAGGCTGCATGGATGGGCACTGATGAGACGGCACAGATGGGCACTGATAAGCTGCAGTGATAAGCTTCACTGATAGGCAGCACTGATGGCCACTGATAGGCGGCACTGATGGCCACTGATAGGCAGCACTGATGGCCACTGATAGGCGGCACTGATGGCCACTGATGAGGCAGGCACTGATGGCCACTGATGAGGCAGCGCTGATAAGGCAGCACTGATGGCCACTGATGAGGTGGCACTGATGACCACTGATGAGGTGGCAATAATGGGTACTGATAAACTGCACTGATGGGCGGCACTAATGAGGCTGCACGGATAAGGCAGCACTGATATGCTGCACTGATGGGCACTGATGAGGCTGCACAGATGGCCACAAGGCGGCACCATTTAGCTGCACTGATGGGCACTGATATGCTCTGATATGCTGCACACATGGGCACTAATAGGCTGCTCAGATGGCCACTGATGAGGCGGCACTGATAAGGCAGCATTGATATTCTGCACTGATATGCTGCACTGATGGGCACTAATAGGCTGCACTGATGGCCACTGATGAAGCTGCACTGATGGCCACTGATGAGGTGGCACTGATAAGGCAGCACTGATATGCTGCACTGATAGGCTGCACTTGTGGCCTCTTATAAGGCGGCACTGATGAGGCTGCACTGCTTTGCTGCACTGTTGGGCACTGATGGGGCTGCAGTGATGGGCACTGGTGAGGCTGCACTGGCAGCAGGGTCTTAAACAGGAAGGGGTGTGGACTTGACAAGAAGTGGTGGGTCATATTTAAATTAGCGGGTGTACGAGTTTAGTCAGGCCTAGGGCGGCACAAAACCTAAATACCCCACTGGAGGGGATCATGCACATACCTCTCAATTTTTTGAGATGGGAACAAAGGACGCCTATTAAAAAAAGTATATAGGCATAGGACCCACCCCTTGCCACGCCCCCTTACCTGCTTCTTGACCACGCCATTGAAAAATTATGGTGGGTGGGAACCCTACTTGTCTGGGAAGACGTTGTATAACGTCCTCCCGAGAACCCGCTTTGTGCGGTCTCTGCGGGCCGCACCAGAAGGCGATCTGTCACCTGCTGTGTCAACCAGACAGAGCAGATGACTGATCAGTGTATCAGCCCAATGCCAGTACCATGTGCTCACTGTGACCAATCACAGCAGATCACATGACAGTTGTAAACAACGAATGGCTTCCTTTCATGCCATTCATTGTATACAATTGTGTTGGTAGCCGTGATTGGTTACAGTGATCACATTGTACAGACAGGGCAAATCACAGCCCATTTGTACCATATGATTAGCCGTGGCCAATCACAGCTAATCACAACAATACACAGTGTCTATACACTGTCATTCAGTAAAAATATTTGCTTATAGCAGTGAAATTCACTGCTATAAGCAATAATAGCATATAAAAAAAATCCTGATCAGCTCTCCAGAGTGGTACATTGTTACTATGATAACACTGTATTGTTCTGGTCACAGTATGTAAAAAATAAATGTAAAAAAAAGAAAAGAAAAAATATTAAAAAAAAATATATTATTTTAGTTTTTTTGTTTTACATACTGTCATCAGTCAGTGTCCCTGGTCACCGCCACACCAGTTATATGATGACACTCTACTGTGCTGGTAAGTATGTAAAAAAAAAAAAAAAATTGTGACAAAAAAATTATAACTTCAATAAATGTGTCATGCTTCTTACTAAATACCTCAGACTGTCTACTTTCCAAAACCGGGACATTTGGGGGGTATTTGTGCTGTCCTGGCATTTTCAGGTCTCAAGAAATGAGAGCCATCAGGACTGATCAATTTTCAGATATACTGTGGGTAAAATGAGTATTGAACACGTCACCATTTTTCTAGGTAAATATATTTCTAAAGGTGCTATTGACATTAAATGTTCACCACAGGTCAGTAACAACCCATCCAATCCACACATACAAATCAAATAAGTTCAGATATTAAGTTATGTGTAATAAAAATGAAATAACATAGGGAAAAAGTATTGAACACATGAAGAAAGTGAGGTGCAAAAAGGCATGGAAAGCCAAGACACCAGCTGAAATCTATCAGTAATTGGAAAGCAACCCTGTCCCTTGTCAGTGCAAATGAATATCAGCTGGTTCAGTCTCAACTGATGGTCAATAAAAAGATGTCTCATTATGAAGGTGTCACACAAGAAAACATCTCATGATGGGTAAAAGCAAAGAGCTCTCTCAAGACCTTTGCAACCTTATTGTTGCAAAACATACTGATGACATTGGTTACTGAAAGATTCCTAAACTTCTGATTGTTCCAGTGAGCACTGTTGGGGCCATAATTTCAAAGTGAAAAGAACATCATTTCATCATAAACCAGCCATGACCAGGTGCCCCTCGCAAGATTTCTGGCAGAGGAGTGAAAAGAATTATCAGAAGAGTTGTCCAAAAGCCAAGGACCACTTGTGGAGAGCTACAGAAAGACCAGGAATTAGCAGATACAATTGTTTCAAAGCAAACAATAAGTAATGCGCCCACCCGCCATGTCCTGTATGCACGCTCCCCACGCAAGACTCCACTGCTGAAGAAAAAGCATGTTGAAGATTGTTTAAAGTTTGTTGCACAACATCAAGAGAAGCCTGTGAAACAATGAAAGAATATAGGTGAATATGTGACTGGTAGCTGGGCCTGGGGTGATGATTTAGTGAAGTAGCTGCCCCTTTAAGAATATAAAACTATATGCATACTAAAACAAAAAGTAAAGGTGTTGGCACTATCAATCAAGTGATGAATCCACCATAGAAATCAATGGTTATAAATCATGAAATAAACGCAAACATATGAAAAGTCCAAATGTGACAATCCCAACACTATAGAAATAATTGGATGCTTCTGATTAGAGTGTTCTTCAAAGACTTCACCATGAGTGCTCAAAAGGTAGATGGCAACTCACCACTTTTTAAGGTAGGTCAAAATGCGCTTTGTTAAATAAATCTAACCTTCTAAACCCGGTACAGTTCCCTTCTGATCCCAGTATTGTTCTCTCCTGATCCCAGTATTGTACCCTCCTGATCCCAGTATTGTGCCCTCCCGATCCCAGTATTGTGCCTTCCCGATCCCAGTATTGTGCCCTCCCGATCCCAGTATTGTGCCTTCCCGATCCCAGTATTGTGCCCTCCCGATCCCAGTATTGTGCCCTCCAGATCCCAGTATTGTGCCCTCCCGATCCCAGTATTGTGCCCTCCCGATCCCAGTATTGTGTCCCCCCGATCCCAGTATTGTGTCCCCCCGATCACAGTATTGTGTCCTCCCGATCCCAGTATTGTGCCCTCCTGATCCCAGTATTGTGTCGTCCTGATCCCACTGACACGAATGATGGGGCACCATTTCACTGACACAAACGATGGGGCACTATTTCTCCCACTGACAACAATGATGGGACACTCACATCAATGATCACAGTACACAGCCAGCTCATCATCAGCTACACTGACTGTCCAAGGGCCCCAGGTGCATGGGGATCTATAATAATCTTGCATTACTTCATACTTGCCAACTGTCCCGAATTTCCCAGGACAGTCACTGCATCATCTGCATTGTGCCCTCCTGATCCCAGTATTGTTCCCTCCTGATCCCAGTAATGTGACCTCCTGATCCCAGTATTGTGCCCTCCTGATCCCGGTATTGTGCCCTCCTAATCCCGATATTGTTCCTTCCTGATCCCAGTAATGTGACCTCCTGATCCCAGTATTGTGCCCTCCTGATCCCGGTATTGTGCCCTCCTAATCCCGATATTGTTTCTTCCTGATCCCAGTATTGTGCCCTCCTGATCCCAGGAGGAAATCTGCTGGGGGTTCTGAACTGAGGGGTTTGTGCTGGGGGTTCTGTACTGAGGGGGGTTGTGCTGGGGGTTCTGTACTTAGGGGTTTGTGCTGGGGGTTCTGTACTTAGGGGTAGGCAGGGAGGGTTTTTTTTAGGGATGTTAGGGGAGCTCTGTACTGTGGGGTGATTTGTACTGGGAATAGGGGGTCATTTTGTTTGTACTCTGTAAAGTGGCCTGTGCATTCTGCACTCCTGTCCCCTGCAGTATATACATTTTTGGGGGGTTTATCAAAACTAGAGCAGCTAGAATCTGGAGCAGCTGTGCATGGCAACCAAATAGCTTATATTTTTCATTTTCAAAGCCCTAACTGAACAAGCTGAAGATAGAAGCTGATTGGTTACCATGCACAATTGCTCCAGATTCTGTCTGCTCCAATTCTGATAAATTCCCTTCACTGTGTTGTATATTGCATACTCCTGACTATTGTACTCTAGTGCCCCATTGTTGGTATCAGTGGAAGCATAGGTGTGCGCAGCCTATTGCATTAGGGTGTGCACCCCAAAACGCAAACACACATGCATGCCTATATATAGATCTATATAGATATAGATCTCTCTCTCTCTCTCTCTCTCTCTCTCTCTCTATATATATATATAGATCTATATATTTATATAGATCTATATATATATATATAGATATATATATATATATATATATATCTATATATATATATCTATCTATATATACACACACACACACTTTAAATAAATGTAAAAATGTAAAAAAGTAGTAGGGTAGTGGATGGTGTCAGTGGACAGTGTCAGTAGTTTTTATTTTTATTATTTTGTTTATGTATTATTTTTTACAATTTTATTTATATTTTTTATTATTTTTTACAATTTTTTAGAAGCTTTGGTGAAATATCAGCAGGGGGAATCTGCTCTGCAAAGGATGATTAGGGTGTGCCCAGGCACACGCGGCACACCCCCTGTGCACGCCTATGCGTGGAAGGAATAGTGTCCCATTGTTGGTATCAGTGAAAGGAATAGTGTCCCATTTTTGGTGTCAGTGGAAGCAATAGTATCCCATCATTGGTGTCAGTGGGAGAAATCGTGCCCAATCATTGGTGTTAGTGGGAGGAATGCTGCCCATTCATCGGTGTCAGTGAGAGGAATAGTGCCATGCCAATGGTGTCAGTGGGAGAAATAGTGCCCCATCATTGGTGTCAGTGGAATAGTGTCCCATCATTGGTGTCAGTGGGAGAAAGAGTGCCCCATCATTGATGTAAGTGGAATAGTGTCCCATAATTGGTGTCAGTGGGAAAAATATTACCCCATCATTGGTGTCAGTGGGAGAAATAGTGCCCCGTCGTTTGTGTCAGTGAAATAGTGCCCCATCATTGGTGTCAGTGGGATCGGGAGGACACAATACTTGGATCGGGAGGGCACAATACTGGGATTGGGAGGGCACAATACTGGAATCGGGAGGGCATAATACCGGGATCTGGAGGAAACAATACCGGGATCGGGAGGGCACAATACTGGGATCTGGAGGAAACAATACTGGGATCGGGAGGGCACAATACTGGGATCTGGAGGAAACAATACTGGGATCTGGAGGAAACAATAAATACTGGGATTGGGAGGGCACAATACTGGGATCGGGAGGGCACAATACTGGGATCGGGAGGGCACAATACTGGGATCTGGAGGAAACAATACTGGGATCGGGAGGGCACAATACTGGGATCGGGAGGGCACAATACTGGGACCAGGAGGGCACAATACTGGGATCTGGAGGAAACAATACTGGGATCGGGAGGGCACAATACTGGGACCAGGAGGGCACAATACTGGGATCTGGAGGAAACAATACTGGGATCGGGAGGGCACAATACTGGGATCGGGAGGGCACAATACTGGGATCTGGAGGAAACAATACCGGGATCGGGAGGGCACAATACTGGGATCTGGAGGAAACAATACTGGGATCGGGAGGGCACAATACTGGGATCTGGAGGAAACAATAAATACTGGGATCAGGAGGGCATAATACTGGGATCTGGAGGAAACAATAAATACTGGGATCTGGAGGAAACAATAAATACTGGGATCAGGAGGGCATAATACTGGGATCGGGAGGAAACAATATTGAGATCTGGAGGGCACAATACTGGGATCGGGAGGAAACAATACTGGAATCGAGAGGGCACTGGGATCGGGAGGAAACAATACTGGGATCGGGAGGGCACAATACTGGGATCTGGAGGAAACAATACTGGGATCAGGAGGGCACAATACTGGGATCGGGAGGGCACAATACTGGGATCTGGAGGAAACAATACTGGGATCAGGAGGGCACAATACTGGGATCGGGAGGGCACAATACTGGGATCTGGAGGAAACAATACCGGGATCGGGAGGGCACAATACTAGGATCTGGAGGAAACAATAATGGGAACGGGAGGGCACAATACTGGGATCAGGAGGGCACAATACTGGGATCTGGAGGAAACAATAAATACTGGGATCAGGAGGGCATAATACTGGGATCTGGAGGAAACAATAAATACTGGGATCTGGAGGAAACAATAAATACTGGGATCAGGAGGGCATAATACTGGGATCGGGAGGAAACAATATTGAGATCTGGAGGGCACAATACTGGGATCGGGAGGAAACAATACTGGAATCGAGAGGGCACTGGGATCGGGAGGAAACAATACTGGGATCGGGAGGAAACAATACTGGGATCAGGAGGGCACAATACTGGGATGGGGAGGGCATAATACTGGGATCGGGAGGGCACAATACTGGGATCAGGAGGGCACAATACTGGGATCTGGAGGAAACAATAAATACTGGGATCTGGAGGAAACAATAAATACTGGGATCAGGAGGGCATAATACTGGGATCTGGAGGAAACAATAAATACTGGGATCTGGAGGAAACAATAAATACTGGGATCAGGAGGGCATAATACTGGGATCGGGAGGAAACAATATTGAGATCTGGAGGGCACAATACTGGGATCGGGAGGAAACAATACTGGAATCGAGAGGGCACTGGGATCGGGAGGAAACAATACTGGGATCGGGAGGAAACAATACTGGGATCGGGAGGGCACAATACTGGGATCTGGAGGAAACAATACTGGGATCGGGAGGGCACAATACTGGGATGGGGAGGGCATAATACTGGGATCGGGAGGGCACAATACTGGGATCAGGAGGGCACAATACTGGGATCTGGAGGAAACAATAAATACTGGGATCTGGAGGAAACAATAAATACTGGGATCAGGAGGGCATAATACTGGGATCGGGAGGGCACAATACTGGGATCAGGAGGGCACAATACTGGGATCGGGAGGAAACAATACTGGAATCGAGAGGGCACTGGGATCGGGAGGAAACAATACTGGGATCGGGAGGAAACAATACTGGGATCGGGAGGGCACAATACTGGGATCTGGAGGAAACAATACTGGGATCAGGAGGGCACAATACTGGGATCGGGAGGGCACAATACTGGGATCTGGAGGAAACAATACTGGGATCGGGAGGGCACAATACTGGGATCGGGAGGGCACAATACTGGGATCGGGAGGGCACAATACTGGGATCGGGAGGGCACAATTCTGGGATCTGGAGGAAACAATAAATACTGGGATCAGGAGGGCACAATGCAGATTGTGGGACGCTGCCATCCTGGGACAGCTAAGTAAAAAGCGTGACTGTCCTGGCAAATTCGGGACAGTTGGCAAGAATGATTGTAATGTAAGATTATTATAGATCCCCATGCACCTGGGGCCCTTGGACAGTCAGTGTAGGTGATGATGAGCTGGCTGTGTATTGTGTGTCAATGAATGCAGCCATGTAATGATGATGAGAACAAGGATCCATGTCCTCCTGTACACAGGATAGGAAGGAGCCGTGTCGGTGATCAGGTACCACGGACAGCTCCCTCCCCGCAGTCCCATCTCTTCCGCACACATGATAGGACAGCCGGGTGATGTAGGCCCCGCCCCCTCCCACAATGCCCGGATGAGAGGGGAGGATGTGATCCAGGAGGGGAGAGCACAGCGAGGAGGGCAGCAGACGGGATGTGATTGCGGAGAGGAGTCGGCTTTGTGCTGGAGAGGAGAGATCTGGGAGGGAGCAGCATGCAGCTGATGTAACCCCTCTCCCACTTCTCCTGCAGGGACCCCCATTATTATGTAGAGAGTGTGATCGGAGGCTGGAAGAGATCGGACGATCGGGCTGTCTCTGTAAGATGCTCGCACAGTCTGTGCCCGGCGATCAGTGACAGTCGTGCGGTGCAGTGAAGAGGCAGCTGTCAGTCTTTGTTCCGGGAAGAGCAAATCACCGGCCAGGAGGTCAGGATGAAGGATCGCACCCGGGAGCTCCGTGCTGTGAGTAGACCTGTTGCACAGGGAGGTCGGTGGGTCGGTCGGTCGGTGGGTGGGTGATGTTGGGGGTAGCCAGCTGTGGATGTAGGTGATGCCTCCAGTGTAATCTGTGGGTGAGCCCACTCTGGGTGCTGGGGGGGCATCTGGCAGAGGAAGGGTTAACCCCCCTCCCTCCAGCAGCTGGCTGATTAACCCCTTGTACTCCATAACCTGTCCATGGTGCACCCAGCTCTGGGCATCATGTGATGGGCACCTCTGCCATTGTGCTGCCAGTGCAGGGTGTACATAGTCCATCATTGCAGAACAGATGCCTGTTGCTTATATATAAAAAAACAAAAAACAAAAAAAAAACCCTAGATTGCAATTACGTGAAGTGTTTCCGAGGTCTCCCCACACGTCTACAGATGTGATTGCTGGGAAGACTGGAACAGATGACCTGAATATCTCTGCTCCATCCAATGGAGAATACTGTGCTGACCGCGACATGGGACAATCTGATCGTACGATCGCCTTCAGATGTAGTGACTGATGGGATACAAATCAATTGGATGGATCCAAGAGATCCTCATATTACATAGCTAAAGTGGAACGTATAGTCAGTAACAGGTATAGCGGTGGCCTCTTGCACACGGGTGAAAAAAAATGCTATATATATATATATATATATATATATATATATATATATTTTTGGCCAGAACATTCTTCTCCTGAATGCAATTCTTCTGCATTCAGGAGAGAGAACGTTTAACTGCCCCTAAACCCTGCTGCTCCTAAGCTCTGATAAAAGCCTATGTGTACATAGACACATAGGCTTTTATTGAGTTGAGTTCAGGGCTTTGGCAAAAAAAAGCTCCTAAAATCACAGCCGTGTACATGAGGCCTAAAAGTTGTAGGGACCCCCCCAAAATTGGTGGCCTGTGTAGGCAGGATATCAATCTGCCACTACTTTCTCCTCAAGGAACCCCTAGAAACCTCTGGAGGAATCTCAGGGTTCCACAGAGACCTTGTTGAGAGGCTGAATACAATATCTACTACAGTAGTAGTTAGGTAGATTCAGCTGGGCTTGTTCTGTAATGTTGAATACATCTCATAGGTTCCTGCACCCGTTTCTGCAGATACAACCCAAAATTATGACCATTATGTTTCATTTATCCAGGTCATGGTATATATAGTAGTAGTTAGTTACATTTCAACTGGACCTTTTCTGCAATGTTGAAGACATTTTGTAGGTTCCTGCACTAGTTTCATGGTATACACCCCAAAATCATCATCAGTATGTCTGAAGGTTCTCAGTTATCCAGGTCACGGCTTAGCTGGTAGCGGTTGGTTACATTCAACTGGACTTGTTCTGTGATGTTGAAGATGTTTGGTAGGCTCCTGTACTAGTTCAGGGTATACACCCCAAAATGATGGCAACATGTCTGTGAAGGTTCTCATTTATCCAGGTCATGGTGTATATCAAGGTAGTTAGTTACATCATAACTGGCTCTGCAATGCTGAAGACATTTTGTAGGTTCCTGCACTAGTTTCAAGGTATATACCCCAAAATCAATGCCACTATGTCTGTAAGGCTCTGTTCACACTAGTGTGACTTGTCATGCGACTTTGGACACATACAGTTGCATGACAAGTCGCAGCCCATTTCAGTGGCACCTGTTCCAATCTATGCGACTTAGAAAAGGTTCCTGCATGACTTTCTTGTGACTTGAGGGCCAGAGAGTATAAAGTCGCGCAACTTTGGAGTGTGAATGGAGCCTAAAGGTTCTCATTTATCCAGGTCATGACATAGCTAGTACTAGTTGCTTAAGTTTAACTGGACCTGTTCTGTAATGTTGAAGATGTTTTGTAGGTTCCTGTATCTGAGTATACACCCCAAAATGATGGCCAATATGTCTCTGAAGGTTCTCATTTATTCAGGTCATGGTATAAAATTAGTTCCATTCAGTTGGACTTGTTCAGCAATGGTAAAGACATTTTGTAGGTTCTTGTGCTAGTTTCAGGGTATACACCCCAAACTGAATGTTTGTGAAGGTACTCCTATATCTAGGTCATGGTGTATCTAGTTGTAGTTAGTCACATTCAACTGGACTTGTTCTTTAATATGGAAGGCGTTTCATAGGTTCTCGCACCAGTTTCAGAGAATACACACCAAAATGATGATGGCCAGTATGGTTGTGAGGGTTCTCGTTTCTCCAGGTCACGTTTTTTTGCCTTGTTCTGGATCAACTGTGGCTACAGGATTGTTTATATAGGACTGTACTTTTTTTTTTTTTTTTTTTTTTTTTTTCCTTTTTATTGGTTGAACTAGATCTTTTTTTTTAAACCAGGCTAATTATGTACTGTAACTATGGTATATCTAGTAGTAAGTCTCGTTCAGCTACACTTGTTTTGTAATATTGAGGATATTTTGTAGATGCCTACACCAGTTTGGGAGTATAAACCCCCAAAAGATTCCAGAACAAGTTCAGTTGAATATGCTAACTACTACTACTAAATATACCATGGCTTGGATAAATGAGAACCCTCCGACACATTGGCGGTCATTTTGAGGTGTATACCTTGACAGTGGTGTCACTAGGGTTGGTGTCACCTGGTGCGGTAAAACATGGTGTCACTAGGGTTGGTGTCACCTGGTGCGGTAAAACATGGTGTCACTAGGGTTGGTGTCACCTGGTGCGGTAAATCATGGTGTCACTAGGGTTGGTGTCACCTGGTGCGGTAAATCATGGTGTCACTAGGGTTGGTGTCACCTGGTGCAGTAAATCATGGTGTCACTAGGGTTGGTGTCACCTGGTGCGGTAAAACATGGTATCACCCCTCCCTTGGGTCCAGGCGCCTGTAGCTAAAATAAGGAAAAACAGGTGTGAAGCTTTGTGGCTTCACATCCAGTTTTTTTCCTGTGCATGAATGAGCCACACCGAGCTTTGTGAATGGTCCTGCAGTCCTCTTGGACCTGTGATATGTCCCAGAAGGCTGCGGGTGAAGGGGGGGGGGGGAGGGTGGTATGAACTTCCACTCAGATCGCTGCGGTCCTGGGATCATTCTGCTTTACATGTTCTTTGCACTCACAGATATATATGCCTTCCAGATGCACTTGGATTATGCATTCAGATATATCTGCCATTCAATAATGTGTCCAGGTGTATTTAAGTATTTACCTTATATACATTACTGTATGTTGTGCATGTTTGCTTCCTTGAATTTGTAATGGTTTGTTCCACATCCCCCACAATGACAGGTGAGATGTTGATGATGCGTTTAACCCGAGGCTTCATTGAAAAAAACGATTGATTAAAGTGCGTTGCTTGCATGAAAATAAAGTAGGGTGCATCTGACAAAATGCAAAACAGCCCAAGCCAAGCATGTTCAGATATTAGGGGTACTGCAGCCATCATTATTAGAGGTTCTACTTAATGAGTCTAATTGAATTGATCAGCAACCAAAACCACATAGTACATCTGTATGAACCTTAATGCTTGCCACACACTGCTGGGGTTTATTCACTAAATCAAGATGGAATATGCAAATAAAATCAGTAATCCGTAGTGACTGGCTATAATTCAACTTTCATTAATCTGACTGTGATGCACTGAAATCTGGTTGCCATGGGGTTGATTTACTAACGGCAAATAGATTGTGCACTTTTGCAAGTACAGTTGCTCCAGAGCTTAGTAAATGACGGGAAGCTCAGCTGACTTCCATCATTCAATCATGTGCAACGAACATGCTGTGTGTTTGTTTTTTTTTATTTTTTTTATTTTCCTTGCATGTGATTGGGAATTCTTTGTAAAGTGAAGCTTCACTTCATTTACTAGATGAACAACAGCACTTGCAAAGTGCACAGTCTTTGGCTTTTGTAAACGATCCCCTATGAAACACTGCACTTTGTGCATCATTTGTGCTCATTGCACTCCCTTGTTGAATATTGAACTGTGCTTTTATTAGTTTCTAGGTGTCTTATGTGAGCTGTACAGATATATGCTGTCTTGTATGACCCCTGTGTCACAAACATACCTAGACCACATTAAAGGGGTTGTAAAGGTTTGTGTTTTTTCACATTAATGCATCCTATACATTAAGGTGAAAAAACATCCGATAATACCGCCCCCCCAGCCCCTTACCTGAGCCCCTAAACCTGCTGCGTTCACCCCCTGACATTCTCTTCGCCGCTCATCCTGGCCATTGATTGGCTAGAGTGGATGGATTGAAAGCAGCGCAGCCATTGGCTCGCGCTGCTGTCAATCACATCCAATGACGCGGCGCGCCGGAGGGCGGGGCTGAGTGATACAGTGAGCGGCTATAGCCACCGGCTGTATCACGGGAGCATGCCCGCAAGAACTCACCACCATGCGAGAGAGCTCGCATGAAGGTGATCAGTTCTTGCGGGGAGGAGCTGAGACAGCCGCCGAGGGACCCCAGAAGACCAGGTTGGGGGCCACTCTGTGCAAAACGAGCTGCACAGTGGAGGTAAGTATAACATGTTTGTTATTTAAAAAAAAAAAAAAAAATTCCTTTAACAACCCCTTTTAAGTGTTGAAAATCTAAACCTAACAACAACTTTTTTTTTTTTTTTTTTTTCCTTTATTTTCACCTGGTGATCCTGCCAGGAACACTTCCTCACTGCAACGCTCACTCCCTGACAAATGCGCGGCGCTAAAAATAAATGAAATAAATATAAATTAGATAACTATTAAACTAATAACTGAATGCATATATCCTATAATGTAAAGGTAATAAAATCAAACATAAAATATAATTAAAGTGCACCTGCTCTGTGTGATGCACATTTTTATTTTTATTTCTAGTTTTAGTTTTATCTTTATTTTTTTTTTAAATATTTATTTATTTATTGTTTTATATTTTATATATTTTTTTTATTTTATTTCATTTTATATTTCTTTAGTTTTTGACTTTAGGGTAGGAGTGTTGCAGCTCACAAGGTTTTATCTACTTGTTAAACACTCGCTCGCTGTACTGTATTTATGAAAGGGCAGCATTGTCACCCTAGGAAAGGACTACAAAACACCTCCCTTTCCCTCATCTCTCCAGCATGGGGGAGGTGTTTTGTAGCCTAAAGAGTTTGGTGGGAACGATATAACTGGATAAAGCCTGCCAGCTATCGATCATTGGTATGGACTATCTTTAACCTCTTCAGCTCTGGAAGGTTTACCCCCCCTCCTTATGACAAGGCCATTTTTTGCAATATGGCACTGCGTTACTTTAACTGACAATTGCGCGATCGTGCAACACAGTACACAAATAAAATGTATGGGTTTTTTTTCCCCACAGACTCACCCCTGCAGTTTTTATTTTTGCGCTAGGCAATTTTGAAAAAAACAAAACAATATTATATACTTTTCTGCTATAAAACAAATAACAATAAAATAATTTAAGAAAATCGAATTTCTTCTTTAATTTAGGCCAATATGTATTCTGCTACATATTTTTGGTTAAAAAAGAATCTCAATAAGTGTATATTGATCGGTTTGCGCAAAAATCATAGTGTCCACAAACTATATGGGATATTTTTATGGAATTTCTATTTATTTATTTTTTTACTAGTAATGGCGGCGATCAGCGACTTATAGCGGGACTGCGACATTGCCAGCAGACAAATCAGACACTAAGTGACACTTTTTTGGGGACCAGTGACACTAATACAGTGATCAGTGCTAAATAATATGCACTGTAACTGTACTATAACACTGGCAGGGAAGAGGTTAAGCTCGGGGGCAATCAAAGGACTGTGTTCCCTGGGAGTGCTTTCCAACTGCAGGGGGGTGGGGGGGTTGCTTGTACTGTAAGAAGAAAGAGATCCGTGTTCCTGCTTAGCAGAAGCACAAGATCTCTGTCTTCGCCTGTCACATAGGCAGACCGCCGTTCTGTCTGCCTCGGGAGCAATCGCCGTCAGCGGTGCGCCTTAGACCCAGGAAATGAAATCACGTTCAGGAACGTGATTTTACGCTGAAGGGCAGCCCTGCCGCAGTATATATGTGTAGGGTGGTCCGGAAGCGGTTAAAGGAATTCAGCTCCTTTTCTAGTGAAGGCACACTGAGCAAGGCTGAATTTACACTTGAGCAGACCGTCTTTTATAAGTTTATGAGGGTTTTTAGAAGTCCATGGGGCCCAATTTGCCAAAAAGAAGTTCATGTACTTCCTTCCTTTTTTATTATTATTATTTTTTTTAATCTTTGGCCTTTTCAAAGTTACAAAGAAAGAAGCAAAAACAATCCCAATCCGATATCCAGAAAAGAACAAAAAAAAAAAAAAAAAGAAGAAATCACATCAGTCTTATACATCAATGAAATATGACAACCTCACTTGAAAACTGTTAGCTTGTGTACTTTTTTGAGCAACAGGCATTTTGCTTCAGGTGCCAGAACGCTCAGATGTGAACAGGAGCCATTGAAATAAATGGGATTTGGCTTGTTGAACATTTTAGAGCTTTAAACTTCAAGCAGAAAATCGCTCAGATGTGAATGGGGCCTTAAAGCGGAGGTCTGCCCACCACTGCGAAAATTAAAAGCCAACAGCTACAAATTACTGCACCTGCTGGCCTTTAATAATAGGACACTTACCTGTCCTGGAGTCCAGCGGTGTTGGCACTGCAGCTGATGTTTCCATCAGCTGTCGGTTGCATGCCGCCGCCATTGCGGGTAAGGGTACCTGGCAGTGTAGCCTTTTGGATTCACGCCCTGGAACCCTACTACGCATGTGCGAGGTTCCACTCCTCTCTCCTACTGGCCCGGCGACAGGGGAGGAGGACGGAGCCAATCGCTGACATCAATAGCCACAGCTGTGGCTCCCGGAAGTAGGAACAGGATACCTGTCAAAGACAGGTGTCGTGTCCTGTCCTTCACCCCCACCACCCCCCTGAAAGGTGCCAAATGTGGCAGGGGGGGGGGGGGGGGACAAATGAGACAAATCCACTTTGGGTGGAACTCTGCTTTTAGTACAAGGAAGTGTATGATATCTCCTGGGCTTAACTCTGTTTAGATCTCACAATTTCATTGCACTCCTGGAAGCCCGCTAATAACCGCCAGGGAGGCCGACACCCCCCCCCCCCCCCCCGATGCTTCAGGTCTAAGCATCTTTAACATTAGAGTCTGTGCAGCTGCTATGCCTGCCCAATCACAGAAGCCCCTGTATTATGTGAGCTCATTCACGAAATACAAAGGCTTCCCTGAATGGGCAGCAGAGGGGAAGGCGTGGGCATTGCTGCTCTATGTACAGCTCTCTCCTCTTTCACAGCCCCAGTGTCAGTGTATGCTCAGGCAGAGCCATAAACCTGTCGGATAGAAATAATAGTGATAGTTCAGGAGATGTCATGCACTGCCTTGGACTCATAGGGGGTTATTTACTAAAGGAAAATCCACTTTGCACTGAAAGTGCACTTGGAAGTAAAGTCGGTGTAGATCCGAGGGGGACATGCAAGGAAAATAAAAAACAGCATTTTAGCTTGAACATGATTGGATGCTAAAATCAGCAGAGCTTCCCCTTGTTTCAGATCTACCCCTTAGATTTACAGCAACTGCACTTTCAGTGCAAAGTGGATTTGCCTTTCGTAAATAACCCCCATAGTGTTCCTGTACTTACTGTGTGCCAGTGCCTACTCTAAAAGCCATGGTCAACACCCCCTTTAACCTCAAGTAGGAAAGGGTGTAATGAGTCCAGTGGCCCAGGACATACTTTTGCATTTGTTAAGCTTTACTTCTCGCCGCGCTGATGCAAACTTTTGCACATAATGTACAAACCAAGCCAGGCGTTTACTTCAATGGCTCACCCCAGCAGAGACAAGTAATGGCAGCACAGCTAAAACCCCAGCGCTGGATGTGAAGTAGGGACATGGCCTCAAATAATTTAGTAGCCACAGTGTTCTTACCAAATGCAGTTCTAATCCCTTAGTAAGACAATCTGCATACTATCCTCTATATGTTCCTGCCATCTGCACAGCGTTCATAGCTGCTCTCCCCATGAAATGACAGCACAGTGTTTGCATGCATGTTTCAGTGATTTCCCCAGCACAGCCTATGTGACAGTAAATACAGTGCTGTATGTATCCTCTGCTGATTGCTACGGCCCGTTTTTTTTTTTTCCCCATTGTGTCTCCAACTTCTGCTTGCTCTGGCGAATGCACCTCCTTATGGTCCACGCAGCCATAAGCAGCGTTTGCTGGTGTATCACCCCCGACATTTAATAAAACAATGCCCAGAGCCTACATACAGCAGTTAATAAACACACTCCCACTCGCTCTGTATGCCAATTAAGCCATAGCGATTTGCATGCCAATTAAGCCATAGCGATTTGCATGCACAGCACATTCTTTGTAGACCTTGCAATCTTTAATACCCTTAGCCTGGTTGGCTGGGTTTTGACTGACAACACTTAGGTATAGCCAGCCTGTTACATTTTGATATTATGCAGTAGGGTCCCATTATTATTGTACCTGTCATGTAAGATTCATTGCAAGATATTTTAATTACTCTTCTGGAATACACTGGAAAGGGCTGCACAGCTTTTCTCTGCACGTGATGTACATTCAACAAAGTGGTACAGGAGGCTAATTAAATTGCCGTGTGCCCTGTTTGTCATTAATTTGCATGGGCTGTTGCAATGACAATCACTTTAGACTCCTTTTAGAATGTAATACAGAGCTGATTAAAGGGTAACCCCACTTTCGTGGGGGAAAAAAAGAAGCAAAGAAAAAAAATGAATATAGAATATACAACTGCTACAAAAGTCATATTGTAATTGAATGTTATTAAAAATTACCTTTCATTTTTAATCTGCAGTATTGTAATTGTCTTTAACTCCCAATATGGCAACCCGGACATGTTCTGTAGACAGATGGTGTACAGAACACCCTCCAGATATGTCATTTCCTACTTGAGTGATTGGCTCACTGATATTTTTCCCCAGAAGTCTGCACTAAGATACAGATTTTGAGCATCCCCTGCAACAAAAATTTCATTTTTAGTGAGGTCTCCCAAAGGCAAATCGTGTCTAAAGGGATGCATGCCCTGCCACTTTTCTCCTTGGAGCCCTGCAGGTGAAGAAGCTGAATGATAAGTACAGTAAAACCCTGGATTGGCAAGCATAATTCATTCCAGAAACATGCTTGTAATCCAAAACACTTGTAAATCAAAGCGAATTTCCCCATAAGAATTAATGGAAACTCAAATGATTCATTCCACAACCATTTATTCATAAGTCCTTCAGTTTATAGTCCATATAAAAAGATTATAGCAATGTGATTCGTTGTGTAACCATAAAATGCCCATCCACAAATGGAAGCCTCCACAAGGGGATTAGAAGTAGGAGCTACAAAGTATAAAAGAGAAGAGAGGCGCCTCTAAGTGTAGCAATATGTTGCTAAATGTTGTGCCTTCATTAAATGTAACCATATTGCTACACTTAGAGGCGCCTCTCTTCTCTTTTATACTCATTTGTGACATGACGCTACTTGTATATCAAGACATCACTTGTATATCAAGTCAGAATTTATTTAAAAATGTAGCTTGTCTTGCAAAACGCTCTTAAAGAGGAGTTCCACCCAGGGGCTCCATTAAAAAAAAAAAAAAAAAAATTAAAAGTCAGCAGCTACAAATACTGCAGCTGCTGACTTTTAATTGGACACTTACCTGTCCCTGGGTCCAGCGATGCGGGGGATTGAAGCCCCGCTTGTCCCCCCCCTCCGCTCGTCGGCGCCGGCATTTCAACTGTGGGCGCCGGGCTGTGGCTTCACAGCCTGGCACCCACTGCGCATGCGCGAGCGGCGCCGGGCACCGTGATTGGCCGCTCAATCACCGGGGACCTGTAATGGGTCCTAGATGATTGACAGGAGGGAGGGAGGGAGCAGAGCTGAGCCCTTCCTGTGCCGAGGGGGAAGTGATGTCACCAGCCCAGGCAAAGGAAGAGGCAGACTTCGAGGGACCACCTAGCAACAGGCATTTAGAGGTAAGTAAAAAAAAAAAAAAAAATTCAAATTTTGTTTGTTTTTTTGTTTTTTTTACAATTTTTCAGTTAGTTTTGTTTTTTTGGGTGGAACCCCACTTTAAACCAACCAAGGTTTTACTGTACAGTATAAAATTACTCTAATAAGATTCACTCTGAACATGGACACAGACAGACAAACCTGCTTTTTCAAAATAACAAAAGTTTGTTAAAATCCCTGCAATGTACAGAGATCACCCAGAAGGGGGGGTTTGGGAGGGTTTTTTTCTCAATAAAAATGGAGCTACTCTTTAACCACTTCAGCCCCGGAAGAATTTGTCCCCTTAATGACCAGGCCATTTTTTGCGATACGGCTTAACTGACAATTGCGCAGTCGTGCGATGTTGTACCCAAACAAAATTGATGTTCTTTTTTTTCCCCACAAATAGAGCTTTCTTTTGGTGGTATTTGATCACCTCTGCAGTTTTTTTTTTTTTGCACTATAAACAAACAAAGCGCGCCAATTTTGAAGAAAAAAAAATAGCAAAAAATAATACATATCCAAAAAAAAAATAATTCATCGGTTTAGGCCGATATATATTCATCTACATATTTTTGGTAAGAAAAATCGCAATAGGGGTATATTGACTAGTTTGTGCAAAAGTTATCACGTCTACAAAATAGGGGATACATTTAAGGACTTTTTTTTTTTTTTTTCTTACTACTAATGGTGGCGATCTGCGATTTTTTTTTTTTTTTTTTTTTTTTTTTTTTTTTTTTTTTTTTTTTTTTGCAGGACTGCGACATCGCAGCAGACAAATCTGACCCCAAATGACACTTTTTGGGGACCGTGACATTATTACATTGATCAGTGAATTTGTTTTAGCACTGACCAATGTAAAAATGACACTGGCAGGGAAGGGGTTAACACTAGGGGGCGATCAAGGGGTTAGGTGTGTTCTAACTGTGGGGGGATGGGCTCACTAGGACATGACAGAGATCTATTGTTCCCAGTGATCGGGAACATCTCTGACATGTCACTAGGCAGAACTGGGAAATGCCTTGTTTACATATGCAGTTCCCTGTTCTGCCTGTATACAAGGCAATCGCGGGTCGCCAGCGGAGATCAAGTCCGCCCGACACACGGCATGCTCCTGCCTGCAACAGCGCCTGCGTGCGCTGCCTTACAGCTACCGCGATTTGTGCAGGAGTGCCATACTGTCGCCATATAAGGACGGCGGGCGGGCGGTCGGTAAGAGGTTAAGGAAGGACAGGGAATCAGTCAGATTCCAGCAGATATATTAGAGCTGCACGATTTTGGCTGAAATGAGAATCACAATTTTTTTTTTTTTTCTTAGAATAAAGATCACGATTCTCGTGGCATAACATCTTTCACATTTATACCAAAAAAATTGGACTAACTTTACTGTTTAGTTTATTTTTTTTTTAATTCATTAAAGCGTTTTTTTTTTTTTTTAATGCGTTTGAAAGGCCGCTGCGCAAAAAATGTGACATAAAATATTGCAACAACCACCATTTTATTCTCTAAGGTCTCTGGTAAAAATATATATAATGTTTGGGGGGTTCTGAGTAATTTTGTAGCAATAAATATTGATTGTAACTTGTAAGCAGCAAGTGCCAGAAAAAAGGTTTAGTGTTTTTAAGTGGTTAAACTTCCCTCATCTACACACAGAAGTTAATTTCTTTTGATCTAAGAAGAAAAATTTCTTTGGTTACTTATCTGTGATGTTGTGATAAAACTTTGCAGGCTGCCTGGATTTATATATATATATATATATATATATATATATATATATATATATATATATATATATATATATATATATATATAAAAAAATATATATATATTAAAAAAAAAAAAAAAGTTTTATATATATATATATATAAAACTTTTTTTTTTTTTAATATATATATTTTACTTTGTGGAAGCAAGGAAGTATCTCTGCTACAGCCAATCACATTTCAGATGTCATTCGTCCCCCCCCCCCCCCCCAAAAAAAAAAAAAAAAAAAAAAAAAAAAAAAAGTTTATATATATATATATATATATATATATATATATAACTTTTTTTTTTTTTTTTTTTTTTTGGGGGGGGGGGACGAATGACATCTGAAATGTGATTGGCTGTAGCAGAGATACTTCCTTGCTTCCACAAAGTAGCGTCATTGTATTTGATGGAGGACTGACTTCACAGGCGGGGTTTTTTATATCTACTGTAGCAAGGCAACATGGAATGGTTGCCATAATCCATAATAAACAACTACATGCTAGTAGTCATCTGTCTATTTGTAGGTATATTAAAAAAAAGAAGAAAGCTAATGCCCATGAACACGAAGCGCATTACTTTAGATCTGTAGCTTTAAATGGGACCTGTGCTAACTGGAAACTGGTAACGTGTCCCTCTTTTAATGCTATTTGCCTGACTGTCATAAGAAACGAATGTCTTCCCTTCTTTCTGAAACAGACTTGGTAAAAACATTCAAATTAAGGTCTCTAACTTCATCCTGGCTCTACCAGGCAACTGGTATTTTCAGAATGTGATTAGCAATGACCGCATACTCTGATTAGCCATAACCTTATTATCACTGACAGGTTAAGTGAATGGCATCTTCAAGTCAATGAGGTATATTGGGCAGTAAGTGAACATGTTGTTCATGAAGTTGATGTGTTGTAAGCAAAAGAAAAAAAATGGGCTTCGTAGTTTGTTGTGTATGGGGTTGTGTAGCCACAGACCGACACAATAAACACCTGCGCTCAGGTGTCTAGTTCCTCAGTGTGTGGTGTGACCGAATACGTTCAGTGGTATCTGCCGTCTTGCAGCCCTCCTCAGAATAATGGGTATTCACAGGCGAAAAAAAAGGTATTCACCGACCTAGTGCATTACCACTGATAAAACTTTATTGAAATGTAAAACGGCAAAATATATACTCACAAACGAGCATGGGTAACAGGAATGGACAATGTTACAGGTGCGCAATTTTGAACATCGACAGATCAGGGCCTGACGTCAAGTGGGTGTAGCGATCAGCCATCGCTACACCCACTTGACGTCAGGCCCTGATCTGTCGATGTTTAAAATTGCGCACCTGTAACATTGTCAATGCCTGTTACCCATGCTTGTTTGTGAGTATATATTTTGCTGTTTTACATTTCAATAAAGTTTTATCAGTGGTAGCCACAGACCGTTCAGGGCACCCATGCCCATGACTACAATGGGCACATGAGCATCAGAACCAGACCACGGATCAATAGAAAAATGTGGCCTGGTCTGATAAATCGTTTTTTGTTTTTTTTTTATCACTTGAAAGGCCTGTTTACTGGAAGTAACCCCCTGAATTTTTTTTATATCATCTTCTAAGGTTTGAATTAGCAGCATGCTAGTCTGATCCAAGAGCCAGTAGGGGATTTATAGTAGCCAGAGTCACATGGGCTTTTTTGTGACAACAAAGTGGAAGGAAAAAGGTGCCAGCAGTCATTTTTAGCCTCATTGGTTCAGTGATCTGATCGTTGGGATTAAAATCACTGAGCCCATAGTAAAGCCTTCAGAAGATGAGTTCTTTGTACATGTGGCTTTACACGCAATTTTTTTATTTTAACTGTTAGTGAAATGTAGGGTTTTGTAAAGTTACAGTTTGCATTAAAGCCCACAGCAACCAATCACAATTCAATAAAATTGTTACATATGCTTCCTTAAAGTGATACTAAACTACGTTTTTTAAAAAATTTGTACCTACAAGTAAGCCAATGATGAGGCTTACCTGTAGGTACAGTGAATATATATTCACATGTGTAGAAGCCGATGACATCACCAGCGCATGCACTCTGTGCTGTGAAGGGATGGCACACTCGAGTGTGCTCTCCATTGAGTACTGTACCATGAGAAAATGACTCCGGGGCACATGCATGGAAGTGACGTCATTGTGGCTTGGCCATTCAAATGGCCAGAGCCCGCGACCCCAGAAACAAGACCGGATGAAGATAGAGTCCCTATCAGCGGTAAGTGTGTATTTGGAGGGGTCTGTTTTTATAGGCAAGTCTGTCTTAACCACTTCAGCTCTGGAAGTTTTATCCCCCCCCCCTCCTGACCAGGCCTGCTTTAAATAAACCTGTGAGATTAGAAATATGCATTTTCCATTGCTTGTTTTAAAAGATCCATGGTCAAAACAGAAGAACTTGTTTTGGGAGTTTAACAAGACTCCTGGCCACTCATTAAAATGAGAAGAAAAGAGGTTTAACCTTAAACTACGTAGAGAGTTCTTTACTGTAAGAGCGGCAAGGATATGGAATTCTCTTCCTCCGGCAGTGGTCTCAGCGGGGAGCATTGATAGTTTCAAGAAAGTTTCAGATAAGCACCTGAACGACTACATACAGGGATATACAATGTAATACTGACATAAAATCGCACACATAGTTTGGACTTGATGGACTTGTGTCTTTTTTCAACCTCACCTACAATGTATCTATGTTTTAGGAATCTGGCTATTTTATATTGTTGGTGATAAAACAATTTCATTTTTTGCAGTTTTTATTGTCCTCATTTAATGAAAGTGGTTGTAAACCTCAGACATGAAACATGAACAAAGCATATTCTTCTATACTGTGTACTGTACACATACAGTTCAGCTCAAAAGCGAGCCTGCACGTGTGCCACCATAGGAAGCCGCTTCCTATGGTGTCACATTAAAAAAGGAGGGGCCCAGAGCGCCGGCGGGAGGCCACAGAAGAGGAGGATTGGGACTGGTCTATGCAAAACTGTTGCTGTTTTTCAAGGCAAAACCTTTGCACAGAGCAGGTAAGTATAACATGTTTGTTAAACAAAAAAACACCTTTTACAATCACATTAAAGCTGAACTTTGGGCACAAAAACCTACATTTTAAATATATACCTCAATGGCCACGAAGGATATACATTTTGTTTGTCTCCAAATGCCTTTGCAAACCAGTTATTAGCTTGTAAAAGTAGCATCATCACCGGGATGCGCAAATCCTGTGCAGAAAGAGCTGTGGGTGTGGCCCAGCAGGCCCCACCCACTACAGGCTTCCTGCAGAGAACTACTGAGGGGGCGGATATAAGACCAGTCACCCTGCACAAGGAGAGAGAGCAGCACTGACTGGTCTTACAGGAAGCACAGTTAGTCAAAGGAGTTGTTTTGTGCTAAAATTCAGTTTTGTATCTTGAAAGAATCCAGAAATTTAAAGTGATATTACACCCAAAAGCAAACATGTATTATATTGCAGCTTACCAATTCTTAGATGTGATGGCTGTATTTGTTTTTTGTTTTTTTTCTTTTTTAGGCTTTCTTTCCTTTTTCACCTGGTGTTCCAACCAGTAAGTTTGTTGTTTTTCAGTAGCAGTTACAAGGATGATAAAAAACATTTAACGCTGACTGACAGGGGTGCTCACACTGATCAACTTTTATTTATTAATGTAAAACCTTTATTCCAAAAGGTAAATAAAACTGTTGTTGTAACTGCTTATAAAGTATTAGCTGGAGTTTGGCTTCAGTCTGTCAGTGCATCTAAATCTGCAGACTGATAATGCTTGTGTCCAAAGGTGCTCCCTGTGCTGCTTCATCCAGAGTGGGGGCACTCTAATACAGGAGGTGTGTTACTGGCCAGATCACCAGGAGAAAACGGAGGGAAAAACGTCTAGTAAAGAAGAAAACTAATGCAGTCACCACATCTAATGATTGGTAAGCTGCAATATCTTATAGTTTAGGGGTTTATTACCGCTTTCATAGTCTTGTGGCATGCCTGATGAAACTCCTTTCAAGATGATTGGAGCTTCTACAGTTTTGCAATGTTTATGTGATCACTACTGCTCTTTATGGGAAAGTGAGCCAGTTTAGACCAAAATCACAGCTCTTTCCATCTCAGGTGTATTGACACCCAGCATGGTGCATCAGTCATTTCCTGCAGTTTTTGACAAACTCAGGAACCTAAAAAAGGACAGGTATCGTAAGTAGGCCACTTTACCGAAAAGAAAAATCTGTGTTTAAATAGTTATGTGAAAGGGCTGAAGATAACATTCACAACTGTACATGATGTTTAGGACTTTTATGTAGCTCAGGTTAACCATACCTTTATGTTAGCTGCTATTTTAAGGGAAGAAATAAAACCAAAAAAAAAAAAAGCATTTCCAAAATTCTTTTGGCTGAACCACTGAAATGAATTGCCCCAAAAAACAGTCCTAAGGAATTTCCCCAAAAAACCTTAGGACTGTTTTTAGGGCAATTCATTACAGTGTTTCAACCACAAAAATCTTTGATATGTTTGCCCATTGAACTTACATACTACTTGCTGGTAGTCCTCTCTTGCTATATCCAGTCATTTGGTCAGTTGTAATTCCCATGGTCACCATGGAAGAAGGCGCATATGGGCCATAGTTTGCTTAGCCATCCCTGAAATACCTCATGTGCTTTGGTACTTTTGTATAATGTTTTCCAAAACTGGTGGGCCTAATGTTGGAAAATTTCACTACCCAGTATGCCAATTTGGTTGTATATACCTTCTAATAACCTCCAAAAACCTGGCACACATTTATTGATGAATGCTGGTTAAACCTTTTTTTTCATGAAGCAGTTGAGGTGTATATAAGGCCTCATGCACACAAATGTCTAGAGGGTGCAAAGTCCTCAAGCGTAAAATCCCTGGCGCTTTCCCACAGCCGGGGAGCTGCAGGTATGTGGCCGTATTCTGGTAAATGCTGATGGCTTCTGCATCGGTTTTTACACCTGAAGGGGAAATTCATTTTCCCTGAATTTGCCACTTTCAAGTTTGGGACAATACACCATATGCACATGTGTAAGTAAACGCAGACACAAAAACCATTATGTTTACATAAGTACAGCCACATGCAGCCATTCACTTGTATGAGAGTCTGTACATGGTACCTGTGGGCTCCTGGGCTCAAAAATTTATGCCAGGGATCTTGCAGCCTATAGACCAGGGATATGCAATTTGCGGACCTCCAGCTGTTGCAAAACTACAAGTCCCATCATGCCTCTGCCTCTGGGTGTCATGCTTGTTGTTGTCAGAGTCTTGCTATGCCTCATGGGACTTGTAGTTCTGCAACAGCTGGAGGTCCGCTAATTGCATATCCCTGCTATAGACATTAGTGTGCATGTGGCCTAATTCAAGTATTAACAAACTTGGTGGCGCTAGTAAAAGAATGTTGCCAAATCTCAAACTACGGTCCTATGAGGGTTCCAAGTAAACATGCCTTTTTGGGTAGAGGGTGAGAAGTTATACCTGTAGAGCAACATACCCTCATTACAATGGGCCTGTAGTAAATTTTTTTTACTGCTGGTGGTATACATATGCTGCTAGCATTACTGCAGATCATGAAACTTTTTTTCCAGTCATTGTTAAAATGGACCTACCGTATAACCAAACACGAATAGCTATTGCTAGAGGATTGCAGGGATGGGTTGGAGAAAAGATTGAACTGGAAGTAAAGCTGCCACGGTGTGGATACGAAGTCCGTATTTACACTATGTGACTGGAGTCACTTTGGGCGGGGGGCCCGTGGAACCCAGAATCCCTTGGAGAGGTTGGGAAACCCTCGTTTCAGCTCCCCATGCACCTCCTATATCTAAGTCACCCTGTGCCTATTAGGGGAACAGGAAGACCAAGAACCCCAGTCTGATCTGTACTAATCTGACTCGCTGTACAACCACATGCCTTGGGAGAAAAGTATTATGGGATGTGTATGTGCGTTTGCTGTGAGGGGGGAATTCCTTCAACAGCTCTCCCTGCTGATTGGACAGTCTACCCCGCCCTGAATGCAAAGGGAGGGGGGAGTGTTACCTGTGTTTCAATAAATAGTTAATGTTCAGCTGCCAAAACTAGTCCTGCCTAATTCTTGGTTGCAAGCGGTTGGAATATCTGATATCTATATTCAGACTGGAAGGAAGCTGTATATGACGAAAGCACTGAAGCGGAGTGTGTGACATTTCAATACACACTACTTCTGCACTGTGACGTGTGACTTATGTGACTAAAATGGGCAACAATTACAAGTCCTCTGTGCTGATCTGTTTGGATTTCTTGGATGGAGCCCTGGGCGTGCCTTGGGTTGTGGATTGTAGAATGAGGTTTGATATTGGATTGAAAGTGTGTGGTCCTCCTACCATATCGATAAGCTTATAGAAAAGTTTACATGAGTCTCAAAGAACAATGCAAGCAAAAAACATATTGGTAGGTAAGGAAGTTTACTGCTTTAAGAGAAACAAGGTAAAGGCTTTGTCAACTAAATACATAGCTTGCGCTCCTAAGACATAATAACGGAGGAGGTATGCGTGGGGTGAAGCAGCGTGGGAGGAAAGGTGATGTGTCCTAGAGTGTCTAGGCATAAACAAGAAAGAGAATAAAGGGAAAAAGCAAGAGAAAGAGGAGCATGTAGACTTCATATGCTGAAAGAATAGCACTGGAGGATTGTCGGAGCAGTATTTTTCCAGAAAAGTAAAATATTTCAGCCCGTATTTTTACTCTTTATGTAAGAGTGTTAAAGTATAACTAAAGGCAAAACTTTCTTTTTAGTTTTGGATAGAGTGGAGAGGGATTACAACGCTTTTCAATTTTTTTTGCTCTCCCTCTCTGTGTCCCGTTTACTGTTATCATCGAAAGTGAAAGTTAAAGAAAATCACACATTTTTGGGTTGACATCAGAACACTAAAAGAGGGCAAATCTTCCAGTGGGGACAATAGTTCTGGTGACACCCCGAGATTCCCTCACTTTGGAGAGATTTATTCTCCCTGTTTTTAGCTATGGGACAGAAAGTGAAGGGAAATCCCCTCAATGGGATATAGATGGGGAAAGAAAAACTGACAGGGATTATAACCCTGCCTTACTCTATCCACATCCACTTACACTTTAATTTACCTTCAACATTTGAGCATAGGTCTACTTTAATGGAACTAATCTCTGTAGGTTCTCTTACGTTGATCAGTATGTCAGAAGCCTACAAGCATGCTATATTCAGTCATTCATCTTTCCCTCTTCCACTTATGTACTAGAGCGAAAGTCCAAAGGGTATTGGAGTCTGCACTACCTGTAATTTATCAATAAATGCCAAAGAAGTGGCAGTTTTCAGAGTTCTTGTTAGAATAATGGACATATTTGTTTTTCCAATATAAATGGTAGGTTGTTAGCATTTGATTATGGGCTTGACAATGGAACACATTGTTCATATGTTTGAATAAAGAATTGTGCTCCTCAAACCAACCAATGAGATTTTCCATTTTCTCAAGACTATACTGGAAAAGTAAACCCCATCCCTTTCAGTGGTCACAGACGCCAGCCTGCAGCTAAGATTTACCCGTTCAAATGGTGTGTATGTGGCGTCTGTGGCCACTGAAATGGTTGGGGATGACGATAATGACATCTGAGATGGTACTTAAAGAATGGTAAACAGCAGAATATGTTCAGGATAAAAAAAATCTAGTTAGCTTTGCTAGACATAATGTGCAAAAAAAAAACAGGGTCCTGGCAATAGGGTGTGCATAGGGCAATAGTATAGGAAAATGTGCAGAAAAATCGGAGCTTATGGCAGTGTATGACTAGCACTGAGTCAGCTTAACAAAGGGAAAAATACATTTCCTACCTGTTGATGTAAATGTACAGAATGTCTTATCAGAAACTAAACTTGATAGCATAATGCCTTGTGAGCTTCCTTTCTATTAGAGCTATTGACGTAAGCTCTGAGGGATCATTTGCAGTCCCTGTCCTGTGGATATGGAGGAGTGAAGTGGTTAATATTCACTGCCATCGTACTCTTGCGTTTCCTGTGTTTTCCATTATGTCAGTGTGACCTCAGAGCTTCCTCCAGCAATAAAGTCAATGCATTTTTTTTTTTTTTATCGTTAATGTTGCTTGCTTAGTAAGAGCCCTAATTACTAGAGGGAAACAAACTGAAAATTTTTACATGCAATTTACCATGACTCATCAGCTGATATCCATTGATTCAAAGAGCTTCAAAGTTTTTGTATTCACAAAGGTACAAGTGGGTGGGGAAGCATAAAGAATGAAATGCAGATTTTCCCAATTTTCATCCACTATGTGAATTTAAAGTGGAGTTAAATGATCAAAAGCCAAAACTTTTTAAAATTATTTTGGATAGATTTAGTTTTTTTTTTTTTTCTTTTAACCATTAGTGTCTCAATGGGGAGATTTCACTTCTTGACCCGTAGATTCAACAGGAAGTAGGAGGATGTCTTTGCAATGTTATAGATATTCCTTAAACAGTTGTCATGTAAACAAGTGTCCCCATTGGAAGATCTCCTCTGTATTTCTGTTCTGCTAGCAATTCCAGATTTTGAATTTACCCCTCACTTCCATTCGCTGTGGGATTCCTGATCAGAATAGAAGGAATGGATATTCCTAAAGGGGCACAGACATCAATAACAACCTGACTACTTCAGCCACATCTGCCTTTAGTTAGTCCAAACATTGACTAGAAGTCATGTATTATTGAATGATACATGACTGGATTCTAGGGTGTCTTTATGCAGGTGGCTGTTTTACAGTCCTTGACTGCTCATATACGTGTTAGGAAATCAGCAATTGAATTATTAAATAAGTTGGCAAGTCATGCTTTGCCATTTCTATGCATTTTTTTTTTTTTTTTTTTTATATTGCAACTGAAAAGTTTAGGCATACTTGCTTCTGCTGCCCATGTTTTTTTTAAATCTCCCACAGTTGATACTTGGTGCTGGTTCACACGGGGTGACTTGTCAGCCTGATAAGTTGCGCTCCATTTAGTACAATGGAACCATTCTAACAGGAGTGACTCAAGTCGCTCCAACTTAGAAAAAGGTTCCTGTACTACTGTGGGGCGACTTTGGATCGGCTTGCATTGACTTCTATTAAAGAAGTTGTTTGCAAGCCTCGCTGAGGTCGCACTGTGCGTGGCGGCTTCAGAGTCAGACGACTTTGAAGCCGTCCCTGTGTGAACCGGCACTAACTGTTACTGTATTTATTAAACTTTGCCAAAAAAAAATTTAAAAATGCCCCACCCGCAGTGTTATGCTGTACTGTGCTAGTACGCATCGCTACTAGCACTTTATGGCAGACTTACCTGTCAAACAGAGCCATCCAGCGTTGTACTGACATTGATCCCCCTGGTCCTGGGTGTCTCCATCTTCTCCCTGTCTTCCGTCTGGGTTCTGTCTTTTCCGCTGCTTAAATGGCCGGACCATGATGATGTCACTCCTTCACATTGTGGTCACATCACCACAGCACACAGTGTGTGCCATAAATGTTACTGCTGACAAGCAGAGGGAGACATTTATGACAGAAGAGACCACGAGAGTCGCTTCTGTTATAAAAAAAACCCTGCCTGTCAGCATTTTTTCCAAATTCAATTTAATATCACTTTAATGCCCCGTACACACGGTCGGATTTTCCGACGGAAAATGTGTGATAGGACCTTGTTGTCGGAAATTCCGACCGTGTGTAGGCTTCATCACACATTTTCCATCAGATTTTCCGACACACAAAGTTTGAGAGCAGGATATAAAATTTTCTGACAACAAAATCCGTTGTCGGAAATTCCGATCGTGTGTACACAAATCCGACGCACAAAGTGCCACGCATGCTCAGAATAAAAAAAGAGATGAAAGCTATTGGCTACTGCCCCGTTTATAGTCCGGACGTACGTGTTTTACGCCACCGCGTTCAGAATGATCGGATTTTCCGACAACTTTGTGTGACCGTGTGTATGCAAGACTGATGCATCTGTCCGTAAAAATCCTAGGATTTTGTTGTTGGAATGTCCGATCACTGTCCGACCGTGTGTACGGGGCATAAGTGTACTTATTAGGTAGCCATAATGGAGGTTGCCTCCGTGTCAATATTTAGAGAATGCAGGCTTTAGTGGTGACATTACAGGAAGCTTATCTTGCATGTCAGATGAGTAGGAGGAGCAGTGGTGAGGTTTTTGGGAAGAACGAATACACATTTTGCTAGAGAACAGACATGTAAAAAGTTAACAATCTGACCTGCTCAATTTATGGTATGGAGTGGGCAGATCTCTTCCAACCACAACCATCGACCACCAGAATTCAGTCGATTGTGAAGTGGTAACTGCAATAAGTTGACAACTTTATTATTGTTTATTTAAACATTAAATCAAAAACAGAAAAAAACTACAGTAATTTCCTTGAAACTGATCAGGCTTTTATACTGGGTTTGAGCAGAACAGATTTGGTCCCATCTTTATGCGGCCTAACAAAATCACAATTTTATGTCTTCAGCTACGTCACAATTTTGTCAAAAATGGAATAAAAAATGTGATCACCCTATTAAATTGCCACGTTTATGGCTTAGGTTATGGGTTTTCTGGTTGTTTCAAGATTTCTTTTTGTAATGTATGACGCACATGTTTTCAGAACAGGGATATTGATGGTGTTAGCTTTCTGCATAGTGTGTTATGCTCTACTCCAAGACCTACTTCACACAAACCCTCCCCATAACCCCCAACTCTAACAATAATCCAGATTAACCCCAACCCTAAAAGTAAACAACCCTCCAAGCCTGCTTTTCTCAATGTTTTCAACAAAGAGGAACGCTTGAAAAAACGTTCCAGTCTCAGGGAACCCCTGCCAAAAATGATTATATCGTAAGATTCATTGGTGTGATGGTCAGTGGGAAGAATGCTCCTTACACTTGTGGTCATTGGGAAGAATTACCCTCTGAAAGATAGGTAAAAAGATCATTGGTGTCAGTGGGAACTTCTCTAAGCTCAAGGAACCCCTAGCAAACTTTGAAGGAACCCTAGTTGAGAAATCTTGTAATTCCAACCCTAACCATAACCCTTCATATTGTGAGCTTAAACCCTTGTTTGCATACTCACCTCACCTACCTCCGAATCTCCTGCAGCAGGGACAACCCTAACACCCAAATCTAATGTTAATGTCATTACAGGTTTATACCAGTGAAAGCTAATACCATTAAACATATTTAGTCTTGTGGGAACTCTGACCAGAGCAATGTTTAGCTTACAGGTCTTGTCCTTCCTCATATGGGCAAAGGGGGCATTGAGTTAGAAAAGGAACGTGAGTGATTAACTGGGGGAGAGGAGGGGGCACATGGGCAAAGGGGTATTAGGGTAGCAAAGAAAAGTGAGGGGGCATTTAGGTAAACCCGTTGCTTTGTTCTATAACAGAAGGAGTGAGATTATGTGGGGGAGGAGAGCAAGGATTGTACGATGTCCAGAATGAGAATGAAGTTCATATGCTTGGGAAGGGCTTTGTGAAAGGAGAGGCTGGCCAAGATTACTTGGGGTGGGGTGCCAGGTATATGTTAAAACACTAATCAGTTGCAAACCAACCCTGTCAGAGTTGAGAGATTTCTTTTTTGTGACATCCTTTTTAAGTTCCTCATATTAAGAAAATGCTAGTGAGTTTAATGCAGCGGTACGCAATACAATTTTGTTTGAAATTGGGTAAAAGTGCATCAGAAACTTTGGAAATGGTTAGGAAAGCTTATGGAGAAGCTGCGCTATCATCTGCACAAGTGTACTTATGGCACAAAGCCTTCAGTGACAGACAAGAAGTGTTGAAGATGAACAGTGATCAGGATGCTCCTCATCAAAAACAGAACTGTGACCGATGGCTATCAGAATGATTGCAAAGGAAACGGAATTACCAGTCAAACATTCATGAAATTGTGACTCAGGATTTGAACATGAGAAAAGTGTATGTAAAACATGTTCCAAAGAACTTGTCACGTGTCAAGTTCACCGTCAATTCGTTTGCCAAGACCTGTTGGTCCGTTTTGAATGAGACCCTGATTTTTCTCTTTTTCTCCTTTTTGTGATCACTGGAGATGAATCCTGGGTGTTTGAGTCGGATCCCGAGACAAAGAAACAAAGATCAGAATGGAACACGCCCATGTCACCTCAAGAAAGCTCGCATGAGAAAATCAAAAGTCAAACTAAGAAGTCTCTGAATGCCATGCCACTTTAAGACTTCCAGGAAGAATGGAAAAATCACTGGGAGCGTTGTGTACACTCACAAGGTACATACTTTAAAGGAGACCATGTTCAATTGTAATTTTTTTTTTTTTTTTTCAATAAAATAATTTTTCAAATATCATTCTCATTACTTTCTGGGCACACCTCATATATCAAAAAAGGAAGTTTCATTGTAGAACTATCAGAGGGATTCAGCCCAAAGGCACCCCCCAAATTAATTAGGACATGTTTGTGACATTTGTCCAGACTGTAAAGAATTTTTCATCTTGTATCTCCAGAGGAAGATAATTGACATTCCATTGATTTGAATGCTTCTAAGCTTCTGGTTGGAAGAAGTGAACCTGTGCCTTATTTGGGGTCGCAATCTGGCTCTGAAGTTTGCAGAATCTATTTACAACCATCTCTAATTCTTAGCAGATTATCAGCCTCAGCTGTGTTCCTGTTAGCTGTGTGGAGGGGGGTGTGTCTCTTCCCTCCATTCAGCTCTCGGAGCTCTTCGCCCCCGTTTTTTCTGAACTCTTAGACAGGCTTTAATAAAGATCTGAACTCTTAGACAGGCTTTAATAAAGATCATTACTTTCAGTGGATGTAGAGGAGACTGCAAATAAACAGGTACAACTTATGTAGGAGGATTTGTTTCATCTGTGTATCACCTAAGGCCAGTCTCTTCACTGGGTATATGTATGGGTTTACAACCACCTTAAGGAGGAACTTCTCCTGGGAACTTCATGCCTCCTCTGTGCCACCATCTTAACATATCCTGCATCTGTGTGGATGTGCAGCAGAAGACCTGGCAGAGACCTGCAGCACATTTACATGTGCAGGGGAATCGTGCACGCAGACACACTACTTACTTCTGGTATCTGGGACCCTGTAGATACCTGAATCCCCTGTTTGTTTTCAGCTGTGGGATGCCATAGTATGTATTTGCCCACCAGGACATCTGCCTCCTGGCAACTGGGACATGGGCAGCCCAAGAGGCAGACAGGGACACTGTCATTTTCACTTAGGTGAGAGAGCATGACCGCACAAGAAAAGTTAAGAAACCTTTATTTTAAAAAAAACGGACGCGTTCTCCAATTGTGGATGTAGTATGTACCAGAAAAATAAATTTTGACATCACTATAAACTACTTAAAGCAACAGTCAGACACTGCTCACCGTATTATAGGTAAATTAAAACTTCACCAAATATTAATTACGAGCCTGTCAGAAATGCACGCCTGCCAGGAAGTTAGCAAGTGTTGTTTTCCACTTCCCAGGAACCTTCCTCATCCATGCAAGATCCCGAACTCCACTCCTCATCCTCCCAGATACCACAGTTAACGCACAAACATACTCATGTTTTAGCACATTGAACACCCACAGCGATGAGGTCGCTTTCGCTCTACACGTTTCGTCATTTGACTTTCTCAGGATGTGACGTGTGTGTGTGTGTACATACACAATACTACCAGAAGTATTGGGATGCCTACCTTTACACGCACCTGAACTTTAATGGCTTCCCAGTCTTAGTCTGTAGGGTTCAATATTGAGTTGGCCCACCCTTTGCAGTTATAAAATTTTCAACTCTTCTGGGAAGGCTGTCCACAAGGTTTAGAAGTGGGAATATTTAACCATTCTTCCAGAAGCGCATTTGTGAGGTCAGGCACTGATGTGGATGAGAAGGCCTGGCTTGCAGTCTCCACTCTGAACACCTTTGGGATGAATTAATCAGGTTGAGGTCAGGACTTTGTGCAAGCCAGTCAAGTTCCTCCACCCCAAACTCGCTCATTCATGTCTTTTATGGACCTTGCTTTGTGCACTGGTCCAAATCATTTGGTAGAGCGGGTTATATGGTCTGGGGTTGTTTTTTTCAGGGGTTGGGCTTGGCTCCTTGGTTCCAGTGAAGGGAACTCTTAACCAAGACATTTTGGACACTTTCCAACTTTGTGTGAACAGTTTGGGGTTGGCCCCTTCCTGTTCCAACATGACTGTGCACCAGTGCACAAACAAGGTCCATAAAGACATGGACGAGTGAATTTTGGGTGGAGGAACTTGACTGGCTTGCACAGAGTCCTGACCTCAACCTCAACCCGATAGAACACCTTTGGGATGAATTAGAATGGAGACTGCAAGCCAGACCTTTTCGTCCACATTAGTGCCTGACCTTACAAATGTGCTTCTGGAAGAATGGTCAAACATTCCCATAGACACCCTCCTAAACCTTGTGGACAGCCTTCCCAGAAGAGCTGAAGCTGTTATAGCTGCAAAGGGTGAGCCAACTCAATATTGAGCCCTACGGACTAATTAATGCTGGCCATACCATATGCAAAAAATTGTCCGAAATTCGGTCATTTGGCCTGTTCGTTCGTTTTTCGGGCCAGTTAATGGGTACAAAATCAAAAATCATTGGGACATTTTTGAGCCAAAAAAAACAAAGGATGTTTGGAAACTTTCTGCCGAACGAACGATAAATTGAAAGGTTAATGTGCTTCCTGTCCGAACAGTTTGCACTAGCTATATGTTAAAAAACAAAAAATGGATACAGTTATGTCCACTGAACGATTTATCGACCATTACATGATGTCACTATAGTTTGCTCTCACGGCCAAATGTTCGTTTTTCGAAAATGGGTTTTGGCCGATTTTTCGTATAGTGTATGGCCAGCATAAGACTGGGATGCCATTAAAGTTCATGTGCGTGTAAAGGCATGAGTCCCAATACTTTTGCTAATATTGTGTGTGTGTGTGTGTGTGTATATGTATGTATATATATATATATATATATATATATATATATATATATATATATATGTGTGTGTGTATAATATAAATATATATATATTATAATGACAGTATCTCACAAAAGTGAGAACACACTTCACATATTTGTAAATATTTTATTATATCTTTTCATGTGAAGAAATGACACGTTGCTACAATGTAAAGTAGCGAGTGTACAGCTTGTATAACAGTGTAAATTTGCTGTCCCCTCAAAATAACTCAACACACAGTCTTTAACCACTTGCGACCGCCGCACGAACATTTACGTCGACAGAATGGCATGAACAGGCAAATGGGCGTACAGTTATGTTCCTTTAAATTTGCTGCAATGTGAGCGCTGTGAGTGTGATCTCGGGTCCCGCGGACTCTATTTCCGCGGAGATACCCGCGATCGTCTCACGGAGAGGAAGAACGGGGAAATGCTGATGTAAACAAGCATTTCCCCATTCTTCCTAGTGACAGGACACTGATCACCGCTCCCGGGAGCGGTGATCAGTGTCGTGACACACGTAGCCCATCCCTAGGACACACTTAACCCCTGCAGCGCCCCCTCCTGGTTAACCTTTTCACTGCCAGTCACATTTACACAGTAATCAATTGGGGGGGGGGGGGGGGGTCAGCCTGTCAGTGCTCAGATCATGGGCCGCACACTCCATCAAATTGGTCTGCATGGCTGTCTTCCCAGAAGGAAGCCTCTTCTAAACATGATGCACAGTTTGCTGAAGACAAGCAGACTAAGGACATGGATTACTGGAACCATGTCCTGTGGTCTGATGAGACCAAGATAAACTTATTTGGTTCAGATGGTGTCAAGCATGTGTGGCAGCAACAAGGTGAGGAGTACACGCATGGTGGTGGGAGTGTCATTGGTCTGGGGCTGCATGAGTGCTGCTGGCATTGGGGAGCTACAGTTCATTAAGGGAATCATGAATGTCAACATGTACTGTCACATACTGAAGCAGAGCATGACCCCCCTCCCTTCAGAGACTGGGCTGTAGGGCAGTATTCCAACAAGATGACGATCCCAAACACACCTCCAAGACGACCATTGCTTTGCTAAAGAAGCTGAGGGTAAAGGTGATGGACTGGCCAAGCATGTCTCCAGACCTCAACCCTATTGAGCATCTGAGGGGCATCCTCAAATGGAAGGTGAAGGAGCGCAAGGTCTCTAACATCCACCAGCTCTGTGATGTCATTATGGAGGAGTGGAAGAGGACTCCAGTGGCAACCTGTGAAGCTCTGGTGAACTCCATGCCCAAGAGGGTTAAGGCAGTGCTGGAAAATCATGGTGGACCCGCAAAATATTGAAACTTTGGGCCCAATTTGGACATTTTCACTGGGGTATATTCACGTTTGTTGCCATCGGTTTAGACATTAATGGCTGTGTGAGTTATTTTGAGGGGACAGAAAATTTACACTGTTATACAAGCTGTACACTCACTACTTTATATTGTAGCAAAGTGTAATTTCTTCAGTGTTGTCACATGAAAAGAGATATTAAAATATTTATTAAAATGTGAGGGGTGTACTCACTTTTTTGAGATACTGTATGTGTGTTTTATATATATATGTGTGTGTGTATGTATTTATACATGTATGTCTGTGTGTGTGCATGTGTTCTTTATGTGTGTTTTATATATGTGTGTTTTTTTTTTTGTTTGTTTTTTTTTTTAACTCTTTATTACAAAATTTTTACTTACAAATTGTTTAACATAATTTACATTATCTTTTCTCTTTCTTTCCTTCCACAATATTAACATAAATATCTATTTTCATATCCGTTCACTCTTACAACTCATTCTTCCCTCTCATCCATCTTATGGTCACTAATACCTTCCCCTATTTACTCATTTTATACTATATTTTCAGGATATCTTATATCTGTTGTTAAGCATGATTTGTTCCACTTTGCCCAAATCTTATCATATAATCGCAATTTTCCTCTTTGTTCATACATTATTCTCTCATGTGGTACAACTTGATTTACTGCTCTCACCCATTGATTTATTGAAGGAGGATTTGGCTGGATCCATTTTTCCACTATTTGTTTTCGAGCTAGGAATAATACTTCTTGCAAAAATATCCTAGTATATCCACACCCTCTTTCTTTTACCACACCCAGCACACATAGTTCCACAGTGGCCGTAATAGATTTATTTATGACTTTTCCTAATTTCTTGACCACCTGTTGCCAATACCTCCCTATACTTCCGCACTGCCACATCATGTGAATAAAATCCGCCCCACTTTCCCCACATCTTGTGCAGTCTGGCGCCTGCATCCTCCCCATCCTATACAGTCTGTTCGGTGCCAAGTATGTCTGATGTATTATATTTAATTGAATTATCCTGTTATTCATTGCTGGCGATACTTTCAAGTGCAAGGAGCAGATTTCATCCCAGTCCTGGTCACTCATTCCCGGGATGACCCTCTGCCATCTGTCCCTCACAGACACCGGGTCCCCACTTATTTTACTCTGTAGTAGGTATGAATACAACTTAGATATCAATCCCCTTGGTCCTTGAGATCTTAGTATGCCTATAAGGGGATATTTGGAAATTTTTACTTCTTTTCTTCCAAACTGTACCTGTAATAAATGTCTTAGGCCTCTTTCACACGGATGATCCGTATGTCCGTTTTTCATCCATCCGTTTTCGGATGAAAAACGGACATACAGTCATCCCTATGGAGCGTCGGATGTCAGCGGTGACATGTCCGCTGACATCCGACCCGCTCCGATCCGAAAAGTGTAACGGAGGAAAAACCTACTTTTTCCTCCGTTTTCGGATCGGATCGGATGACGACGGACACTACGGACCGTCATCATCCGATCCCCCCATAGGGGAGAGCGGCGCTCTGACAGGTCCGTCGCTGCACAGTGTGCAGCGATGCACCTGTCATCTTCCTGCTCAGCGGGGATCGGCGGAGCTATCCCCGCTGAGCAAGCGGATGTTCACGGGGCGGATCATGACTGATCTGCCCCGTGTGAAAGAGGCCTTAGCTGTAAATACTTATAAAATTGTTTGCTCTGGAAGTTATATTGTTTACACAGGTTCTCATATGACACTATTACGTTATTATACATCTGGCCAATGGCTGTTACTTTTTTCTGTTTCCAAAAATTACTGTCTTCAAATATTTCTAATTTTTCGAACGTTGGATTATTCCATAAGGCCATTTCTGGTGGGGTGTCCTTAAAACCCGTCAGTTTTTTTTACCTCTTTCCAAACTGACCTGGCCAATTTTAGAAGGGGGATTTTTACTTCAACCTTTTCTTAATTCTGTTTCAAGTCCTACCAGTAGATCTCCTACCTGCATTTTATCTAGCAAGTATTTCTCCTTTTCTCTCATTTCTTGTTCCTGAACTACCCAGGTTCTTAGATGTTTTAATTGCCCCGCCAGATAATATAAATATAGGTCTGGTATTGCCAACCCTGCTGCAGTGTTAGGTCTTTGTAACGTAGAGAGTTTTAATTTACATCGCCCATTTGCCCAGATGAACCTAGTTAGCTGGGAGTTTAATTTTTTAAATATATATTTTGGTATCTTTACCTCCGAATGCGCCATCACATACAGACACTTCGGTAGTATAATAGATTTAACCAACTGTATTCTCCCTGCCATTGATAATGGTAATTTTTTTCCACACTCCCAATTTATTCTTCACGTATTCTACCAAGGGGTCTATATTTGCTTTAAGAGCTTCTTCTGGTTCCAATGTGATATTTATTCCTAAATATTTAAATGTTTCCACTATTTTTAATGGGATCTGCAGTTTCCTCTCCTTTCCTGGCCCTAATAACATCAATGAGTATTTCTGCCAGTTTATTTTAAGCCCCGATAGTGTCCCATATGTTTCTATTTTTTTCATTGCCTCCCCTAGGGAACTATGCACATCCTCCATATATAGTATGATGTCATCTGCATATAATCCTATATGTTCAGTCCTGCCCCCCACCCTAATCCCTTTATATATTTTAGATTGTATAAATCTATTAGCCAGTACTTCTATTGCCAATGAGAACAATTGGGGGGACAACGGGCACCCCTGTCTTGTTCCCCTTTGCAATTTCACTCTAGGAGACAAAACTCCATTTATTAAGAAATTTGAGCATGGTTGTTTATACAGTATTCTCACCCATTTTCTAAATCCTTCCCCAAAACCACTTTTCTTCAACACTGCTTGCAGAAACTCCCATTCTATGGAGTGGAGTGCCTTGGCCGTATCCAACGATGCCAAGGCACTCGACTCCGGGAAGTACTCCCTCAGCTTAACCATCAACTGAGTTCTTCTAATATTATTTGTAGTGGACTTCCCCGGCATAAATCCTGTTTGATCTTCTGATACAATGGATAAAATTACTCCATTAAGCCTCTTCACCAATATCTTTGCCAATACTTTATAGTCATTATTTAACAAAGATATTGGTCTATAGGACGCACAATCTTTTCTATCTTTTTCTGGTTTTGGTATCAATATTATTGTTGCCTCATACATATATATATGTGTGTGTGTTTAGAGGTATGCACGCACATTTTATGTAATCGCTTTTTGAACCCCCCCCCTATATGTGTGCAATCAGAACTATTTTTTTTTCCCGTTTGTTCATAGTACCAGCAAAAAAAATGGCTGTTTCTCTGAAAAGCAATCCATGCTCAGATCGCTTTTCAGAGGCATTCGATAGCCGTTAAAGAGCCTCCTGACCGCCTGTTTTAACCCCCTAAGGCCTTGTCACACCTATGCATTTTTAGTGCTTTTTTGCATTTTGCAGATCTGCAGTACAGAACGTGTTCCATTGGAAACCACGTTAAATGGATTGTAGTGCAAATCTACAAAATGCAAAAAGCACTAAAAATGCATAAGTGTGAATCGGGCCTAAATGCATCATCATTATGCTGCAACTGCGTGCAATGCATACAGCTGTGGCGTGGTTGCAGTGCAGCCCTATTTACCTAGGGGTATACTTTAAGGGTGCCCTGACTGGAAAAAGATTGAGAAACATTGGCATAGAGGAACCGATCTCGCCATTTTCCTCCTGCAGCCACTGAATGCCTGCGGGGGGTGGAGAAATCGGTTCCTTTTTATATGCAGCCACCCACCGCTTGTGACCGGGCCCTGGCGTTCTGCCATCGGGCTCGGGTGAAAGGGCCCTGTCCGGGGGGTTATTCATGGTTTCTTGCATTGGAGCCCTGAAGTTTCTAGTTACGCCACTGGTAGTTTCCTACACCAGAAACACCTATACTCAGTAATTTGGAGGTGCATTCACTTGCTTCTAAATTTAGCTTAATATGCCTTCCCTTTGTAAAATATAAACTGCATAAATTCTTGTTACTTTGTCAGTTGAAGGCAGTAAAAACATGTACAATGCCAAGTTGCCTTAAGAGCTTTGTTTAGAAAGAAGCACGATTTACAATTTCTAGTACATTATTACTTTTACTGTATAATGCGGCAAATTAACTATTTATTTAAATATTGCTAACAAACAGCGATAAGTGAGCTAAACCCCCAATAATTTTCTCATCTGGTTAAGTGGTACATCGATATTTTCACAGCAAAAGAGACATTTTTAACACCTCTTATCTCTGCTGGAATCTCTTGGTATATTAAGCCTATATAATGGTGTAAGCATCCAAGGGCAGAGCTGGATCAAGAATATAGGCTCAATGCACACAATAGTTCTTGGTGCCTGACGTTTCCTTTCTTCTGCCCTACGTGTCTTTATTGCATTAATTTCACTGTGAGTGCGTGGAATAAGCACCATACTGACAGGCGGTGATATTAAACGCTGTGATTAAAGTATGATTGTGTGCTGTAGCTCTAGGCCCGGAGTTACTTATATTGGATGAGAGCAGCAGATTACATATAGCACACATTTCAGTGTTGGGTGAAGAATTATCACACCTCTTCAGAGAAAACCTCTACAACTAGAGACATTATTAAAAGAAACCAGTAATGCCTACCAAGCAAAGTAATGTTGATGCTGTACTACAGGCACCTTAAAGATAAATTCCAGGTATGATATATTCATATGTTTACATTGTTATGTTGGTCCAGCTATGTATATACAGTTGTAAAAAAAAAAGCAAGAAGAAGGGGCGCCTCTGAATATATATCAAAAATACTTTAATAGTAAAAACAGTATCCACTCACATGTAAGACTGAGAAGTAGAGTTCTGGCACATCTCCAAGCAGAGGAGAGAGAGGAGGACTACAGGTGACAATAGGTCCTTGCGCTGGCATCACATCATGTCCATCAGGGATGAGTGGTAGCAAGGTCTGTAAGTAGTCTGATAAAATACACACCAACAAGAATGGAGTTACACGTGGGGCCGTCAAAGGATGGTGTGGGTTCCAAGAGGAGAGTGTGGAAGGGACGCCAGGGCTGGAGCCAAAACCTCAGCTGTGCAGCAAAATCGGCAACTCCTCATATGGCATCCGTGATGGGAAGTAACACGACCGTGCAGTCGGAGGCAAACCGAGGCTTGGAAGGCAAGATGCTTGAAAAAGGAGTGCCGCTATCCCTTCCATCCATAGCGAGTCGACTCAGAAGCGTGTCGCACATTAGTGACGCCACCACCCAGCGCCCAATCTGTGTTTGCCTTCCAAGCCTCAGTTTGGCTCCGACTGCACGGCCGTGTTGCTTCCCATCACGGATGCCATACGAGGAGTTGCCGATTTTGCTGCACAGCTGAGGTTTTGGCTCCGGCCCTGGCGTCCCTTCCACACTCTCCTCTTGGAACCCACACCATCCTTTGACGGTCCCACGTGTGACTCCATCCTTGTTGGTGTGTATTTTATCAGACTACTTACAGACCTTGCTACCACTCATCCCTGATGGATGTGATGCCAGTGCAAGGACCTATTGTCACCTGTAGTCCTCCTCTCTCCTCTGCTTGGAGATGTGCCAGAACTCTACTTCTCAGTCTTACATGTGAGTGGATACTGTTTTTACTATTAAAGTATTTTTGATATATATTCAGAGGCGCCCCTTCTCCTTGCTTTTCTTCTTAGACACATTGGACGCGGCTTCCGGTCCCCCAAGGTGGCAGCCCTAATTGACATTGTGCATATATTATTCGCACATATCTATATGCATATTTCTTGCCCTTGGACTATTAGGAACAGTTTATTGAGGTACCTATATATTGCGCCTTTTTTACTTGTTTAAGTATATACAGTTGTGCTCATAAGTTTACATACCCTGGCAGAATTTATGATTTCTTGGCCATTTTTCAGAGAATATGAATTATAACACAAAAACATTTCTTTCACTCCATGGTTAGTGTTTGGCTGAAGTAATTTATTACCAATCAACTTTGTTTACTCTTTTTAAATCATAATGGCAACAGAAACTACCCAAATGATCCTGATCAAAAGTTTACATGCCTTGGTGATTTTGGCTTGATAACATGCACAAAAGTTGACACAAAGGGGTTTGAATGGCTATTAAAGGTAACCATCCTCACCTGTGATCTGTTCGCTTGTAATTAGTGTGTGTGTGTATATAAGGTCAATGTGTTTCTGGACTCCTGACAGACTCTTGCATCTTTCACCCAGTACTGCACTGATATTTCTGGATTCTGAGTCATGGAGAAAGCAAAAGAATTGTCGAAGGATCTGTGGGAAAAGGTAGTGGAACTGTATAAAACAGGAAAGGGATTTAAAAAGATATCTGAGGAATTGAGAATGCCAATCAGCAGTGTTCGAACTCTAATCAGGAAGTGGAAAATGAGAGGCTCTGTTGAAACCAAACCACGGTCACGTAGACCAACTAAAATTTCAGCCACAACTGCCAGGAAAATTGTTTGGGATGCAAAGAAAAACACACAAATAACTTCAGGTGAAACACAGGACTCTCTGAAAACATGTGGTGTGGCTGTTTCAAGATGCACAATAAGGAGGCACTTGAAGAAAGATGGGCTGCATGGTTGAGTCGCCAGAAGAAAGCCATTACTACGCAAATGCCACAAAGTATCCCGCTTTCAGTACGCCAAACAGCACAGAGACAAGCCTCAAACCTTCTGGCACAAAGTCATTTGGAGTGATGAGACCAAAATTTAGTTTTTTGGCCACAACCAAAAACTCTACATTTGGAGAGGAGTCAACAAGGCCTATGATGAAAGGTACACAATTCCTACTGTGAAACACTGAGGTGGATCGCTGATGTTTTGGGGATGTGTGAGCTACAAAGGCACAGGAAATTTGGTCAAAATTGATGGCAAGATGAATGCAGCATGTTATCAAAAAATACTGGAGGAACATTTGCATTCATCAGCCAGGAAGCTGCGCATGGGACGTACTTGGACATTCCAACATGACAAGGATCCAAAACACAAGGCCAAGTTGACCTGTCATTGGCTACAGCAGAATAAAGTGAAGGTTCTGGAGTGGCCATCTCAGTCTCCTGACCTCAATATCATTGAGCCACTCTGGGGAGATCTCAAATGTATAGTTCATGCAAGACAGCCCAAGAATTTACAGGAACTGGAGGCTTTTTGCTAAGAGGAATTGTCAGCTTTACCATCTGAGAAGATAAAGAGCCTCATCCACAAATACCACAAAATACTTCAAGCTAAGCTGTCATTGATGTTAAAGGGGCAATACACGGTATTAAGAACTGGGGTATGTAAACTTTTGATCAGGGTCATTTGGGTAGTTTCTTTTCCCAATATGATTTAAAAAAAGTAAACACAGTTGATTGATAATAAATGTCTTCAGCCAAACACTAACCATGAGTGAAAGAAAAGAAAGTTTTTATGTTATTCATATTCTCTGAAAAATGGCCAAGAAATCATAAGTTCTGCCAGGGTATGTAAACTTATGAGCACAACTGTATATCATACCTGTCCTATGTCCCTGGATGCTGGAAATCACTGACGTTGACACCACTAATCCAGTGATCTCCACTTGCTTCTGGGTACTGCTGTGCCAAGTGGTCGGCCTGCTGCATTCTGAACACAGGAGGTCAGATGCTTGGCAGGGTTGCCATTCAGAAAATGTTCAATACAATGAAAAGCATTCTCTGATTGGACAAGGTAAAGAATCAGGGCAGTTATGTCATGCTCTCCTCCTTGTCGAATCACTGAGTGCTTTGTGATCATTGAGAAAGCATTCTCTTAATGGTGCCTCTGCTTAGCGCCCAACCTTCTGTATTCAGAATGCATCAGGCCAGCCACTCAGCATGGGCCCCTGAAACAAGTGGAGATCACTGGAGTACCAGTGTCTACTTCAGTGATTTCCAGCTTCCAGGAGCATAGGCCAGGTGCGTGTGTGTGTGTGTGTGTGTGTGTGTATATGTATATGTATATATAGATCTAGATCTAGATCTAGATCTAGATATACACGTACACACACACACAAACACACACATATTAGCCCAAGCTGAGCCAATATAACTAATACCTACATCATACCTATCTTTAAAGGGTAAGTTCACCTTTAACCACTTGAGGTCCAGGCCATAGCCGAACCCCTTACCATGTGATCAGCTGTCAGCCAATGACAGCTGATCACATGATATAAACAAAAGCTCGGTAATCGTTTTTTTGTCAGCGTGAGGAGAAAAAAAGCCGTTCACCGGCTTATATTAAACGGACATCGGTCCTGAAGAGGAAGGAGGCACATATGCCTCATCTGAGCCTGCCAGTGCCCACAAGTGCCACCTATCAATGCCCACAATGGCCACCTATCAATGCCCACCAGTGGTGCCAATCAGTGCCACCTAGCAGTGCTGCCATCAGTGTAAGCAATCAGTGCCCATTATTGCCACCCATCACTGCCACCTATCGGTGCCCATCAGTGCCGCCTCATCAGCGTACATCAGTGAAGGAGAAAAATTACCTGTTTGCAAAATTTTATAACAAAATATAAAAAAAAAATACATTTTTTTTTTTTTTTTTTTAAATTTGGCCTTTTTCTATTTTTTTAACAAAAAATAAAAACCACACAGTTGATCAAATACCACCAAAAGAAAGCTCTATTTGTGGGAAAAAAATGATAAAAATTTCATTTGAGTACAGTGTTGCATGACCGTGCAATTGTCATTCAAAGTGCGACAGCGCTAAAAGCTGAAAATTTGTCTGGACAGGAGGGGGTTTAAGTGCCCAGTAAGCAAGTGGTTAAAGAAAAATCTGTAAGGTGAACTTACATAGGAGGTGTGCCTAGCCTTATGCAAATACGGACTTTCAGAAAGCCATTATTTTAAATATTGGGGTGGTGGGCATAAGCATTGAGCATGTAGCAGCACTTCAGGCAGTTTAGGGAATAGAATAGAATGCATTAAGATAAAAAACCTCCTGCCTTTACGGCTCCTTTTAATACAGTTTAAAAATGAGCTCAAATGCATGGTTATTTGATAACATGTCCATCAAGTTAAACCAAATTTAAAAAAAAAAAAAAAACTATCTTCCTCAGAAACCAAAATTTGAAGTTGATTCAGAAGATGGCAAGAAAATCCTTGTAAAGCATGATCCAACTTGCTTGAATAGGAAAAAAATCCTCCTTAATCCTCAAAGGCAAATACTGGATCAACATTCTACTGTGTTAGTTTCTATAATTATTAGTAATCATATTCTGTTCATTTAGAAATGCATCTACTGACTTGGAAAGAAATAGCACTTGTGGAATTCTATCTCCGTTTTTCATGGCTCTTACTGTAAAGAAGACTTTCTGTATGCAGAGGTTAAACCTTTTTTATGTTGAATTACAAATATGGAAGCTGTTTTACCCACCAAGGATTTAGAAATTATTTTTTTTTTCTCAATACAGTGCTGATATTTACATAAATCCAGATTTGTGAATATGGTTCTCTACAGTACTGCAGTTCAGAAATATATCTAGGTCACCTCCAAACCCCAGCCCATGAGTGGACAATAAACAAAGCAGCAGACTGCTAAAGTAATTCATCAACTTGGTCCCCATGCTAGGACTCATTCAGCTGTTTGTTGTGAGCAGAACTAAACAGCTATTCAATTCACATAAGTAAAATAACTCCGAATGGTAAAGAATGGTCTCAAGTGGTTTTCCTGCTGGCTGCAACTGCTAAATCTGAAATATTAATGTGCAAAATGTCATATTTACTTCATAATAATAAATAAGTATATATGTAAAATTTTATTGTATTTAGTCTTGAACATTATAACAAACCTAATGAAATGCCAACAAAAAATCCTCAACATTTCCTTTCAAAAGGCCATTGTGTGTAGACCCATATTTGTATTCCGTATTTGTATGTGTACAGAAATAAAAGTTTAAAGTATATTTAAGTTTTGGGTAGAGTGGAGAGGGATTAGAACCCCTGCCAGCTTTGTATGCTGTCTGTGCCCCTGTTAAGCAGATTCACCCTCTCTATTTGTGTTTACCATTATCATTGAAAGTAAAAGAAAACCCCACATTTTGGGATATCCCCAGACAAGTAATAAAGGGGAAATCTTCCAATAGGGACACTAGTTCTGGTGACCTGGGCGTCCTCAAGGAAGTCCCTTCATTTGCAGGGATTTCTTCTCGCTTCCTGTTTGGCTATGAGACAGGAAGTGGAGGGAAATCTTTGCAATGGGACACATAACCCTCCGTTACTTTCCAAAATGGTTATAGTTCTACTTTATATACTTTAAGACCACTCCGATCAGCCAACTTGCTTCTCACAGAACTGACAATCAGCAGACTAAAATTTACTGGTAACAGACGCCTGGTTACAAAGGGCAATGAGCTGTGGAACTCCCTTCCAGCATCTCTAAGGTCCTTACCCTCCCTCCTGAGTTTCAGGAAGGGTTTAAAAACCTTCATCTTTACCCAGGCCTACGGATAATCTGATGAAGAATAGAAATCGTACAAAAACATGGATTTTGTATGCTCTTTTTCCTCCCCCATCTGGAGGATTAGTTCCCCCCCCCCCCCCCACGGTTCTTCTATGTTTTTACTCTACTCTTTCATATTGGGCACCCTAGGCTCCTTTTTTTAACATTCTTTTGGAAATCTCTCTTGATTTTAGGGTCTTTGTGCGCCTAGATGCGCTCCAAACGGAGCGCATTCGGCGCAGTACAAATCCCAAATCAAATCCAGATAAATTTGTGTGTGTGTGTGTATAGCAAAGATAGTTATTTGATGAAATATTACAACGGATATCGTTAAGGCATGGACTACTATGTGCCTAAAGGAAAGCTCTTCTCCTTGGTTGAGTATAACAGGTCATTTTAAAGGATCCTTTTTATGGTCTTTTATGAACCAAAGAATGTTGGTCCATTTTTTCAACGAATCGGCTTCTCCTTTTCACGTTGCTTGGGCAGTTTAGGAAATTAAGCAAAGAATGTCACTAGTAAATGAGGGGAAAAAGGAGAATCCTCATTAATATAGGAAAACAGTCTTGTAGCCCGCTCCAACTAAAATTGTTATTTTAGTTTGCAGTGTATTAAAGTGACCCCCAAGAGAATGTCCAGTACCGCCTCTTGTCACAACTGTTATAAGGCCAAGTGATGGTGTCACACTTCCTGATGAATTTTCCATAATTTAGAAAAAATGTTTAATTGGGGCACAGCAGCTGTATGAAAGAATGTCACCTTTTACCTTGAGTGATACCTTTGTTATGGTCTTGTGGGACCAGATTGAAGAGTTTTCCTACTGTGGGAAACGCAAGATTTATAAGAAGTAGGTGAGTTGGCCAACCTACTGGTAGCTAGTTGCCTTTTAAAGCATAACTGCAGCTTGCAGGACACCCAAGGCCTCTTTGAACCCCCCCAAGCCCTCATTGAAACCATGGAAAAAAAAAACTCCTATACATACTGTAATTCCTTCAGTATTCTGGTGGCATCATGACATCACCTTTGCTTCCTCGGTGGCAGTGATGGGCAGTCCCTTCTTCTGAACCGAGTGTCGTTCTGGTAATGAAGTAAAAGCGCTATTAAATCCAGAAAAAAACAAATCCAGGATGGCGCACCCCAGGGCAATATATAACACCTACCATTTGTTAAGATAGTTACCCAACCCTGTTGGCAATCAATATCACAGGCTGGTCACCCTTAAACAGTAGAGAGTGGAAGTGAGTGAAGTAAATAGAGTAGAAATTCTTTCACAAAATATGTATTGTCAGTACAGAGGATGATCCACATAGTGTTCTCATTTAGGTGATGAGAAAGTAGGCTAAGCAGCTCATCCCTGGTACACCTTCATAGCATTGTCTGTCTGTGTTCTCTCCCTTGTGAATTGGCCTAAACATTCATTACAAAGACACATAAGGCTAAAATAGCTTTTGTGATCAGCTGGAATTAGGCTGCAGAAAATGTTTTTTTTTACAGGTTTAATGTTTTAATACAATGGTGGGGACAAGTTATTATTATTTTTTAAAGATATATGTCCACAAGGTTGGTTGTAATTTTCAAAAAATTATATTAATAGAAATGTTTATACACAAGCTCTGAATATACATTTTCTAACTGTATTCATTTATAAATTATATAAACTCAAAAAAGCAATAAAAACCTGTCTTAGACTTGCTGTCCTTGCTTTTATTGCTTTTTTTGAATTGATGTACTTGGGTACACCAGCGACTTCTCCTTTTGAATGAGTACAATTAATATTAACTATAGAGAAAAGGTCTCTGAGGACCTTATTTAGAATACTTTTTTGTCTGACATTTATAAATTAAACACATATGCTGCTTTAATTAGATTATTGTGCTATATTTAATTATTTAATTTAATTCATAGCAATGGTAGATACTGATATAATAGAACTTGTAATGTGTGGCATTCACATGTTTCTATAATTTACCTTGTGGCCTTTCTAGCAGTTTTCTGCCATTCACCTGAATACACCGCCTGTTCAATGCAAGCAGCAAAGTAGCTCAGTGTTCAGCAGTGATGTCTTGCAGTACTGAAGTTCTAGGCTCCCTTCCTAGGAATATCCTATTTACATGGAACATATACAGTATGTTCTCTCCATCACCATGGGCTTTTTGCCTAGTTCATCCTATTATTTCCTTCAAACATACTCAACTGGTTTCCAGTATGTTTATGTGAGGACAGTAGACCATAAGCTTCAGTAGGGTACAGACCAGTACAAAAATGACTTATGTCCTCTGTTAAAGTGACATTAAAGGTTTGTGTTTGTTTTAAAAAAAACATGTTATACTTACCTGCTCTGTGCAGGACTGGTTTTGCACAGAGCAGCCCCGATCCTCCTCTTCTCGGGTCTACCGCAGGCACTCCAGACCCCTCACTCCTGCCTAGTGCTTGCTATGGGGCCACCCGAGCAGGCTTACTCCCAAGACGCTGCTCCGTGTGTCCATTCACGCCACTGCCGCTGCTCTCTCCTCATTGGCTCACTGGCTGTGATTGACAGTAATAGGAGCCAATAGCTACCACTGCTATCTCAGCCAATGAGGAGGAAGAGACCTGGCAGAGCCCTGGCTCTCGTGCAGATCGCTGGATCGAGATGGGGCTCAGGTAAGTTTTAGGGGATCTTGTTGTGCTGCTGCACACAGGTTTTTTTTATCTTCATGCAATAAATGCATGAAGGTAGAAACCTTGAGCCTTGCAACCACTTTAAGCTCTAAAGAATATTTTGGCACTCTAGTAATGAGTAAAACAGTGTTTCAATGAAGGTCACTGGTCACTTTTTTATTCAATAAAGAGTTCTGTTTCTTGGGTGCTATTTCTTCTGTATCCCATGGTAAGCAATTAGAACCTGTTTAAAATTGGAGAGATCAGAAGTTGGTTGCCTTTTGTGTTTCTTTTAAGTTACCTTAATTTTAAGTATTCTCCAAATTACTGTAATGCCTCTGAGTATTAAAGATGGCATGTTCTATTTAGGTAGTTCTTCATTGTGACCTTCTTTTTCCCATGGTTAGCAAAACAGTCATTGAGGATGATGTCACTTGTTTATAAGAGGTAGTATAGTAGAACATGGTTGTTCAAACAGTTCCCACCATACACTTATTATAGTTTTAATAATTATTATTTTTATTAATATTTTATATAGCGCCAATAGTTTGCACAGCACTATAAAAAAGTATAGCTACAATACAATTTAATACAGGAGGGTTCAGAGGGCATCGCTCATGATATCTTACAATCTAAACTAAGTGCAAGTAAAACAACATGTAATAGCTGTGAGGAATGAGCAGATGGAGAAAGTAAAATTCCAGCTGTTAGGCAGAGGCAGAATAGGCTTCCCTAAATAGATGTGTTTTCATAGATCAATTCAAATAAAGCATATGGACTGACTCTTATCCCTAAGGGCTCATTTACACTTGCTTCGGCTTCAACACACATTAATGGCTAGTTTACACTTGCTTCAAAACAAGGCTTCTGACAGGCTTTGTTAAAGCTCTCTAAACGCTAGTCAAAGCCCTTGCCACTAAATAAAATGGTTGGCTTACAGTCCTGTTTACACCTGCTTTTGCTTTGCTTCAAAAATTATACCCCATATAGCTTTAGTGGTGCTTCAAAACCTCCATAGAAATCTATGGCAAAGTTCACATGAAGCCCTACCGAAGCTTCATCGAAGCTCCACCAAAGCCTCATCGAAGCCCCACTGAAGCCTTATCAAAGCACCAAGCAAAACAAGGTGTAAACAGGGACTATAAGCTAACCATTTTATTTAGTGACAGGGGCTTTGACTGGCGTTCAGAGAGCTTTAACAAAGAGTGTCCAAAGCCATGTTTTGAGGCAAATGTAAGTGTAAGTCTAGCCCTAATAAAGACAAAACTCTGACATTGATAGTCGGTACTGGGACTTTTCATGTGCTACTTCAATCAGATTCACACGCAAAATGAAAATAAAATAAAAGATATAAAAACATTCATTTTAATGTACATAAAATACATTAAAAATGTTATGTTACTTATTTCAGTTTTTTTTTCAAACCACATATCACATTATGACTTCACTTACATGTGTGCACAACTGTCAGTCTCTCAGACACTGCACTCAAAGCCTGCCCCATGAACTGTAGGGAAACTAGAAAAGATACATAGGAAGTACCTTCAGATACTACAAATTTTAAGTCTAGAAATATAACACAATAAAGAAACTGATCAGTCACAGGCAAAGTCAAACATGGTGCTTGCATACTTAAAATTAGTGCTCATACATCCACATAACTGTGAGATGCCTGCATGAGATTCCTTCCATATTCATTTCACAACCAAAAGATCATTAGGTATGTATGCATAAAGTCTAAGGCTCGGTTCACACATGGGCGGCACGACTTGCAGGTCGCCTCAGCGAGGCGACCTGCAAACGACTGCCGGGGCGACTTGCGAGACGACTTCTGCATAGAAGTCTATGCAAGTCGCCCCAAGTCACCCCCAAAGTAATACAGGAACCTTTTTCTAAGTCGGAGCGACTTGCGTCGCTCCGATTAGAACGGTTCCATAGCACAGAACGGGAGGCGACTTGTCAGGCGACTAGGTCGCCTGACAAGTCGCCCCAGTGTGAACCGAGCCTTAGAGGCAGTACTTTAGCTATGTTGAAGTTCCTCAAATGAAGTCCTATCCCTGTATCCCATCAGGTTCTTGGCTATATATGAGTGGCATCCTCTAGATATATTGAGGTCTGTAAACAAATGATTCGTATACAGTAAATCAATATCATCCTAAAATACCTGGACCTCTTATTACTGAAAAAACAAATAAGCCATGGTACATCCATATTATTTGTGAGTCTAATTAAATATTAATATATAATCAAATATCTCCAACTAAAGTAACAACTGGAGCTAAAACCCTGTGCTAATAGCAAAACAAGCGGCTATTAATCCCACTACCAAACAGATTTCCTCTTCTAATGCCCCGTACACACGGTCGGATTTTCCGACGGAAAATGTGTGATAGGACCTTGTTGTCGGAAATTCCGACCGTGTGTAGGCTCCATCACACATTTTCCATCAGATTTTCCGACACACAAAGTTTGAGAGCAGGATATAAAATTTTCCGACAACAAAATCCATAGTCGGAAATTCCGATCGTGTGTACACAAATCCGACAGACAGAGTGCCACGCATGCTCAGAATAAATAAAGAGATGAAAGCTATTGGCCACTGCCCCGTTTATAGTCCCGACGTACGTGCTTTACGTCACCGCGTTTAGAACGATCGGATTTTCCGACAACTTTGTTTGACCGTGTGTATGCAAGACAAGTTTGAGCCAAAATCCGTTGGAAAAAATCCTAGGATTTTGTTGTCGGAATGTCCGAACAAAGTCCGACCGTGTGTACGGGGCATAAGAATGTAATTCTAATGCATCTATCCAGCTCACTTAACTTTCAGGATTGGTTCCCCTTAGGTCCTCTCACCTACAGAGGGGGTGTACAGGTATTCCTCCTGGTAAATGGAGGTGACCTGTCCCCTCCTTTTTGTATCCCTACCATTATGGGATGATGCTCTGTAGCCAATGTGGGATGCTATCCTGGATGTGTGCTTAACTGCGACTGGAACATGGACCTCACCCACCCTGCACACCCACTCCGGGGTGGCACATGCATGGTAGTCCTGTACATGACATGTGCTCACAATAGTTGTAGATGAAAAAGAGATTTCAGAGATTGTTTAAAGGCAGACATAGTAGGAGATAGTCAGGTAGATTGGGATAGGGAATCCCAGAGGATTAGAGACGTCCTGGAGGAGAGTATGGGAGGAAAGGACAAGGAAGCTAGAGAGTAAGAGGCCTTGGGAGAAGTGAAGAGTATGGTTTAGGTGATATATTGAAACACGGTTGGTGATGTAGCTTGGGACAGAGTTGTGGGTGGCTTTGTATGTTGCTAGTGTTTTGAACTTTATTTGAGAAAGGCAGTGGAGGGATTGGCAGAGAGTGGTGGCGAACACTAAGCTGTTGGTAAGGTGAATGAGTCTGGCAGCAGCATTCATGGAAGATTAAAGGGGGAATAAGCTGTATAGCGGTAGTCCAATGAGGAGGGAGTTGCAGTTGTTGAGGTGGGAGATAACAGGGCAAGTTAACAACTTGTTACATCTAAGGTGAGAAACCAAAAAATGTGGATGTTAAATAGGTTTGGTTGGTTTATAAGAACAAGTATTACCAACATTTCTGTCTAATAATACATCTAGCTGGATTAAAAGGATATTGCTGTCAAACACAAGGGCATATCAGTCACTTGTCCATCACATGGCCTGTCTTGAAAAATTCAGAATACAGTTAACAAGCAGGATGTACAGGGGGCTATTCATAGAGGATTTAAATAGCCAGCCCTTAACATTACTGTCAAATGTATTTGCTCAGTCAGTGTCAGGCCCTGCAGACTTCACAAAGATTTTATCTCAGTAGTGATGCTAATTAAAACTGAATTGTCTGACTGAAAAATCTCTGATCAGGCAAGGCTGTTTGACTTCTGTTTTTTTTTTTTTTTTTTTTTTTTACATTAGTCATAGAGTTATATGCTTTTTCTTTCTTTTGAATTCTGCTCCAACAACTCTAACAGTTTTTAGAGCATAGTTTTATGAAAAGTCCTGTTTAAAATGATTCCATGGGGGTTGATTTACTGAATCAGATGAACAAGACTAGGGACAAATCGCCATGGTATGTTTGCATCACGGGCTTGCATGAGTATGTGGATGTACATGAGCACAGCATTCATTTCCCTGAACCTGCCTAGCTGATCAGATATTTATATTCAGTTCAGTTCATATTCAAATCCAGTTCATATAATGCGGTCCTAATATGCCATGTAAATAAGCATGTACCAAGGCGTGCATGTGTCTGCTTTTTACCTGGATAAAAAAAATCTAATGTCACCAGCTCTAAGTAATGGAGTGCACATACATCAAGTACTGTATATCTGCAGTTCTGAAAAAAAAATACTCTGTGCTATTGGATCAAAAAGGTAGCAGATTTACAGGTATTTATTATTGGAATCCCCATTTCAATCAGCACCATATGGACTCTCCTACATTGATTTGGTGTGTGAACTTCAGTAGACAGCCCCAAAGTTTCTCGTGTGCAGTATCAACCCCCTTGTCTTTCTATTAAGGCTCTTTACAACACCCCTTCGCTGCTGCTGTTTTTTTCCTCCGCCATAGCTGTTCAGAATACCCACCACTTTCAGGTATGAAGGAGTATGTGACCTCCTTCCCTATGACGGTGCTTGGGTCTGGCTTTCTTTTTTTTTAATTGAGCGTTTCATCAGAACAGGAAAAAGCAACTAGCGGTCACATAAGAAATTCCAAACAATGAAAAAGCGCAGGGCAGCTGACCACATGATATGATCCAAGTCTACATAATCCAATGACAGACAATATTAGAGTAAAGAGCACCTGTATACTTTGGCATGTGGTGTAAAGCCACTCATATTTTAACTTTTTCTAAGTAGGGAAAAAGCCATAGATGTAGGGTATGGGAATAGGGTTTGGGAATGGGAGAAGATGGGTTGGGTGGGGGGGCACCAACCTGAGGAACCAGAGGATACCACGTATGACAGTGTCCTTTTTAAACATATTGACAGTAGTTAGACCCAAGAACGGTAGGAAATCAATTTTTTTCAGCTTGCCTTTATCCAGCGTACAATCCATAGCAAAACATACGTCCATAGATTCTAAATTTGGGGTACGTACACTGCTGCGTGTGCATCTGTGCACATAGCAAGGGCATAGCAAATACCACAGGGATATAATCTGGTTGTGCGCAATCAATGTGCTGGCATACATGCATACGCTTTAGTAAATCACTGTCATTGTTCTTCTAGTGTCTCCTGTCCAGACATTGAAAAATTAGATGTGACAGATCTATAAATCAGTCTTGTGTATTATGAAATTGACTAAATAAAATTAGCTTTTTGAACATGAACAAAAGTGTCTAATGCCCCGTACACACGGTCGGAATTTCCGACAGAAAAAGTCCGATGGGAGCTTTTCATCATATATTCCGACCGTGTGTATGCCCCATCGGACTTTTTACGCCGAAAATTCAGACGGACTTAGAGAACATGTTCTATACTTTTCCGACGGAACAAATTCCTATTGGGAAAACAGCTCGTTTGTATGCTGTTCCAACATACCAAAAATGACGCATGCTCTGAAGCAAATACGAGACGTCGGATGTGTTGTCCTGTCGTACGTGTTGTACATCACCGCGTTCTTGACGGTTGGAATTTGGCGTAACCGTGTGTATGCAAGACAGCTTGAGCGGAATTCCATCAGAAAAACCTTCAGAGTTTATTCTGACGGCAAAACCGGTCGTGTGTACAGGGCATTAGACCTCATTTACACAGACAGCAGTCCCTATCACCTGTTTAAAAAGCAATCTGTGGTGGATCATATTTCATAGCCAGTTGATAGGCAGCTTGGAGGAGTTGTGCCACCTCCTGGATGCCTGCTTTTTGGGGAAAATCCTGCCCCGTTGCAACCGCTTCCATTGCAGATCCAATGCAGTCCTGTTCACTTGAATGGGGCATGTTCAAAACATAGCTGCATTGCAGCACATCACAATATTTGGAAGGTCTGATTTATGGTCTGTTGTGGTCAACCTGATGCAGTGCATGGGAACACGTGACGTGTTTGTGGAGTGAACTGATTGGTGTGTGTGTGTGTACTGTGGTAACACACATTCTGTTCATTGGTGTGATGCAGTGTCATTCATTGTTAATGCCACCACAACACACCAGCATTGTGCTGTTCTAGCAAAAATTCAGCAGGTACAAATTTCAGTCTATTGTGGCGCATTAGAGAGCCCAGTAATATAAAAAGGTTGTCTTATTGTAATATGGATTCATTAATTACACAGACCCGACTGATGTGAACATGCCCTAATATTATATTATGCTGTGTATGTATATAAATATGTGTGTGTGTGTGTGTATGTAAAAAAAAAAAAAAATATATATATATATATATATATATATATATATATATATATATATATATATATATATATATATATATATATATATATATATATATATATATATATATATATATATAATTATATATATATATATAATTATTTTTTTTTTTTTTTTTCTCAAAATTAAAAAAAAAACTATATTAACATATATGTAGAGTTCAGGAGTCACTAATGAATTTAAAAGATGTATTTTATTCTTATTCCTCGAATAATACATAAACATCACGCTAATGATGCTGTTATGGAATATGATTTGTATGAATTTACGTGTAACATTGTTTAGCTTTACATGATACTTATGCTTTAAGGCAAACCCTGAAGATGCATATATTATGTTAGATAATACAGTGACTCAGTGGCTAAGATCACTGACTATGAAAAAAGAAACTGAGAGCAGAACAATAGTGACCTTGGACAAGTCAATTTATCTCAAGGAAATTGTAAACTCAATTGAACAGGCGGACTGTGCTTGGCAAATCCTGTGTATAGAAACACATTAATGCTGAATTATTCTTGTAGGTAGAGGTGGCACACTATCATGAAAAGTAACCTTTGATTATTTATCATATTTGTTTGCATGGATTTCTTGATGGAACAAGAGGATTCATTATTCTTTTGTATAACAAAAGGAATTTGGTTTGTTTTTTTCAATTACAGATTTTTTTTCCCCTTTCCTTCCTTTGTTTATTTTTTGTATACAGTAGGTAAACTGTATGGATTATGGACACAATATACTTCAAACATGCTCCATCCAAAACTTGTATTTCTATTATGGGATGGAGCTGCAAGAATGACCACATCACTGCTGAATTCCTTGATTGTTTGTTCCACATTTTTTGACTTCTGTTTGGTATTGAGAATGGTAAGAGCATAAAGGAAGTAGTCTACTTTGGTATGGTAATCCAGACAGCCAGGATGTCCCTTCTTAGGGTTAAGATTTACAAATTAAAGTTGAACTATACTGCATCTGAGCAACACAAACCAAAGACGCTCTTTAACCTCCCTGACGGTATTGCCGAGTCTGGCTCGGGGTGGATTTTCAGCACCAAAAGCGGTAACTCCGAGCCACACTCGGGATCGCATCGCAGGATCCAGGTACAGCCAAACTTACCTTGTCCCCAGGATCCTGCGATGTCCTCCCCGCTGTGCGTGCGAGCCGTCCTCCGCTCGATTCATCACAGCGCCGATCTCCGTTCCCTGCGAGCACGGGGACGGAGAACGGCGCCAAATTCAAAAAGTAAAAAACACAATACATATACAGTACACTGTAATCTTACAGATTACATTACTGTATCCATTTATTTCGCATCCCTTTTGTCCCTAGTGGTTTGTCCATTGCCCTGCATGCACTTTTATATTATATATTCTGTTCTTTCTGCCTGGAAACTGGAAATTGTCCATAGCAACCAAAACCGTCCCTTTACATCAAAAGTGGTTTTAGACCAGCTAGAAAACAGCGATAATAAATTAGAATCACTCGCAGAATTGAGCGATAGTGATTTGTGGGGAAATCCGTCTTTAGACACTTAAAGTAATGACAGCGACAATTCTGTAATTGAGCAAATTTCTGTGTTTTTGATTTGATTACATTATTGAATAATTTTTATTATTATTATATTTTTATTTGTTATAATTATTTATAGTTATTTATTATATTATAATTTTTGATTTTGTGTTTCAAACTTTATCATACCCGGGATGTCTACTAGACTCTTGTTTGGACAGATTTAAGTGAGTTATTCCTAAGAATTATAGACCTACAATATAAAACGCCAAATTTTCATGCAAAATAATTGTACCGCTTTCAGCATCAAAAATCTGAAATAATCATACCGCCAGGGAGGTTAAGCAAACTCCCCTATCTATCCATGTCTCCATGCTTTACTTTGCTGAAAAATTACTTTACTGCTGAACCGCAGACCGCTCCTTCCTTAAATGCTCAGAAACATGTTGGATGTCCAGCAAGAGCACAATGGTGGCTGGAGGTTTCCAATGTGTCTCCATGCCAAATCCAGCAAAAAAGTATACAAAAAGATGGCAACCACCCCAACTTATAACTGGCCTTTGCAATAAGGTATACATGGATTAGCAATGCACATCACAAACAGACAAAACATTCCCAGCACACTTACCAGCTAGACTGTGCTGGGAAATTTTTGTCTGTGTTGGATCTAAAACTGATGTCAAATGCCAGCCGAATGCATTTTGAACACGGTCTCAACACCTGTCAATACAGGCTTTTGGAAGAGCATATGAAGCAATACAGTAACAGCAGTCTTCTTACAAGTGCTTGAAATGCTCTTTACTGTTGCTCTAACGTTTAAATTATTTTCCTACATCAGAGTCTTACTTCTCCTGATGTTTTCTCTCTTTTATAAAAAGAAAACAGGCAGTTTAATACTTAAAGGAGTCGCAAAGTCAGAAGGGTTTTTATCTTAATGCATTCTATGCATTAAGATAAAAAGCCTTCTGTGTGCAGCAGCCCCCCTCAGCTTCCCTAATACTTAAATGAGCCCCATCTCTGTCCAGCAATGTCCATGAGTGTCTCGGCCGTCCGTGGCTCACTCTCCTGATTGGCTGAGACACAGCAATGGCGCCATTGAATGGACACACGGAGCTGCAACTTGGCTTGGCTGCTTGCTATGGGGGCACTCGACAGGAGGGGAGGGAGCACAGAAGAGGGACCCGAGAAGAGGAGGATCCGGACTGCTTTGTGCAAATCCACTGCAAAAGAGCAGGTACGTATAACATGTTTGTTATTTTTATAGAAAAAAAAAAAACAAGACTTTACAATCACTTTAATTGTAAAGGCTGTGGCATGGAAATAGGCCTGGCAATCAAGTGCAGAGACCTTGCTGTTGGATACAAGAAATCGAAGAATGTGATGTGCCATTCATCTTGATAACATTTATAATAAAAAAAATAAAATTTAAAAAAAAAGGGAAAAAAAGAAAATTATCAATATTAACTGGCTTCAGCCTTTGAATTCTTACATAATATTTAGTGAGACAGAGCAAAGAGGATGAGCAGAGTGCATTAAATTGTATTTAAACCTAGAATCCGCTGCATTACATGCATTTGTTTTTACCTTCTTCCTGTGTATTGTCCTTTTTTTCATTCCGTTGATCCTGCCATTTACAGCTTTGGCAGCATCCTTTTGTGTAAAGGTGGCACCGTTGCTCAAGTAGATCTCTAAGCTGGAGCAATATTGTCATGTCGTAATGTTCGTTTAGCATGTTCAGCTTTGTAATGCACAGAAACCTTCTTCCTCTGCACCCCCTACACCCTTTGTGACAGGCAGTGGCTTATCTGTTGGCTAATCTATGTTCCCTCCATCATTGCTTTGCAGGGTGCGCCCACCGCTATGCCATGAGTGCACAAATAGGGAGTAGAGAAACTGCACAGCGCCATGCCCTGGGCTGTAACTGTATATGTGAATTTTTTGGAAATTTTTTTTTAAAGTTGTTTTTTATTTATACAATGTCTTGGGAAAACATGGGTTTTGTTGGGAGAGTTTATACTTTAATTCAGGGTTCTGGCCCGTGAACCAAATACAGCCCACTGCAAGATTCTATCTGTCCCTCTGATGTAAGTGGAGACTCTGATGGGGAATCTGATGTAAGGGGGATTCAAGTTCATTTGGAATTTTTATTTTACATTTGTTTTACTGAAGCTAATTATGTTGTTCTAGATCGTATAATGCTGATTACAAAAAAATAAAAAATCCAAGTAAAACTTATTTCATATAATTCTGATTCATTTTTTTTCAGCCCGCAAATATGTATAAAATATTCAATGTGGCACTCGTACTGAAAGGTTTGGAGACCCCTATTAAATTTCATCTTACTGTAGTCATGAGTTAAGATATTGTTTCTGACTAGGTGCTATGTTATTCAGTAAACCCAACTGGGTTTCAAAGCTTAAAGCAGGCATGTCCAAAGTCCGGCCCGCGTTCCGGTTTGATGTGGCCCCCACTTGGAATTTACATATATATCCATCTGTGGCCCTGTGGCCCCCCCAAGCTCGAGCGTGTTATGTTTTTTTTGCTGTGAATATATCTTCTTTAGCTGAACAAATCCCTGAGCGCCGCACTCATTGTTGATGGGGGGGGGGGTGGCTGGTCAATGTGCCCGAGCCGCTATGAAGCTGACAGCGTGCAGAGCCAATCACAAGCACTGTGACTATTCCCGATCTCTGCATCTGCAGTCCACAGATCGGGGAAATGTCACAGTGCGCTGCGTGCTGTCAGCTTTCTTTCTTGCAGGCTCGGGCACATCGACTTTTAACAATGAGCGCGGCGCTCGGGGATTTGTTCAGATCAAGAAGATAGGTATATTCACAGCAAAAAAAAAAACATAACATGCTCGAGCTTGGGGGCCACAGATGGATATACTTGGGGGGGGGCACAGATGGATATATATGTAAATTCTAAGTGGGGGCCACATCAAACCGGAACGCGGTTCCTTTCAGTCAGTGAGAGGCACTGGTGGATTAGGCTGGCTAAAGAAAAGATTATTTAAAAAAATAATAAACGCTCAAGCTCATCCTTACCCCCGAAAGGTGCTTGGGGATTGGTCAGAGGCTAAAGAAGAGATATATAATTTTTTTTTTTTTAAACATGACACACCTGAGCTCATTGTTACCCTGAGAAGAGAAGATATATGTATTATATATCATCATATATTGTCATCAATGTTACGACATGAATAGTATTCCATTTGCAATAAACTTTGCATAAAATATTTAATTTGCATTTAATTTTAATGGTTCAAAAAAAGTCAGGCAAAATGGTCAGCCCTCACGCATGTTCACTTCATGAAATCTGGCCCTCTTTGAAAAAAGTTTGGACACCCCTGGCTTAAAGGATCTATGGTTCCATGAAATACAGCAGTAGAGCCTTTGTTATGCTCTTTCCATTGTATTGTAATGTGTAAATGCTGGATTAAAACTCCTTCTGCTTAGCACCAATGGTGCCGCTGCATATTGGTTTTCTCTGTACTTTCATTGATTCTGTGACTTATAGTCAAAAATGAAGTACTGGAGTCTTGTACAGAGATTTAAAATAGGGAAGAAGGATGTGGAATACTGCTAGATAAGATGGCTCATCTCACACTAAGAGCCTTTCTTTATCTTAACAGCACCAGATGAAGACACTTAATCCAAGCCTAGGTTAACCTCTTGTGTCCATTCCTCACCATCAGCATCTTTGCATTAATATTTGAAGTAGTTACCCACAATTTTTAAATGGTGCAAGATAAATCTGTGATGTACAGTATGTGAAAAGCACATTGGAGTGAAAAATCAAGGTAATGCATTTTGTAGTGGTGTACCGAAATCAAAATTTAGAACCAGAGCCTGAAAATTTAAGATGCACTTAGCCAAAAATCGAAACCGAAATGGACAGTTTCTAACATATATATACAGTATATAGATTTTTTTTTTATATATAATTGTATTGTATTCGACTTTTTAATAGTTTTTGAAACGCTTTTGCATTTAAGAAAAGCTTAAGAAAAATACATTGCTTTAAAGTCTATGTATGTTGTCACATGTTGTGCTTCCATTGCGGTGTAATGCACTTCCCCATTGAAATGCATTAAAAATGCAGCAAAAACACACAAAAAGCGTACCCATGTTGCATTTTTGATGTATTTTTTGAGTCACATGACCTATGAGAATCATGGTAAAATCACATACATTTTCAGTGGACATTATCGGCACCATTTTTTATATCAGCAAATGGCGATAACCCTATTTTCGGCAGCTGATCTATTGGTGTATCCCTAATATTTTGCATTTCAGAGTCTGTTGCTCTTAAAAAAGGTATTTTGCGTATATTGCTGTTCTAAGTGGAAAGGGTATGTGCAGCGCTTACTGAAAGTAAAGAACCCGTATGACTACAGGACAATCTAGTGAATAGACCAAACATTAAAGGCCAAAAATCAAAGTCTCTTGTGCACTCACTATGTCAATTTATACAGTAACATACAAATTATGTGACCTTATGCTTATATCTATCTATATCTATATAATCTCTAGAGGGAGATAACCTCAAAACGTATTTGAAAAAAGAAAGAGTCCAGTAAATCCACAAGTGAAAAATAAATGTTCAGTAAAGTAATCCAGAAAAAAGGAAAATTAATCCCAATGCCAGCAGCAGGAATAACACGCGTAGAATGGGTCCAATACCACTAATATTGAAAAGGCTTACCGGAACATGTGGATTCTATATAAGGCTTATGCCCAATGGGTCAACCAGGCAGGAGGTGTAAACTCCAAACACCTCTTCTTAGTCTCAATAGGAGAAAATCCATCCTTGATACAATTCAATCTTTGATGACTGGATGAGGACCGGCAACATCTCCTAGTGACACTCAGATGGTATAACTCAAAGAAACAAAAAGGCTCCACATAGCGTAAAACCATAGGTATAAAAATTTATTGTAAAATCAACACTCACAAATGACAGTCAGTATAACACAATGGCACCAACAGAGCTTGTTGTGTTTCGTCAGAATAGAAAAATAATAGGGTCTGATGTCACCCCTATAACACCTCCATCCCTGATACAATACATAAAAACATAGAAATCACCCTGGGACTTTGAGTGAGGTGAGAGAGGTTAGCCAATATTCATAACAAGAGTAAGAGAATCTCAATTCATCGCAAAATATCATGCATATATAAGCAACAGCAATAAATATAAATTTGCCAAGCCGATAGGTATACATACACAGTAAAAGAATAACAATCCACATACCGTTGTACAGAAATGTAAAAAAAAAGCAAGATACAAGCATCAATGATACTCTACGCGTTTCGTGATACCGCACTCGCTTCTTCAGTAGTGGATGCATAATTATAGTATCTGCAATAGTAGGTTATAAGATCAATAAGTATATGTTAACAGTCAAGGCATATGGGCTTATGGGAGTGGACTCACAGTCACAGAGGTGCGGTGGAAGATTTATTTTAAGTGAAGATCTGCACTGTATCACGTCACGGAACTACACATTTTTTGGATTTTTTTTGGACTTTTTGTGGACACTTATTTATATTTGTGGATTGATTCACATTGGTTTACACATATATATTTTGAATTATATATTTAATTTTTTTGTGTGCACAGATATGTTATTCACATAATTGGTTTTGCGCACTATTTCTGTGAATTTTTGATCATATCATTTGATGCACATTAATAGGGAGGAGTGATGATATAATTATATTACTGGTTGATTTTTTGTTTTTCACTCTTCACTATATGTCACTTTATGATTAGGGTTTTCTTTAGCGCTGATATTTTGAGTTCACTTGGGGCGAGATTGTGGTGAACCAATTTTTTTCATATATGGGCTGAATGGTCAGAGAGGTCTACAAAAAAGACCTCATACTCACCAATGGGCTGAGCCAAATTGCCAGTCGCTGAGTATCCAGACAGCGGTAGCTTTATTTAATGAGCTTTATTTGCCATTACTGTGTCTTATGACACGTATACATTTACATATTTACATATATTTTGTAGTGGTCATCCAATGTGGACAAGTTGAAACCATAGGGACACACACCACCACCCATGCCATGTTGGTCCACCGGATGTCCCCCTGTTGTGGCCTTTGTTTGCTCCGCCTCCTCAGCTCCCATGCTGTATGTTTGTTGGTGAGTATGAGGTCTTTTTTGTAGACCTCTCTGACCATTCACCCCATATGCCTCCACTGTTAACATATACTTTATTGATCTTATTACCTGTATTGCAGATACTATAATTATGCATCCACCCCTGAAGAAGCGAGTGTGGTCTTGCGAAACGCGTAGGGTATCATCGATGCTTGTTTCTTGCTCTTTTTTTTAACATTTTTTGTACAACTGTATGTGGATTGTTATTCTTTTACTGTGTATGTACACCTATCGGCTTGGCAAATTTATATTTATTGCTGTTGCTTATATATGCATGATATTTTGCAATACATTTTGATTCTTTTACTCTTGTTATGAATATTGGCTAACCCCTCTCACCTCTCTCAAATTCCCAGGGCGATTTCCATGTTTTTTCGTCTGAATAGACATCATCTGGGGTATTGCTGTTGTTGGTGTCATTAAAATGAAGCCAAACTTCTTCCAAAACTGGAAATAAATAATTTAGACACATACAGGGAGCCCAGCCTGTTTACGTCATTGCTGTAGTGTGCTAGTCCACTAGCATGGTCAACTGGTGTGATCCTGGAACACTTGTTTTGTAAACAAGTGGCTGACAGTCAGGGTATTTATGACAGAAGAGACCCTATTGGTCTCTTCTGCCATAAATGTATCCTTCTGCCTGTCATCTGTCATTTCATGGTTATTGAGCTGTGCATGCACAGCTCAGTGAACATTTACGGGCCCGATCCGTGCCACAGCGATGTGACTCCCATGCGCATGCGCAGGAGAGGCACCATTGCGGCCTGGCCTATCAAGTGGCCAAAGGCACAGGACCTGGGAAGAAAACCGGGTGAAGATGGAAGCGCCGGGGATCTGCTGGATCGGTCTCAGCACTATACTGAATGACATCATATGACAAGTAAGTCTGCCATAATGTACTAATATGCTGTGCGTACTAGTACATTATGGCATAACCCACCTGGGGAAGCCTTAAAACATTTTTTTAATAGTAGACTTTACTTCCGCTTTAAATAAATAATTATGTTTAACTTGGAGCTTTCTTGTAATCAGTGTGATATAGTTTACCGCCTAGTTTGCTGCCTTTCACACCCCCTCCCCCATCCAATGCCTGCCTGTATAATTCAATTATGCCTTGATAATTTATACGGTTTACAAAAATTGAATATTTTGGCAAGATTAAAACATACAGATGCTTGCTGCTAATTTAATTGTTCAAAAATCCAAGCATTTAGAAGCCATAAGCAGAATCCGGTGGCAATCAGCATCTGATTTTTAATTGATGGATGCTAAGTAGTGTGGCTAGAAAATACGTTCCGGCCATAATTACCTTACTGCTGTCCCCTAGGCCAACACCCTGCCACAGTTTTTGAATTCTTGTAACGAACAGACAATGTGGATAAACGCAACACCTCAGCTTTATACTAGTTACAATGCAAGTTTTCCGATTAGCTGTCAGACTGACGGGGTGTAGGTTTCGGTGGTGCTGCACTAGGGCTAGCCATATCATATCTATGTAATGCATTACTGTCCTTCTGTTCCAGAAACCTCAGGATGCATCTGAGGTATACAGCTAATCCAGAAATAATTCATATATTCGAATAATTCAAACTTTTGAGGTACCACACATGTGTATAAAATTATTTTATGTAGAATAAATATATTTTTTATGTAAAAAAATGTATAGGTGGTTCCTCAAAAGTCTGAATTACTCCTGTATTTGTGCGGATGCAGTGACCGTTGAAATGCCACCACTATAGAATTGGTATCTTAAAGCGGAGTTCCAGCCTTACATTTTTTTTTTTTTTAAGACACCAGTGGTGTTCTTACTAATATCTGTCTAACAAGGTAATTATATGCAGTGCCGCTGTTGTAGCTATGTATTTTGCGGAAAACAAACCTTTATTCTCGATTTGCCAGCACGCTCCCATCCTAATTGTAGGCATGTGAAGCACACTAGTGTATTCTTCCAGGATAAGGTTTCCGCTGGCTACCCAGCATGAACCTCCCAATCTCACGCATGCGAATAAAGCACAAGGCACGGCGCATGGATTGTTTATCAGGTTGCCATCACAACGGCGCTTATCACCGCCTTGCATCATTTCGTGTTGGGAAATAATGCAATGCTAACAGGCGGCGATGCCCACTGACTCCTGGGAATGATGACACACATCTCCCAGGAGCCAAGGTGCCGTAGGCAATGGCGTACCTTTAGCTGTGCTAAACGGGAAGAAAACAGATTAACCCATGTAAACAACAAGGTAAATAAAGCCAAAAAAAACAAAAAGCCATCCAATGTGGTTTTAACTTCCTGCTACGAAGCAGATGGTGCCAACATGGAAGCGTACAACTGGCAATAGGATACACTTCTCTTTGTGGCTTATTATCTGCCATACATTTCAAGACTGCATGCAGACCAACACTTCACTGCCAGTTTGATCTATGCAAGTTATGTGGAATAGTCCAGTCAGAGAACGCTTTACAGTCATTCAAAAAAGCATAGCAATTCTCAGAATGGCAACCATACCAAGTGGCCAACCTTTTGTGTTCACAAAGCATCAGGCCGGCTGCTCAACACGGGACCCAGAAGGAAGTAGAGATCACTGGAGTGGTTGTGTCTGCTTCATTGATTCCCAGCTTCCAGGTGCATCAGCCAGGTATGTACCAAGCCAGGACCAATGTAACCATGTATAAAATATCCATACATGCAATTAATCTTTAATGATATATTAGTGAATACAGAGCTGCGTTCATTTGTGTCTTTTATACCTATCTGAAATTCATTTTCAAGCTGTTCACATGCCATAATCAATAATAATGAGCACTTGATGTATCCTGATTGAATTGTGTTTTAGACTCCTTTTAGAGTTTTGTAAGAAAAACACCAGAGCTTATTTAACAAGGCAGTACAAGGAACAATAATGATGTGTGCAGTGTAGTAATCCATAGCAAGCAGTCGCATTTCAGTTTAATGTAGTCAGATCAGTATTTGGATTGATTAGTTTGGGCCATTGCGCTTTGAACGGCCTAAGCAAGTGTGTTTTCTAATGTTTTGTACCTCTATCTGTGATACTTTTTTTTTATTTGTACTAACTCAATTTTTGGCAGTGCAAGCTTTCAGAGTGTACCCCCTTCTTCAAGTTCCAAGCATTACTAAACAGTTTATTAGTGCTTGGACCTTGAAGGGGGTACACCCCAAAAGCTTGTCCTGCAAAAATTGTATGTTAGTGCAAATAAAAAATGTATCATGGACAGTACTTAAAGGGGTTGTAAACCCTCATGTTTTTTCACCTTAAGGCATCCTATGCCTTAACCTCCCTGGCGGTATGATTATTTCGGATTTTAGGTGCTGAAAGCGGTACCATTATTTTGCATGGAAATTTGGCGTTTTATATTGTAGGTCTGTAAATCTTAACAATAACACACTTAAATCTGTCCAAACCAGAGTCTAGTAGATATCCCGGGTATGATAAAGTTTGAAACACAAAAACATAAATTATAATATAATAAATAAAAATAAATAATTAAAAAAAAAAAAAAAATAGTAATAAATTTCCCCACAATTCACTATCGCTCAATTCTGCAAGTGTTCTAATTTACTATCGCTGTTTTCTAGCTGGTCTAAAGCCACTTTTGACGTAAAGGGACACTTTTTGGTTGCTATGGACAATCTCCAGTTTCCAGGCAGAAAGAACAGTGTATATCATGTAAAATTGCATGCAGGGCATGGGACAAAGCACTGGGGACAAAAGGGATGTGAAATCATTTTATACAGTACTGTAATCTGTAAGATTACAGTACTGTATGTGTTATGCTTTTGACATTTTTTTGAATTTGCCGCCAGGCTCCGCCCCCGTGTGTCGCGCCGCTCGCAGGGAACGGAGCCTGGCACGGAGAGGCTTCGGAGGAGGACGGAGCCCTCGGACACTGCGGGTGACATCGCAGGATCCCGGGGACAAGGTAAGTAATGCCGCCCCAGGATCCTGCAATGCGATCCCGAGTGTGGCTCGGGGTTACCGCTAATGGTACTGAATTTTAACCCCGAGCCACACTCGGGAAAACCGCCAGGGAGGCTACGGTGAAAAAACTTCTGTCGCTGACCGGCCCCCCCAGCCCCCCATTTTACTCACCTGAGTCCTGTAATTCCCACGCCGGAGACGCGCTTTTCCCCTCTGCCCGTTGTCTCGGCTCTTGATTGGATAGATTGATAGCAGCGCAGCCATTGGCTCCCACTGCTGTTAATCAAATCCAATGATGCAGGCGCCAGGGGGCAGGGCCGAGTCCGGCATTCTGCATCTATGGACGCAAATGCTGGACTCGGGAGCGCGCCCGCAATGTAACCCCCCCCAAGGAGAGCGCTTCTCCTAGGGGGTTATACATTGCGGGGAGGAGTTACCAGCGCCGCCGGGGGACCCCAGGAGTCGGGGATCGGGCCACTCTGTGCACAATGAACAGTGGAGGTAAGTATGACATGTTTGTTATTCAAAAAAACAAAAAAAACAAAGCCTTACAATCACTTTAATTGTTTCTGTCGCAAGTGCACTAAGACGGCTACAATCGCCTCAAGCTAATGTTTTGTACAACTAGTATGCACATCATCTGGTGCTGTCCAAGGTGCTGAAAGGGCCGTGTTCAAGCCCAAATTAGATGTGATATGTGCTTCCCAGAACGCCTCTGTTTCTCAATTCTTATTTACATCTTTGACCCATATTTTCACCTACTAAAAGGCATTTGAGAACAAAGCTGTTCCCCTTTGCTCCTTCCTCCCCAGCACATGACACATGGCACGTTAGCACACAGCGGCTGCATGTAAAGCTTGTAGCAGATCAGCTGGGGGAGGTACATGTTCAATCCCTGTCTAATCACTCACCTTACAAGGGTTTTTCTCCCAAAGCCTGCATTTCTTTTCGTTTCATCTCCTGCCTGTAAATGGAGCACAAATAACCTGGCATTTTAATCAATATATTTATAGCTTGGCCTATTTTTTTTTTTTTTTTTTTACAGCCTTCATCTTCCAGCTTGATGTATACCTATACCAAGTATGTGAAATAATCCAGCCTTGATTTTCTCTGGGCCCTTCATTTTCTCCAGTGGAAATGTACTGGAAAAGGCTTATAATGCAGAAGGAAAATTTCAACTTTTAAAGCCTGTTTTCCATAATCTTCAAGGTCCAAAATCAGTTGATTGTATGATCCTGCTCATTTATAAAATTCCCAGCATTTCTCATATTGTGTGTCATTGGCCATGCTATATTTTCCCTTCTAGAAATGCTCCCATAATTCATTACTTCAGTGACTGTTAGTTACACTCTCTACCCACTCTCCCTTTCTTGAAAAGCTATCCATGGTGGATCTCCGATTTTAGGATTTTCAAAGGACAGTAGAGCAGTGAGAGCCAAGCATTAGGAGGTGATACTACTACTTCTTGAATGCTCTATAATAAGGCTTACCTGTAGGTACTGTAAATATCTTCTAAACTTGCACAGTTTAGGAGATATTCACTATATACGCTTTTGCCGACGTCATCGGTGCATGCGCACCGAAGAAATGGCCCGCTGGTGCCGTTTCTTCAGGGCCTGTGCCGTGACCAGCGGTTCCCGCACACATACATGGGAGTGACGTCATTGCGACTCTGGCCAATCACAGCACCGGAGCCCGCGAACCCAGAAGTAACTCAGGAGAAAGATGTCAGCCGTGCACTTGGTGTGCCAGCACCGATTCAGATTATTGTTTTAAGGTAAGTATTTCATAATGAGCTAGTATGCGATGTATGATACTAGCTCATTATGCCTTTCTTGCAGCTTTTTTAGTTTTTTTGGGGGGCGGGGGGTTGGAGGTTTACAACCTCTTTAAGCCAAAGTATACTAGGGAAGGCAGGGTTGCATGGGAGGGCAAAGTGAACAGACACATTTGTATAACACGTTTCAAGTTTTTATTACTGCTGAGATCTGGACTAAACAAATATTGCCTATAAACAGGAGTGGTGTGTATTCGTACTTGAATCTTGGTATTTCTTCCACATGCAGAAATGTAACATGAACATGGTTTTCCTGTGTAAAGGACTGGTGAATGCTGCTCCTTCCCTGGGTAGGGTGACCGGTCTTGTATCCGCCCCCTCCTGTAGCTTTCTGCAGGCACCTATAGTGGAAGGACCTGCTGGGTCCCCCTCACAGCTCTGCTCAATGCATGGGTTATGTGCAGTACTATAATGATATCATGGCTACTTTTCCAAAGTGATAACTGGGTTTGGAAATTCATTTGGTGCATACAAAGTGGATTTTTATCCTTTGTGGCTACTGATATTTCAATACATTTTTTGTGCCTGGAATTCAGCTATATTAAATAAGTCCATTATGTTTGCACGGGATTTTTTTTTATTGGCCGTTTAACGACTTAAGGTCCGCCCTATGTGATCCGATTCTTCCGGGTAGGGGGCACGCATGCTTCCACTGTTATTATACGCAGCAGAAGCCAAACGATGGGTGCACGGTACCTGATGTCCTCCGACACCTGCCGATCGCTAGGCAGAGACACAGACAGAATGGCGATTTGCCTATGTAAACAAGGCAGATCGCCGTTCTGACAGGAGGGAAGGGATAGAATTTGTGTCCCTGCAATATCTCTTCCCCCAAGTGAAAGCACCTCTCACAGTTTGCATAAACACTGGCTAGGCACACCATTAACCCTTTGATCGCCCCTGATGTTAACCCCTTTCCAGCCAGTGTCATTAGTACAGTGACAGTGCATATTTTTTACCACTGATCACTGTATTAGTGTCACTGGTCCCCAAAAAGTGTCGGTGTCAGAATGTCCGCCACAATATCCCAGACCTGCTATAAGTCACTGATCGCCACCATTCCTAGTAAAAAATAAAAATATCTCATAGTTTGGTTTGGGCAAAAGTTATAACATCTACAATCAATTATACGCTTATTGGAATTTTTGTTACCAAAAATATGTAACAGATTACATATTGGTCAAAATTTATGAAGAAATTAGATTTTTTTTTCCATGTTTTTATTGGATATGTTTTATAACAGGAAGTAAAAAAATATAGATTTTTTTGTTTTGTTTTTTTTTTTTTTTTTTTTCAAAATGATCTTTTTTTGTTTATAGCGCAAAAAATAAACACAGAGGTGATCAAATACCACCAAAAGAAAGCTCTATTTGTGGGAAAAGATGGAAATACATTTTAATTGGGTACAGCGTTTCATGACCATGCAATTGTCAGTTAAAGTAACGCAGTGCCGTATCGCACAAAATGGCCTGCTCATAAAGGGGGTAAATCTTCAGGAGGTCAAGCGGTTAATGAAAGTTTGGAAGTAGGAGGGCTTTATATTTTAAAACTTGGTATACATTATAGTATCATACTCCCACTATAAAGTTGTGTTATGCTAATTAGGCTAGTAAATTAAAGGCTCTGTATAAACATCCATCAAAAAATGATATAACTTTTTTTATTAAACCACCGTGTTAAAAAAACAAAAACAAAAAAAACCCCACAGAATGCTGTTATTTCGGGCAAAGTGGCTTTCCTATCCCAGATGCCAGGTCTTGCTGTGCAGTACGCCTAGTTCACACAGGCTTCAGCTTGTATTAGTTAGTCTAAGGAGCAGTGTGCATAGCTAGCATTAAGGAAACTTCAAGCTCCAATCTTCTTTTTTGAAGCCTGTAAAGCACACTTTAGCTCCAGCCTGGGAGTGTTGAACACAATTTTAATGGGAGTGCTGGCTGACACTGCTAAAACCTTGTGGAAAGTAACAGCTGACACATCTCTCATTAAGATCTGTGTTCAGGTCTCGCAGACTAGAGCCAAAAGGTGTTTTAAAGTCTTCAAGAAAGCTGCTTGAAGTTTGATAGAAGCTTTGCAAATTCTTTGTAGATGCTGTACACATCGCTCTTCAAACTAGCAATTGCAAGCTGAAGCCTAGGTGAGCTGGGCCACTAAGACATTGATAAGAAAAGCAACAACTTCTGCTCGCGGTGAATGACTATAAATTTATTTAGAAGAGAAGAGTTACAAAGTAAAAGTCAAGATTTAGGAATAGAGATTAGGATGTGCATGAAGGACAGAGGCATAGAAAGAGCCATGTCTTCAGCAAAAGGGGAGGCTTTTAGGCTGGGTTCACACCTAATAACGGTGCGGCTCCCAGCAGGGGTCCGGTGCATCCACGCTCACCGTTTCAGGTCCGATTTCAGCCCAAATTTTTGGCTGAATTCGCACCTTAAACGGACCAAAAGACGCACAGGATTCCTGTGCGAATTCACATTGGAGATATGTGAACCGGCTCCATCGAGAGCCGGTCAAAATGTGCTATTGCGAATTGGATGCGGAGAAAACCTGCATCCAATTCGCAATGGTGTCAACCCAGCCTTAAGCTTCAGTCCTGGACAATCGCCATGTAGAACCTTCATAAATATTTGCATTTACTTAAAGTGGTTGTAAAAGCTATACATGAAGGTAAAACAAAACGGTGTACAGCAGCACCCCCAACCCCCCTAAAACTTACCTGAGCCCCTTCTTGATCCAGCAATGTGCACAAGAGCCTCAGCTCTCCCTCATTGACAATAACAGGAGCCAATGGCTACCGCTGCTGTCTCAGCCAATCACAGCCAGAGAGCCAATACGGGGAGAGCAGGGGCGGGGCCGAGCCACGCTCTGTTTGTGAATGGACACACAGAGCATCCTCCTTGGGTGCCCCCATAGCAAGCTGCTTGCTGTGGGGCACTCGGCTGGAGGGAGGGGCCTGGAGCATGGGGGGACTCGAGAAAAGGAGGATCGGGGATATTCTGGGCAAAACCATTGCACAGAGCAGGTAAGAATGATATGTTTGTTATTTAAAAAAAAAAAAAAACCTTTAGTGTCACTTTAATGATTTGCACAGGCAACACATTGACAAGGACAAGAGACATTCATTTCTGTTACTTTGGAATACATTATTATCTTGACTGTGACCTAGACTCTTGTAAAATATAAGTCTCTCTACAGACTGCACAACAAGGCCTTCCAAGAACATTGTTTTATTAGCATCTTTCTACAAACAAAAGACATTCTAAAAAGTGAACCTGTTATTATATAAAGAACCTAACATTAACATATAAGCGCCTAATATTATCAAATCATAAATAAAGCATACAATAAATAATTTACTTTATCAGCTCCCTCTTTTTGTTCAAATTAGAAATGCTTTAACACCTCAAAAACAAAGACAAAAAAACACTTGACTATTATGGCCCAAGGATCTCCTTTTTATGGGACAAAGAAAATAAGGGGTCTTTGAAGTGCACTAATGAAAAATACGTGAGAATACATAAAAAAATCTCTCATATAAGACAAACAATTGGTGTTTAAAAAATAAACCAACCCATCTTTTTGGGGGCAACCCACTACAATATTTGAACTATCAGAAATAGAAGTAAAGCACACAAACCTCCTAGTGCAGCCAGCAAATAATCATCTGCTACTCTTTGCAAAGTTACCCTAAGTCAGTGGAATCTCTAAAGAGATTTTGCCAGTGCATCAGAAGATTCAACTTTTCTAATTATTTGAACAATTATGTCTTCTATCTTTGTCAGCGTATGGCATAAAATGTTCCAGTACAATTCAGAGGCAAAATCAGCAGGATGTAGAAAACCAAATCTTTCTGAATAATTTAAAGGAACGCCTATCAAAGGCAGTCCCCCAGGAGTAGTAATTGACACATGGCTACACAATCTATAGTCATATAAGTTTAAATCTCTTATGGCAGTATGATGAAGATGGCACAAAGCGTTGCCCGTTCTTCGGACATTTAAAAGAAACAACACAAACATCAAAGTTCTCATCTTAAGGCAGAAACACAAGTAGCCAGTTGGGCTTAAGCAGCATCGGGTAAAGGCAGCTCATTAACAGCAGCAAATGACCAACAACTCCCTGTTGAAATGCTCCATCTGGGTTAAGAGATGGCCTTCTCACCGAATGGTGACTACTACTTCTTGACAGGTAACCCATTCACAGAAACTGGAGTGCTGACATCAGAATATGGCAAAGGGAGGTGTGGATCCAGGTGGGTTTACCCTCCAAGTTGACAGATTTAGCAGTAGTCAACAGAATCTGGAAAGGCCCATCCCAGAAAAGCTGCAGAGGCTTGGCAAGGTGCTGTTTGACCACTTCAGTTACCAGTACTGGGGCAGTGTGGTGTGTCCTTAGGATCGTGTCAATAAATGCTTAAAAATACAGATCACAGGTTAGTGGACAATGCAAATGTATTATAAGTTCAGTCAAAAGCCACATACATAACAGAAAAATAATAATCATAAATAAAATAAAGTTTAGTCTTTGGAGCTTGTCCAAAAAGCATCTCAGAAGGAAATAAGTTCAGAGGTTTATGGGGTGTGTAGTACCTTGTGGATGTTGGTGCCAGGCTCAGGGATTGGGTCCATTTTAGCCTTGTCTGCTTGCAAACCTTTGTTTTTTATTTTTCAAAGTAAAGAAGCACTCCACTGAACCACCTTTCTATATGTTGAAATGCGGTGTAGAATTGCTTGTGTATTCTCAAATCTGCTGTGATGCTATTACCAAAATCCACAAACTGCAACCCCAATTCTAGAAAAAACTCTTAGATGCTCTTTTTACACCTAATCATGTTCCTGACCTGTTGCCAGTTAACCTAATTAGTTGCAAAATGTTCTTCCAGCTCTTCCTTGTTAGTACCACTTACTTGCCCAGCTTTTTGTTGCCCTGTCCCAACTTTTTTGAGACCTGTTGCTGCCAATAATTTCAAAATTACATTTTTTTTTAATGAAAATGGTACATTATCTAATTTTAAACAATTAAAGCGGAGCTCCACCCGATTTTATAACATTGGCTCAAGCCGATTCCCTCAATGTTTTAATTTAAAAACGGAACAATTTTTTTTTTCTACTGTACCTTAGTTTTGCAGATCTTCATCTGTATTTCCTGTATGTGGAGTTTGCAGATATGGGCGTGTATAGTGTGGCTATTTCGTAATTTCCTTTTAGCCGCACTGACTCCTGGGAGCTTGTGTCATTGTTCCCATGAGTCAGTGTGGAGGCCTGGCACGAGTTATCGTGGGATTTCAATATCGGAAGTGACGCCATTATCTACGTTGCCATCACAACGTGGCGGGACTTCCTACGACGACGCCCGTTGTGATCGCAACCCTGAGCTGTTGACGGCGCTCCAATTTGAGGTTACTGCGCATGTGCAAGATCAGGCATAGAACGGGCGGTGCATGCTGGTCGATCAGCAGCACAGTATCCCGGAAGAGGATGCCTGTGGGCTTCATATGCCCACATGCAAGATGACAACCGGCAGTATAAAAATGTATACGTTTATTTATTGTGATAAAATGGACAGCAGAAATCACTAAAAACGGAACAACTGAGTTATACATTTAAATATCATAATCTTTGTCATTTTGCCAAAAAAAAAACAAAAAACACTGGAGACAGTGGAACCCCGCTTTAATATGTTTTAGATTTTTGATTGTGAATAAAATATGGGTTTATGAGATTTGAAAATGACTGCATTCTGTTTTTATGTAGATTTTACACCGCGTCCCAACTTTTTTGAAATTGGGGTTGTATTTCCGACAATAGCTTCCTGGCAGTACCATTGGCTGTATTTACTGACCACGCCTCCATCCACCTGGGAAGAGCATCTACGCACCCAAGCACATACTTCTTTAATGCCGCGTACACACGAGCGGACTTCTCATCGGACTGAACTGCGAAGGACTTTTCAACGGAATTCCGACGAAACGGACTTGCCTACACACGATTCCACCAAAGTCCGATCATTTCGAACGCGATGATGTACGACCGGACTAGAAAAGGAAGTTCAATAGTTAGTAGCCAATAGCTGCTCTTGCATTGTTTTTCGGTCCGTCGGACTAGCATACAGATGAACGTTTTTTTCGATAGGAATAGAGTTCGTCGGAAAGATTTGAAACATGTTCTATTTCTAAGGTCCGTCAGATTTTTCGACAGAAAAGGTCTGATGAAGCCCCCACACTATCAGAATGTCCAACGCATTCGTTCCGTCTGACCTTTTCTGCCGGAAAGTCCGCTCGTGTGTACGCGGCATTAGTCACATTTAGGCAGTTGTATAAAAACAATCTGTAGCTCTTAGAAAGGGTACAGAGCTTTTGGCAAATATTTGTAAGGTATTTTTACATGTTTTCTAGCATTAAACTCTGGACTTGTCAAATTTGCTTGACAGTACTTCAACTAAGGGGCATATCAGTGATGCTGTATCAAATCAACCATCCCTCTGTTTGACACCTGTGTCATACCATGTTACATGGCAGTCCGGTAAAAAAAAATAAAGACCGGGCACAACAAACCGTCCATCAGCTTACTTCCAAACTAGAATTCCAAACACTTTTGAGCGTACATACCCCTCCTTTTCCCAGGATCTTTGTTTAGCTACCAAGTCAGATTACTGAAGGTTCGTAAGAACTTCCAAGGATGTCACACATACCGCAAGGAGAGGATTAGAAGACTCTTATGGTAGTGGTGTAAGTGCGGTCTCCTGTAAATGTTCACAGTGCTTTCCTTGGCCAATTTACAGTTTTCAAAAAACCTTCAGGCAGTTTTTTTAAAGCCTGTAAAGCACACTTTAGCTCCGTTCTGAGAGCGTTGAACGCCATTTTAATGGGAGTGCTGGCTGTCACTGCTAACACCTTGTGGAAAGCAACAGCTGACACATCTCTCATTAGGATCTGTGTTCAAGCCTAACAGACTAGAGACAAATGGTGCTTTAGATGTTTCAAGAAAGCTGCTGAAAGCTTTGCAAGTGCTTTTTAAATGCTGTACACATTTCTCTTCAAACTAGCGATTACAAGCTGTAAACGTAGAGCTGAGGCTCTATGATATTGATAATGAAAACAACTTCTGCTTATGGTGAACAGTTTTAAAGAAGAAGAAGAAAAATATTTTCCCATGCAGTGGGGCTGTGCCCACATTGCATGGATTAACTGCTAAATTTACCCAGGGGTGAGGTGAGCGGAGATATACTTGACTAATCCGCTGATCCCCAAGCGCAAGACCAGTCCCTGCTGCTCCATGCACAAGACCGTTGGCATGCAAGGGGACAGGACTGTTGCTGATGTCATCACGCCTACAGACCGGCTCTGGATGTTAGGGTGGCAGGAACAGTCCATCGCTGGATGCAGGGGAGTGCTGTTTTCCAGAGGATTGAAGGATCAGGTAAGTAGCCCCTGGACAAAATAATCAATTAAGCCTAGCAGTGCGGGCACAGCCCCATGCAAGGGAGGATTTTTTTTTTTTCCCTGGAGTTCTTTAAAAGAAAAGAGTTACAAAGTAAAGGTTGAGGCTAGAAAGTAGAGAGATTAACATACTCAAGAAGATTAGACATAGTAAATGCCAAGACCTAGTGTCTGTCAAAAAGAGTCTTTTTACCTCCAATCCTAAACAATTGCCATGCAGGACCTCCAAAAACATAAACATTTTGCATCTATACACATTCAGTTAAAGGATAAGTTCACCTTTAGGAGCATGTTACATGTTCCTATGCACACACCACTAGCGCTCCTCGCTCTGTGACAGCTGCTGTCACTTTTTGAAAACAGCAGGTCATTCATTCACAGATCTCCATCAAACTACTCTTCCACCGAGTAGTTTGAATGTGCTGCAAGTGCACTGTTCAGCATGCTCACTGTTCGTTTGTTTGTTCTTCCTCTAGTTTTCCACTAGGTGGCGCTGTAGGGTTTAAGTGTGTCCTAGGAAGTGATTCTAACTGTGGGGGGTGGGGGGGCGGGCTATGTGTGACACGACACTGATCACTGCTCCCAATTACAGGGAGCTGTGATCAGTGTCAGTGTCACTAGGCAGAACGGGGAAATGCTTGTTTACATCAGCATTTCCCCATTCTTTCTCGCCGTGAGACGATTGCGGGTATCCCTGCGGATATTGAGTCCGCGGGACCCGCGATCACACTCACAGAGGCCCGCAAACTGCTTCTTAAAGGGCAACGTACAGGTACATTAATCTGCCTGTACGTGCCCTTCTGCCAACGTATATCGGCGTGAGCCGGTCGGCAAGTGGTTAAATTAACATGGAAAATTGTTAAGATACTTACCGTCATTTTTCTCTCCTGGCCTGTCCTCGCGTTAGCACATAATGGGTTAACTCCTCCATCAGAACCCTCAGGACCACCTCTTCCTAGCGCAATAAATGGAAGTCCCCTTCTCTCCCCCAGTGTTTGATAACTAGCCTGGGACAGGCCATCAGAGTGGGGAAAAAAATTTGTGCTGACGTGAGGATAGACCAGAAACAAAAAAATTATGGTAAGTATCTGGTAACAATTTTCCGTATTCCTGGCCCATCTTACATCAGCATACAATCCGATATAACCAGCAGAATTAATGGGCTGGAGAGAACACAATCAAAATAAACACCCCATTTAAGAAATGCTGCTAAAGACAAAAATAATGTATTTCTCTTGTAAGGCAGCTGAGACTGCCGCTGCCCCAACCTTTGAACTTGCTGCCCACACATCTAGCTTGTAATTCCGAACCAAGTTCGCACAAGAACTCCAGCTAGCTGTCTTGCATGTATCTTCCACCGAAATCTTGGTAAAAGCTGCCAAAGAGCCTGCCACCCCTCTGGTCGAAGCTCACATCTGCTCTGGAGGAGAAAGGCCTTGTTCCTTGTATGGCAAACTAATCACCGTGGTAATCCTAGAGGCGATGACTCTTGAGGATGCTGCTTTTCCCTTTCCTTGGACATGAAGGCAAAATGAAAATATTGTCCACCTTTCCCACATCCTTTGATCTTTGCAACGTAACCTCCTTCCCATGGTGACCTGCTTCAGGGACCGTGGCCTACAACAGGCCGAATGGTGCTCTGGTCCCCACTCTAGAGAACAATAAATGGAGATAGTGTTTTCCAAAAGGTTCTAAAACAAAGCAGACAGCAGTGTTTCATCTATTACTCACAGCTCTGACCAAAATACCACAACCGAGGATAATACATTTAATGGGTGACTGTAGTGGAAATCCTAGCAGGCTTTCAAGACAGATGTCATCTTCAGCATAATAACCAGCCTGACAAAGTCTCACTGTGCCTTGAAAGCTTGCTACCATTCCCAATGTAGTCATTGATTAAAGGTGTTAAGAAATTACCAAAAGTACAATTTTTAATCTATTCCTCAGCTAACACCGGGCCACATTTTTTCTTGATTTACATGAATTAATGTGTGTTTTACTCCATGAACCCAAATAAGAAAATAGTTACCATACTTGGGCCCAAGAAGAGAAATCCTGTATTACCAAAATGTCAGCAAAGACCAATAACACTGACCATATACCACATTTCGGCTTTAGTAAAGTTGATATGAATTCTTTGTTATATATTCTTTTTGACATTTCCAGCTAGTGCCTAATTTTTCTTCACCTTACAACCTTGCCTGTGTATATATCCCTCCACCCTTGCCTTGCTTGTACTCTAGTCACCCATACTTGTCTGTGCTGTCAGTCATATTAGTTTTATTGTTTCACAGGTTTTCATCCCATAGTAAGGACCACTTTGTGAGTATTAACTGCAGTCATTTAAAACATGGATAAATAAAGTACGTCATAGCACTCGCTACCAATTCTGCGCAAACTAGGCAACATGTAATATATGTAATATACAGTCATTTGAGGAAACATCCACAACCTAATTTGGGTCCAAACCTATAGTTTATGAAACACTTGTCTAGTATTTTGTCTGGCATGCACTTTCAAGACTCTCCTTGGTCAAAACTCAGATGATAAACAATGGATGATAATTTACATAGGAGAATCTGAACAAAAAGTCTCTGTTAATCAAATGTTATAACCACAACCAGAGGATCTTAAGAACACACATTCAGTGTAATGTGTCAGACCCTCTATTAGAGCAATGGGAGACATGATTATTCATGGATGGTACTAAAAGTAGAGAGAAACTGTGGTAACCCATTGAAAAATACCATAAAAACAATGCAAGTATACTAGAACTTGCATTTTGTAATGTCTATTTTTAATGTAAAAGATACAGAGTAACGGTTTTACCCTAGGGATCTGTTATTGACAACAAGCTAGACACCATAAGAGATGGCATTCTCATTTCTAAATCAATTAAAGTCACTTGCCAGTAGAACCTGAGAGATTTATTGCTGCTGTAAAAGAGCATGATTGTCAAGGAAATGGTTTATTCCTGGTAAATTCTTGTAATGAATGCAAAAGAGAGGCTGTTCATCATGAACATTCTGCACACTCATAGGAAGAAGGAATGTGAACAATGGCTGAGGGCTCAGCTCAAATGAACTAGATAAGCTGTGTGATCTAATTATCAAATTGTTGAGGCCATTGGTAAAATCTGTATACAATACAGAAAACACCTGGGATGTGTTTTGCGTTTTATTTATTTATTTATTTATTTTACCAATTTAATTTATTTTATCAATGTAGTCACATGTACTTTAAAAGCAAATGGGTATCACTAAGTACTATTGAGAAAAATACTTATCTAACAAGTTTTGATCATACTAGCTTCTGACAGCCAGATACCTTTAATTAGTGCTGCAGATTTTAACTGGCAAACACGTGTTAATTTGGACATGACACTCATTGTAAACAACATTCGAAGCATATAGAATGTGTCCTAAATTGTACCTTAAGGGCAAAAAATAGTATAGAGTGTTAACTAAGCCCTTAGACCCTACATTTTTTATCAAATTACATATACAACTAACAGAGAAGATTCTTTCTGAATTCAAAAGACATTTGACCAAACTCTACAACTCATCTACCAAATTTAGTCACCGTGCTGCAGACAATCTGTTCTCCCAAAATAAATAATCTTCCCACCATACCCCTGACTTTCTGAACCGTACTAGAACAGGGAATCCCAATCCCTGAAAATTTGCAAGCCTTAAAGAAATTTTAACCAAATAAAATAAAAAGCCAGGACTTGATGGCTTCACTGCTACATATAAAAAGTATTAGACGTTAGCCCCTATGCTTATGGAAACCTTCAACTCTGCTAAAAAAGAAAACATTATAGCCTTCACCCTGATTAGCCTACCAGTATCTGTATGCTCTTCAAACCAAATACAGATTCTCTAACTACAGGCCCGTTTCTCTGCTCACTCTAGACCAGCCTTTCCTCCAGAGTATACTGCGCGTTCTTTGAGTTATCACCAATTTCTGCCACTCAGATAAGTAAACACTGACATCAGTGAGCTTTTTAGCTATCTGTAAGGAGGAGATTCTTTGCAGTGGCCACACATGTAAGAAGCCATCTTCTCAATGACCATTGTGTTAAGATACCTTAAGCTGTAGATCTAGTAATTATTAGTGGAGGTTTCCAAAGAGTGGAAAGTTATTCCAGGGGTTCCACTGTATTAAAAAGGTTGACAAAGGCTGATGTGTACATTTAAACTCCTAAGGCTTCTTTCACACTGGCGGAGTCTGCCAGTGGATCCACCTGCCCAGTAGGGGATCTCTTCGCTGATCCCTGCTGAGCAGGTGGATGACAGGTCCATGTCCGCTTCACTAATGCAGAGTGGACACAGCCTGTTGTCCTCTTTGGCCTGTCTGATGGAAATGGACCGTTTGAAAAACTGACAGGTGGACCCGATCAGTCCATCCTTGTGAAATGGGCCTAACTAAAGTTTTGGCCACTAGATTAAATACTGGTAAAGGACACCTTTTATACATAAGATCATGTGGGTTTCCTGCCCACAAGACAGGCAATAGCATCCAAAAACTGATTCTCCTTACCTACACAGCTAGAAAGCAAAACATCCCATCTACAGTATGTTACTTTAAGTTGAAACCCAGAAAGTGTTCAACACTGTCTCCAAAGCCTTATCCTATTTCTGTTCTAGGGAAATAGGATTTTGGCTCCAAATAATGAATCTCATTATTATACTCTTCTCCCTCGGCATGCCTATGATATTCTGGATTAAAATGACCCCATTTCCAACATCTTTGGTACCAGGTAAGGATTCCTGCTGCCCCCCCCCCCCCCTTCTCTTCACACTGGCCATATAATCTTTAGCTCATATGTTTAGAAAAAAAAAATCGTAATATCCTTGGCATAGAACAGGTAGGCACCAATTATAAGCTAAACCTCTTTGCGGATGACACACTACCTATCCTCACAGACCCTATCAATGCCTATGATAAACCGTCCATGATTATAGTAAAATCTTAGGCCTTGGGATCAGCAACAGCAAATCTAAAGTGCTGAATATTTCCTCGGTAGCTTCCACTATAAACATCCACTGTGATTGAGCGTAAAGAGTCCATGTTCCAAGAAATGGCATCACCCACAGTGTAAATATGACAAGCTAAGGTGAACTATGAAATCCTCCACCACACACCAACACGCCGGGCCCTCATATGTAGGATAAAAGAAAAGCAGCTCCTCATAGGGCAGTATGTTAATTCAAGATGATTTTATTAAGTAAAAAGCATACAGGGTACTCATATTTGGAGAATTAAAACGAGCATTTCAGGAACACAAAAAGTCCTTGGTTAACATTTGTTTCCAACCAACAAAATGGCCGTGGTCAGCACATGTAGTGTGGTGACGTCAGATCTCCGGGCTCCACCCTACGTGACGTTTTGTCCAATGAGCAACCTATGGTCCAACACTTATCAAATGTTAAGTGCCATCCTTCAATACCCCCTTACTAAAGATCCCACTGATGCGTTGACATATGCGGATTGTCTCTCTCTTGTTCTTGTTCTTTACACTTAACAAAGGTCTGCTGTTTGAAGTTCCAAATCCATCTCGCCTGAATGCTCTCAATATATATGATAACCATGTTTATTTCATTATGCCGCAATTGTTGAGTAGCCTATCTAAGTGTGAGGAAATTCCGCCCCAGCCCCACACCCCCCCACTGGTTAGCAGTAAAATCATGGCAGGGGTTCTAACTTTTGCCTACATTAAAAAAAAAAGGTTTTGGCTGAACATATATTTTGACCAATTTACTCTAGCTAGATATCTAGTGTAGTAATGTATTACGTTTTATACCCTACTCCACCCTCGGACCCCATATTCGTTTGTGTTTTCTCATTATTCATGTATTGACATTTTCAGTTGTCTGCACGCCATTCAGGTGACACCACAGATTCGTCTTCTTCCCTTCTTTGGTGCTGGGCGGTCCTCAGTAACGAAGAGAGTGTTGCTGGCACAATGGTCTTGTTGCCATTCTTTCAATGTGCAGAGCATCATGGCAACACCCCCTTCCTTCGAGGTGGGGCCCATGATGTCCTGAAACGATCGGAAGGTAGTTAAGTGATGCTTGCTGTCATTCAACCCGGAAGGCTCTGGATCCATTAGCTGGTGAGCCTGTAGGGGACAACTGTGAAGAGGAGGCAATTATTGCAGCAATAGCTGTTTTTTTTGTTTTTTTTTTTAAACACCTGCTGGGGCACTAATTAAAAAACAAATCCTAAATTGAAGTTGGGCTTTAATTTGTTATTATGAGCGTGATTGACTATGGAAATCAGCGGCAAATTATATTTGAGTTATACATCCTTATTCCTGTTTCTCACTAAAATAAATTACAACCTGTGATTTATTATATATGAAGCATTTACACAATAAAATCTGGCTTGTTTCAGTTTAGGTAAAGCCCCAGACAATAACCTTATTTTCCTTCTTTTTAAGGCCAAAATGGACCATCAATTAGGATGCCCCATTTGGAGCGAAGAGCCAGAGGCTAGCACTGACTGCATTATTGACAACTTTGTCTACGATGTCATCTTAAACACACTGATATTCTTAAATAAATCATTTGTGTCATGGGTTAGAGATAGTATTCATTGTGCAGAGCTGTGTTTTGAGTACACAAGCTTGTGCTACGGTTGCTCTTTTTTTTTTTTTTTTCCATATTTATCGATGCTACGGTGGAGTTTATGTTTCTGCTGTTTTACCTCTGTTCGTATTGATCAAAGCTATGAAGTGTTTAAATTAAATGAATGTATACAGCTGTGAACACAGAGCCGCGTTCTCTACACACACTAATGGAGCTGATTCCATAGGAGGATCCTGTCATGCTGGATTTCAGCTATGCTGGAAGTAGGTCACAGGCTGCTTTCTTTCTGAAAGCCAAGAGAGGCCTGCTTGGTGAGAGCAGATCCTGCAGGCTTGCACAGAGGATGCCGGCAATCCCCTCGCTTCTTGGGGGAGGCAAGGCCAAAAACTGAGAACAGATGGCTGTATACCAAAGAAGAAGAAGAAAGTGCAGATCTGGAGGAAGTGTACAAATGAGAGTCTTTTAGTGATACATGAGGGATATGGAAGCCTGATAAATGAAATACAGACCTGACACTTGTGCCTAGTTAACTCTGTTGTTGCCAAAACGATTTTATAATTACGGTTTCTATTATTAATGAAACAGAAATCCAGCTGTTAGAGGACATGTCTTCAGCAATCCCCTGTCACGGTGGAGCTTGCGATCTTATCACATAAAGAAGTGCAGACGCGGCAAAGCCAGTTTAGGCAGCAGCTGGTTAAAGGAGAAGTAGAGCCAAATCTTGTTTGGCCGTGTTCCTCCTTTGGATCACAGGAGTGAAGTTCGTTCAGAGCTCCTGTGACCCGTTTTCAGCAGATAGCAGGCTGAAGTCGGCTGTCTGCTGACCTCACAGAGCCAGTCCAGGCTCTGGCAAGATCGCGTCGATGGAGTCGGGATCTGCCCACATGCCTGGACCGTCACCCGGCTCAGCCTTTCAACGAGCTGCTGAGAGCCTGAGCCGGCTGCTCCCGTCCCCTCCACAGCTCAGCGCTCCAGTGAGTAAGGAAGGGGCAGAGAGGGGTGACTGACAGTTGGTGTTCTTTTTTTTTACTTGGATGTTATAATTTGCACTCAGTAAATACAGCTGGTTAAAACAAAAATGGTGTCTGTTTTCAATTCAGGCTGCAAAGCAACAAAATGTGATTATTTTAAAGGGGGTGATCCTCTTCTATACCCACTGTACCACTAAAAGTGTTTTTGTTAGATGTGTTCTAAAATGCAGGCAAAAATTGTGGCATTTTGGTGAAATTTCCCTGTTTTGGCAAGATGCATTGTAGTGAAGGGGAAATTAAGGGGTTTTTTATGTTCTTAAAGTGAATGTGAGTGCTAGCAATGAATTTCACCTATTTGCCCCCTTTTAGTGTGTTAAATATACCACGGAAAGTATTTTTGTTAGATATAGTCAATAAGGCTAAATAACAAAAACCTGTTCATTTTGCCAGGATCCTAATCGGTTATCATTGTTCCCAAATCTCTATATGGACTACATTAACCTTACCCCCCCCCCTATGAAGAGAGGGAGAGGTGTTCTGTAGCCCTAAAACAATTCCTGTTTTATGGTGACAACACTGCTCTTCCATTGATACAGTACAGTGAGCGTTGTCACCCCTAGGAAAGAAAGTTTGTTACTGGCAGGATCCTCATCTGAACAATAAGGGGAAAACGACCAGAAAAAAAATGAAAACAAATGCAGCCACCATATGTAAAGCCTGATAAGCTGAAATATATTACATTTTTGTTTTTAGATATGCTTGTGCCCATACACATTAAACTATTTTTATATATTCCTGACAAACAGTAAGAGAGCTTCAAAACAAGCCACCCCTGACCTCTCTAGTTCTTTTTGGCTGGGTTCACATTTTTCCACTGTGGTATGTGACAGTAATGTGCATGTTACATGCGTTTAGCATGTTTTTAGCACCACAATGCACTAAAGCAATGCAGTGCACCACAGTGGTGTGCTGGCAAAAAATGGTACATGTTACTTTTTTGGGACTTGTGTTTCTGTGCCGCACGTGCATTACAAAAACGCATGCAAATGCACATACGTTAACACACAGCACCAGAAGAGTTTGGACCCAGCCTTAGCCACTTGCTTCTCAAGACAATTATAACACTTCTCACATACGTGTCAAAATCTGCATTTACCTGATCGGCGGAGCCAGCTGTCAGTCAGACAGCCAGGTGGATCCTGACAATATTGTGAGGATCCTTTCTGAACTTGGCACAGTTAAAGTCCTTTTAAAAAATTGTAAATTTAAAAAAAATTTGGGTCACTTTTATTCCCATTACAAGGAATGTAAACATCCCTTGTAGTAGAAAAAAAGCATGGCAGAACCTCTTCAATATGAGATCTGGGGTCAAAAAGACCTCTTTCTCATATTTACACTAAAATGCTAGTCACCCGTCACTGATAAAAGTGATCTCGACCACTTTTATCTGAAAGAGGACAGTCCGCCGCTTTTAAAAATGCCTTGTGTGGACGAAAATGCCTTGTTGATGTCAGATAAAAATGGGCAGACTGGTTTAAGATGATAGAAAGACAACAGTAACTCAAAAACCCATTTGTTACAATCAAAGTATGCAGAATACCATCTCTGAACGCACAACACATCGAACCTTGAAGCAGATTGGCTGCAGCAGCAGAAGACCACACCGAGTGCCACTCCTGTCAACTAAGAACAGGAAACTGAGCCTACAATTCGCATAGGCTCACTGAAATTGGACAATAGAAGATTGGTAAAACGTTGCTCTGTCTGAGTCTCGATTTCAGCTGTGACATTCAGATTGTAGGGTCTGAATTTGGCGTAAACAACATGAAAGCATGGATCCATCTTGACTTGTATCAACGGTTCATGCTGGTGGTGTAATGTGTGAGGGATATTTTCTTGGCACACTTTGGGCCCCTTTAGTACCAAATGAGCATCGTTTAAATGCTGCGGCCTACCTGAGTATTGTTGCTGACCATATCCCTCCCTTTATGACTACAGTGTACCTATCATCTGAGGGTTACTTCCAGCAGGATAATGCACCATGTCACAAAACTCAGATCATCTCACCACTGGTTCCTTGAACATGACAATAAGTTCACTGTACTCCAATGGCCTCCACAGTCACCAGATCTCAATTTAATGGAGCACCTTTGGGATGTGGTGGAATGATTGGCATCCTGGATGTGCAGACGACAAATCTGCAGCAACTGCGTGATGCTATTATGTCAATATGGACCAAAATCTGAGGAATGTTTCCAACACCCTGTTGAATCTTTGACACGAAGAATTAAGGCAGTTCTGAATGCAAAAGTGGGTCCAACCCAGTACTAGCAAGGTGTACTTAATAAAGTGGCCATTGAGTGTACAAGCTGCAACATTTTGCACAGCGCTTATTTAGTAGGTTAGTCTCTGTTCTGCTTCCATGTTGGCACTCGCATTGCAAGCATTGATATTGCCTGGTGCATTAACTCATTTCATTAGAGACTGCAGAGGTTTTCTTTTATAAAATAGTCCTTATCAGTGAGGTGAAAAGATTACCAGGAAGCAGAACCTGTCTAAGCAATGAGCAAATATGTATGCCTTTTTATGTACATATAATTTATGTATAAAAAAAACAACTTTTGAGAGCATTAACACATTTTGAGCATTCACATCTAGTTGATCTTTTTCAGTGTATCTTAAAACACTGACAACATTACTTTTTTCATAGCAAACCTTGCTCCATTATAAAGTAAAAGTGCTATTTAAAGAGATAATGGTCACCTTTCCCATGCACCTTTTCAATGCAGTGCAAAGTGACAATGTACTTGTAAACCCCTCATCCAGTTATACCAGTGCTTCCTTGTAGCTTCTGCCTCCGTCAAACCTGGCACTAAAACCAAGGTAAAGAAAAAATGTGCTCAGAACCTGAAACAAGCAGCTGTACACTATACCCAGATACCAGGCACATAGAACATATATAAACAAAGTGCAGCGCCAAATGTGCAATACGTAAATTAAAGTGCTACAAAGTGCATAAATCATTATAATCAGTATATTCACATGGGAAATAATCAAACTAAAGTCCATAAAAAGAAGTCCCATAGAATAATCCAAAGATCCGCTGAGGATAAAGGATCCGTGTAGTAAGTATGACACAGAAGAGTCACCAGTGTGTCACCCTCCACACAAAGACAGTTGAAGGCTAACCAGAGAGCCAATGACCACCCTTACTCGGGGGGTCAGACAGCGCTCAATTAGATCTCAGATCCACTCAATAGGAGCCTGTGCGTCCTCTCGGATAGCCACAAATGGTATACAATGGAGAACTCCCAAACAAGCCAGGAAGCAACTTCCGTAAACACTCTGTAATACTCAATATCCATAGTGCCTCTGTTCAAGTTGGCTATGTCAAAGCAGCATGGTGACTTGTTAGATGTAAAGAAGGAGTGCAGTAATGATCACTTTAAAATTCCAAAGCCAAATAGTCCGCTTGTATAAAAAATCCAAGGTGTCCGCTTGTGTCAGGAAAGCGTTGAGGTATATTCCCTATTCTTGTGACAGTCCTTGGCCCTAGAGATTAAATACTAGACCCAAGCACTAAAACATGGTAGAAGGTCACAGTCTCCCCCATACCCAGATGCAGCAGTGAGGGGGTGCTAGTAAAGTAAGTAAAAATGGAACAGAAGGGGGCCCTTTAACCACTCGCTTTCTAAGCCTATCCTGGCACTTCTCTCCTATATGTAAATATTACTATAATTATTTTGCTAGAAAATTACTAAGAACCCCAAAACATTATATGCTTTTTAAGCAGAAGCCATAGGGAATAAAATAGTGACTGTTGCAATTTTTTTTTATTTCACACGGTATTTGCCCTGCGTTTTTTTTTTTTTTTTGGAAAAAAATTAACTTTAATGAATTTTAGTGTACACAAACACAATATAAAACCCATTTTTTGGTACAATATAAAGGATGATGTTACGTCATGTAAACAGATACCTAACATGTCACACTTTAAAACTGTGCACGCTCATGGAACGGACGACAAATGACAATACTTAAAAATCCCTATAGGTGATGCTTTCAAAATATTTTTGCAGATAACCATTTTAGAGTTACAAAGGAGACCTAGCACTAGTATTATTGCTCTCTCTATAACGTTGGTGATATCTCAGATCGATTACGTATGCATGCAAGACCAACCTGTGTGTTTGCCTACAGGGGGATGGGGTCACTTTAAAAAATTTTTATTATTCTTTTTTTTTTTTTTTTTTTACTCTGTCTCTTTACATTTTTTATCACTTGTATCGCTGTCACAGGGAATGTAAACATCCCTTGTGAGAACAATTGGCAGTGACCGGTCCTCTTTACTGAGACATCTGGGGGTCTAGTAAACCTCAGATGCCTCCTCTGACCTTAACAGCATCACATCAGACCAAGATTGGTCTGATGTGATGCTTGTACAAGCAGGCAATAGATAAACAAAACACTGACACTGGTAGTGACACATATACAGGTTGCTTCTGGTTTCTAATACCATAGAGGTGATCAGAGACTATTAGGTCTCTGAACACCTCTATGATAAGTGAGCGCAACCGTCGGCTGAACACTCGGGTCTCCCGGTGGGACAGGACAGCCAGAGAGAGCCGCAGAAGGTGGTGGGAGGGGGGGGGACCCCTCTCCACCTGTAAATGTAATCCAGTGGCAAATCGGCCGCTAAGATGACATTTACATTTTCGGGAATGGCTGACTAAAAAGAAAAGGCAGGCCCATAGTTCCAGGCAGAGTTCCCAGAAGTAAAGGGAGATGGATTCATCTGCCCTTAGTGAAAACAGCCACCGTAAGAAGAATGGGGAAAAATAAGGTATGCAAAGAATAAAAAGCCTGCAATTATCTAAAAGTATTTATTTTAAGATTACCAGTACAAAACATTTCTAAAAGTTCCTTTGTTCATCCAGCGCTGGTCCTTCTCCTGTCTGTTTACTTCCCAGAGGGGCCCTCTTTCTTGGTATCATTGTCATTGGCTGCCTGCCTGACAGTAGAAAATTTCCATTGGCCTGGCCAGCTGAGGGGTTCTCTTAGGATTCAGAAGACTGAGGTCAAATCGGGAGGAGTGAAGGGAACCGGCTTGTGACGAGGGTTAACATGCGGCACTGGATTAGTGTAGTGGTCCCAGTGTGCTGAAACTATCAGCACGGGACCTGGATAGTGGACTCGAGTGACAGGCTTCACCAGGTAAGTAAAGCATAATTCCTGGCAGGATTGAGTTAGAGGGGTGAGCAAAAATATATTTTGCCTAAAGTTTGGCATTAAAAAAAGATTTTTAATTCTGGCTTACTTGCAGTAATCTCTAAAGCCTGGTATAGGAGCACTGGACCATGTGGCTCTGCCACATTGAAATTAATGCTGGCTGCAGCATCTGTGGGCGTTAAAACAAAGAAAAGAAGGGGCTGAGATGTGTAGATTATATAAATATCATGCAGATGGTACATCGTTGGAAGACATTTAGCCTATAATTGAAGATTTTATCATGAATTATTTTTGGAGTGAAGAACCTTGGTTGTTTACAGCTGTCATCCTATTGTCATCGAACCATGTCTTTCATTGGTACCACATGACACACATCTTACTGATGCTCAACAAAAGGCTTAATTAGCAGATAACCACATTCTGCCCTTTGTGACTTGGCTCAATGAATCTGTCCAAACATGAACAATGGTTCTACCCTAAACGTTCCTTATTGGATTTGTCATAACTGGACAATGGCACCCTAGACACAAGCCTTCCGCCGCTAGCACCTCCGTTTACTTAATTGCATTAATTACCTCATCCTCTGTAAGCTACTTTGTTCACTAATAGCTAGAAAGATTCTTATCCCATTAGTCTGTTGCCTGAGAAGTATATTGTAAGGTCAGGAGAAGATGTAGGAGGTGTAATATGTATGTAGTGTAAAGCCGTGGGAAGTGTCTTAGACTTGGTTTGAAATGTATTAGGAATTCCTTTAATTTTTTTAAAATTCTTTCTTTTATATCATTTTTATAGAATTGGTGAAAATATATTTGTAGAATCTCAAAAATGAATATACTTTCTTTTACGCCTGTGAATTGTGTTGATAAAAAAGAGTCACACCCTGACTCAGAAGGTATCACCAGGACGGGGGAAGTGCAGGGGAAATCTCCCAGGAGACACAAACAGCGAGACAGATAAGGCTACCCTATTCTTTCCTTGAGTAGGTGCTAAAAGTTGCTATTGCTTTTTTCCCTCACTGCATGTCTTTTAAGCCTGGTACACACAATGAGAATATCGGACGAATAATCGTCCGTTTTTTGCATGCTAGTCTCATATCGAAAATGAAGAGGTTACTAAACTTATGAAAATTCTCATACGACCGAATACAACTTTGGAAGTGACGTAATGTGTTGTATTGTATTCTTTTGTTTCCGAGTATGCACGGTCTTGGTCCTCCGATTTTTTTTTTTTTTTTTTGCAGTACGAATACTGTACTGCATAAACGAAAATCCTATGAGATACATTTTCATGTTTGTCCCTTTGGATAATTTTGGATGAACTGACGTAGTCGGCTACCGAATGTTATGTACTAACGATCAGATTATCGTAGGATTCCTTCAAAAGCACTTTTCTGATCTTGTGTACTATGCTTTGGGCAGGCCATAGACGGAGCAAATTTCAACACAGACAGTGTTGCTCTGAGCTGTTGTACTCTCCCGGCTGGCCCCACCAGGAGAAGACAGTGATTATTGCTAGCGGCTGAACTGGCCGAGATTCAAACCATCTATGGTCGGCCTTCGTTACAGAGGGACAGTAAGTATGCATAAATTACAAGGACACAGATAGCTATACAAACTTAAAGTAATTTTAAAGTCTTGTGTTTTTTTTTTTTAAATAACAAACATGTTCTGCTTACCTGCCCTGTGCAGTGAATTTGCACAGATCAGCCTGGATCCTCCTTTTCTCTGGTCCTTCTTCACTGCACCTGGCCCCTCCCTCTTGTCAAGTGCCCCCACAGCAAGCAGCTTGCTATGGGGCACCCAAGCAGAGCTGTAGCTCTGTGTGTCCATTCTTATAAGTAGCTGCGGTTTGGCCGCACCCCCTCTCTCCCTCCTGATTGGCTAACTGACTTTGACAGCAGTGGGAGCCAATGGTGCTGCTATTTCTCAACCAATTAGGAGGGAGAGTCCCAGGCGACCAAGGGACATGTGGACATCGCTCGATAGAGATGGGGCTCAGGTAAGTATTGGGTGGCTGAAGGGGGCTGCTGCACACAGGTTTTTTTTATCTGTATGCATTATAATGCATTCAGATAAATAAACCTTCTGCCTTTACGAGATTCTAACCCAATTGCACAATGCTAAGAAAAAAGGGTGAAGAAACTTAAGCCCCATACACACTATTAGATTTTCTGCAGATTTTTGTCTTCAGATTTACCAAAACCCATATAATATGAGGTCAAACCTTAAGAGTTTCAATTTGTATGCAGTCAGGCAGGCACTTGCACTACATGGTTTTGGTAAATCTGAAGACAAAATCTGCAGTAAATGCAGTAATACCTTGGGTATTACTGATGCTTGCACATTTTTCTGATGTTTGTATATTGGTACACACTGTTTTACCATGTACGTGGATTGTCTTATGTTCACATAGTATGCATATTTTATTGGCCTGCATTTATTGCTGTTGTGTTTCAGATGCACAACAATTGTAATAAATCTATTTTTGTATTTCCATGATATGTTTTTTGACTAACCATATTCACCTCATTCAAAGTCCCAGGGCTAACCCCATGTAGATATATAAGGTTCAAAAGGTGGTCACTACTATTGGATTAGGGGGTTAACAAGACTTTTCGCTTGTGACTACTAGTGACTACTACTTTTTTACTTTTTGAAGCATTTGGTGGTATAGTTCAGTCAGTTTTATAAGGGAGCAGGGGGTTTCGGCATGAAGCAGTGAGGACGCTTCTCCTGTGAGCTCCGGCGCGGGCACCTGAATTAACAGCATTACCTTAATATCTAACAGCTATTACAGCACGGACATTATGGGCAAGAGAAGGGGTAAGACCCTACCTAAGAAAAACACCCTCTACGGGCTCCATTAAATGATTCCTGGCCACGGAACCGGGGGATTTCCTTGACACAGGTGGCCTAGGCTGCTCTCCGCGTGGCACAGGCCGTGGCTCTGCCTCCCGACGCAGGCCGGAATAAAGACGCCAGTCTCCAGCTTCCTCTGCCGGCTCGGACGAAGATAGGAGCTCTCCTAGGCACTCAGAAGTCGCAGAACTGGTAAGCGGACTTCCTACCAAATCGGAGATAGCCTCCATGTTACTCAGCCTCAAGAGGGCCATAAAGAAAGAGGTCTCCGCGGTCCTCTGTGACCTATCACAAGTGTTGGTGCGAGTGGAGGAGGAATCAGAGCTGCGCCTAGATCATAGCGCGGTAGCCATTAGAGACCTGCAGACTACTGCAATCTATCCATTGCTCACAGAATGGCCTTGTACAAAATTGAAGACCAGGAGAACCGCAACAGGCGGAACAATATACGGATTAGAGGCCTGCCTGATCTCCCCGCCTCTATCCGTGGTATTTTTAACGGCCTGCTGGGCAACCCGGCAGCCCTCCACCCCCGCAACCTTTCTTCTGACACCCCGAGAGACGTCATATGCAGGGTCCACTACTTTGAGGAGAAGGAGCTCATCATGCAGAAGGCAAGGGAGGCGTCCACCCTGGAATCCAATGAGGTTACCCTGTCTTTCTTTCCTGATCTGGCTAGGGAAACCTTGGAGCATCGTAGGGCCCTTAAACCCCTGACAGATAAACTGCGGTCTACTTCTGTCTACTACCAATGGGGATTCCCGGCTTTCCCCCATCTTATTTGCCCTCTCATACGCGGGTTTTCCTGTTTACGCCGTGGTCAGCTGTGATTGGACACAGCTAATCAAGTGGTAAAGAGTCTCCGTCAGAGACTCTTTACTTAGATCGGAGTTGCGGTGTGTCAGAATGACACGCTGCACCACCGATTGCCGCTATCATATGGCGTCTGGTCAGGATAACTAAACCACTTTGCGCACGTCATATTGCTATATGGTGGCCTGGAAGTGGTTGAAAAATTGCAATTGTTTGTAATAATAACAACTTTAAAAAAGTAATGGGGCAGATTTTTTAAGACTGGTGCACACATAATCTGGTGCAGCTGCATAGTAACCAATCATCTTATCACTTCAGCTTGTTAAATTTATGTTTTTGCATGCCAAATCGGCGGCTATTGCCGGCAATGACACAGTTCGAATCGGTGCGACACCGCACTGATTCCCAAAAGTAGTTCCTGTACTACTTTTGCTAACTTTAGGGGCGATTTGCATGAACCCATACAGATGTCTGTCAAATCGCCCCCGAAGTCGGACTGCATTGCTGGTTTGAAATTGTGCGAGTTCAGCTGAACTCGTATGGTTTCTAACACGCAGTCAGGCTTAAACCTAGAAATTGATTGGTTACTATGCACAGCTGCATCAGATTCTCTGTGCACTGGTTTTAGCAAATCTCCTCAAATGTAGTCTTTATTCCTATACATACAGTGCCTTGAAAAAGTATTCATACCCCTTGAAATTTTCCACATTTTGTCATGCTACAACCAAAAACGTAAATGTGTTTTTTGGGGATTTTATGTGATCGATTTTAGTTAGGGGTATCAGAAGTAAAGGGGGCTGAATACAAATGCACGCCACACGTTTCAGATATTTATTTGTAAAAAAAAATTGAAAACCATTTATCATTTTCCTTCCACTTCACAATTATGTGCCACTTTGTGTTGGTCTATCACATAAAATTCCAATTAAGTACATTTACGTTTTTGGTTGTAAAATGACAAAATGTGGAAAATTCCAAGGGGTATGAATACTTTTTCAAGGCACTGTAGTGTCAGTGTGTGCTAAACTACAAATGTCCGTAGCATTCTACATTATGTTCATGTAATAAAAATAGTGCATTAAATTGTATAAAACACTGTTACCTTTTCTAAAACGTATTAAGCTGATTGTCATATTGTTCTTGAGCACTTTGTTTAGTATTTTTCATATCTGCAAGCATCCTTTATGTTACTATAATTACCAGTTATACTGAGACATGTTATTCATTGTATATAACATGTAACCGTTATTTAAACTGTGACATGGTATAATTAAGTGTGATGTACGTATTACTTGCCACATTTTTCCTTAACTATGGCTATATCTTTTTTCCTGTAGTTTAAATATTTTATCTGTAACAGAGAATAGAAAAATAGAATACCCTAAAGCCAACTTCCTACCCTTATGTTACTATGATTTAGTGATTTGAAGGAGTTTTCCATTTGAAGTGGTAAAGCTACATCCATGGAAAAGAATATTCTCTACCTAGCGTTGCCGAAACTTTCTTGGCAACATGGAGCTCTGTAATTCAAAAACAAATTAAAAATTGGTAGAAGAAGAACCTTGTAACTTGCAATTCTGAGTTTGGGGAATGAGTTGAGTGCCCTCACTGCCCTCACTGCCCCCAGCTTACAGAATGTCAGATGTGGAAGGCACCCTTATGTAGGTTGTTTTTATATCTGTCTGCTAGGGAACCCAACATCACAGAGGGCAAGGAATTTTACTTATGTGTTGGATGGATTAACCTTTACTTTTGAAAAGAAATCTCCAAACCTTGACCCATATGACATAAACCTGCTGAGGTGAAATCCTGGAGCAAACAATATATTTCTGTAATCTGTATACATCTATAAACTTTTGGAAAAGGCACTCATTTGCTGTGTTTTTTTTTTTTTTTTTTTTTTTAGTTTTTATTAATTTAATTAATAAGGGTGCATTCACACCTGGGAATGCACCACAGACCGATTGCATGTGAAAAGCCCAGTGGGGGAGATTCCCATGATTAGCTGTGAGAAGCAGCCCTATTAAAAACAATGACAGGCTGCTGGCTCCAGCAGCTAATCGCGGCTTCTCGCATGTAATTGCTTATGCAGCAATCGAATGAGAGTGCTTGACCCTGGACTCTGGCTTGCTTGCGTTCAGGGCCAATCGCTCACACGGGATTGCTGCATGGGAGATCTGAAATCAACCAATGTTGTTATATGCATTAAAGTTCAATTAGGTTGGATGCAGGTGATATTTTTAAAACTTCATTGATAGTGTGCAACACGCACAGGCGTATAATACCCACATTCATTTTAAAAGGGAAGTTTCAGGGAAAAAAATTACATTTTAAATAAGGAACTTTGAAACAAAATAAGGGTCAGTGCCCATCTGCAGCCTTACCATTGCCATCAATGCAGCCTGATCAATGCCCATCTGCAGCCTCACAAGTGCCATCAATGCAGCCTCATCAGTCCACATCAATGCAGCAGCCTCACCATTGCCATCAATGCAGCAGCCTCACCATTACCATCAGTGCAGCCTGATCGATGCCCATCTGCAGCCTAGAGGGGACAGGGAGGGGAGTGGGACGAGCACCGACAGATTACATACAGTGAATATCTCCTATGTTAGACAGAACAGTGGTCCAATGGCGGCCCAGGAGACGAACTTCCTATTACAGAGCCCACCAATTAAAAAGGAGATTCTCACTGTATGTAATCTGGCGGCGCTCGTCCCGCCCCCCTCCCTGTCCCCTCCGAGACAACTAAAATTGAAGTATTGTCATATAACACGCACGCGCTATTTGAACACGATTTTTAGGGTGAAAAAGTGCGTTATATGCCAATAAATAAGTAATTGTTACTTTGAATTCTTCTACATCTAGCTAAAAATATTGGTAAGTATTTTTTGTTTAGGAACCGTACTGTATGTTCATGCTTCAAAACCTATAGAAAAAAGTTCCCAGCATGCACCAGTGTCCTGGTTCGCTCTAAATGATGCCATGTAAGTTGTCTTTTTAGTAAAATGTCTTTTTGCCATGGAATTCACATACATGAAGCATTTTAACTCTTTAATATTTCTCATTAAAAAGTGCATGTTACAATTTTCTACAGATTTACTTACCTGGGCTCAAGTAATGGGCGTAACTGAGGTCTGGAGGTGGAAACATCCTGAGACTAGAGCCTATTCTTGTTTTTCTGCCACGTATAAAACCTCTTCTCGTATTGACCTCGCCTTTGCTAATCCGACTATGCTGTCTGATGTATTAGATGTATCATATCTACCCAGCGGACTCTCAGATCACTCGCCATTACTTCTTAAAATTCATGCCCCATCCTTTAGAACTGCAGCCCTATGGCGATTGGGGACCCACTGGCTTTCTCATGTAGACCTGACGACCAATATCTCACCACGATTGGCGGAATATTGGGAGTTTAATGAGGGATCCTCCTCTGTTGCAATGATATGGGATGCCTTCAAGGCCTTTTCCAGGGGACAATATATCTCCTCTATTGCTGGGATTCGCAGGGAACAGGCAGCCGTTGCAACAGCGCTACAGCAAACTGTGCAATGTCAGTCTGATATTTATACTACTGACCCTACTAATACCCATTTTGACCTCCTGAATGCTGCAAAACGTAAGCTACATCTCCATCTCACAGAGATCACCAGATTAGATCTACATCAGAATAAACAAATGTTCTTTGAACAGGGGGACCGTAATGGTCATCTTCTAGCGATGTTGGCACAGCCGGATTATCCTCCAACAGTGATTCCCAATGTGGTGTCTGCCTCAGGTGCATCAGTTTCTTTATTACCAGATATACTAGAGGTCTTTGGCCAATATTATAGTTCTCTTTACACCTCTGTGTTGCCTTCTGACTTTCAGCTCAAGTATTTGGCATCCTGGCTAGACCCATTGGCATTAGGCTGGCTTTCTGATAAAGAAAGAGAATCTCTGGTGGGGCCAATAACCCGGAAGAGGTACTGAGAGCAATCGAGTCATTTCCGCGGGGGAAGTCTCCGGGTCCGGATGGCCTCCCCATAGAGTTTTATAAGACACATGGGAATATATTCGCTCCCAAGCTAGCACAACTTTATTCTCAAGGCCTGACAGATGGAGCCCTTCCAACTTCTATGAGCCATGCCCATGTTATACTAATTCATAAAGATCTAAAAGATCCTTCATTGTGTGCCTCCTATAGGCCAATTGCCCTACTTAATACAGATTTTAAAATTTTGACTAAATTACTTTCCATCAAACTACAGCCACTATTACCATCTGTTGTAGATATTGATCAAACTGGCTTCATGGCCAACAGGTCAACCAATGTAAATTTGAGACGTTTGTTCACTAATATACATGCAAAGCATTTGAATGAAGGTACTAGGGTGGTGGCCTCCTTAATTATTGAAAAGGCCTTCGATACTATCGAATGGCCTTTTCTTTGGGAGGTCCTTAGAAGGATGGGGTTCCCCCTGATCTTTATTAAATGGATACAGATAATTTATCAAAACCCCACCTAAGCTATCAAGTTGGGAGGTAGCTTATCACAGTCTTTTCCTCTGTCAAGGGGTACTCGACAGGGCTGCCCCCTCTCTCCAGCCCCCCTCCATAGCGATGGAACCGCTGGCGGAGGCTCTCCGTACTTCCCTCCATGTTCTGGGATTGCGTGTTGGCTGGCTGGAGGAAAGGGTCGCCTTGTATGCGGCCGACCTATTCCTCTTTCTTATTGACGCAGGACCATCACTTAAGGGGGCCCTACAGGTCCTCAATTCTTTCTCCGCAGTCACAGGCCTTAAAGTAAACTGGGAAAAGTCACTTCTATTTCCTATAGACTTTGCGGCTCGTGCTACTGCCGATATGGATACCCCCCTAAGATGGGTGGAGCATTTTAAATATCTAGGGGTGGTGGTTTCCAGACAGGTTTCAGACTATATATCCCTAAATTTAACACCTGTGATCCAGGAGACTCAACGGCTGAAGGCATGGGAGTCATTACCCCTTTCATTGTTAGGACGCATAAATTTAAAAAAAATGAATGTATTACCTAAATTCACATATTTATTTAGACACTCTCCCCAGTGGATCCCTAAATCTTTCTTTGCATTGTATTTTCTCAGCATTCATATGGAGATCAAAGCCCGCCCCCTAGGTATAGCTGGGTGACATTGGTACGCCCGACCTCCCAAGGTGGCCTGGCATGTCCTGATTTCCATAAATATTACTTGGCTTCTCAGCTAGTAACTACGGCCTGGTGGCTTAACCCAGATACCTCAAATTCCGCTACTCAGGTAGAAGCAGCAGTGCTGGGATCCCTAGAGGCGCTGACATTTTTGATCTTTCGGGGCCCTCGTGCTCCATATTCATTGACACCCTCTATGCTTACCACGCTACGTGTATGGGGAGAGGGCCTCAAAATTGAACGATATCCCCTACAGGGAATATCACCTAATGCTCCCCTCTGGTTAAATCCCACTCTGGAGCATTTCTATTCGTTACCCGACCCCTATGCTTGGACTAATTTTAAGATAAAAACAGTGACACAGATCATTTTGGATAAATCTTTGATTTCTTTTTCCCAACTAATCTCCGACTTCAATATCCCTCAGTCGTATTCTTTTCGTTTCCTTCAACACTCCCATGCCTTCTGCTGTCAATTCTCTGGCTCTCCTCTACAACTAGTCCAATCTGCCTTAGAGAAGCTTCTTAGGTTGGATTGCACAAAGAATGCTGCATCTAAATTGTATCTTCACTTAACAACTGCCTCTCTCCCTGATTTAGAGAAATTAAGATCAAAATGGTCTAAGGATATCCCTGAACTTAATGAGGATGATTGGGATAATATATGGGACTCTCCCTTCAACTCTCTCGTCTCCTTGAAAGACAGACTTATTCAGTTTAAGATAGTCCACAGGGCATATTACACCCCCCATATATTAAATAAAATTAATTCAGACTCTGCTCCTGGTTGTTGGCGATGTGGGGAGATTCCTGGAGACTTTACCCATATATTCTGGACTTGTCCAGCTATCGTAAGGTATTGGGAAGAAATACTAGCTTTTATATTCAAAATAACATATATCCCACTGCAACGATCAATGCCAATATGTATTCTAGGTCTGATAGAGCAATTTATTCCTATGACAGTAGGGTGTACTTTGGTGGGGCTGCTTTTGTTCTATGCTCGTAAAGCTATAGCTCTCAGCTGGAAGAAAACCACCCCCCCATCGCTGACTTTGTGGAAACAACTCATTAATAATAGCTTACCATTATACAAAGAAACATATATAAATAGGGGTGGTCTCCTCAAATATGAAAAGGTTTGGTCTAAATGGCTCACGAACCCCTCTACAGCCTCAATAGCCTCCTAGAGGAATATGACTCTTTGCAATCTCTCCATTAGTTATTGGGCTCTAGGTGTACATATGTAACACAAGATAACACTTTTCTCTAAAATCAAACTGTATGTATGCGGGGGTTTTTTTTTTTTTTGTGTGTGTGTTTTGTTTTCTATGTATATAGTTTCTTTAATTGCTGCAAGTATTCATTTTTGTTTGTTGTCTGTTTTTTGAAAATTAATAAAAACGTATATTTAAAAAAAAAAAAAGTGCATGTGTGTGCATGTTGCTTGTTGATTTGGTTACTACAGTCCCCTGTTTTTGGTTCTTGTTAATAAGAACCAGAGCTGCATATTTCTTTACATATTAAAGGTTAAGTTCACCCAAAGTGACATTACAGAGATACGTGGAGCCTGGGGTTCCCAGTCAGTGGTGAGGCCACTGTAATTCTTAACTTTTATTTTGGTCCATCCAAGAGTTTTGGTTGTTTCCACCGGCCGTTGTTTGGTTCAGTATCTCCTGTTGCAACAAACATAATTTAAAGTACATAAAAAATCCCAACTGTGAGATTGGAGGTCCCCATAATGGTTTCTGTGTGAAGAACTATTAACTCAAGTTTTTTTTATCTTCCTTTACCTAACAAAAATTGAAATAATAGTTTTAATGGGCCAATCCATAAAAAAAACAAAAAAACAAACAATAATTCTATTTTCTGTGTCTGTTTTGCAGTGGAGGTTTTTAATGTGGCAGGAAGTTAAAAGCTTGAATTAGGCCAGGGGTGAATCCTTGGGCTGACTTGCATGTTTCTTTTCCAATGTAGATACAGTAAAACCTTGATTTGAGAGTAACTTTGAGAGCGTTTTGCAAGACAAGCAACATTTTTTTTATATATTTTTACTTGATATACAAGCGATATCTTGATATACAAGTAGCATCATGTCACAACTGAGTATAAAAGAGAAGAGAGGCGCCTTAAAGTGTAGCAATATGATTACATTTAATGAAGGTACAACATTTAGCAACATATTGCTACACATATGCCCCGTACACACGTCCGGATTTTCCAACGTAAAATGTTGATGGGAGTTTTTTGTCGGAAATTCGGACCGTGTGTAGGCTCCATCGGACATTTTCCATCAGAATTTCCTTCACACAAAATTTGAGAGCTGGTTCTCAAATTTTCCGACAACAAAATCCGTTGTCGGAAATTCCGATCGTGTGTACACAATTCCGACGTACAAAGTTCCACGCATACTCGGAATCATGCAGAAGAGCAGCACTGGCTATTGAACTTCATTTTTCTCGGCTCGTCGTACGTGTTGTACATCACCGTGTTCTTGACGTTCGGAATTTCCGTCCAACTTTGTGTGACCGTGTGTATGCAAGACAAGTTTGAGCCAACATCCTTTGGAAAAAAAACATGGATTTTGTTGTCGGAATGTGCGATCGTGTGTACACGGCATTAGGGTCGCCTATCTTCTCTTTTATACTCTGTAGCTCCTGCTGAATTTTGCTTCTAATCCCCTTATGGAGGCTGCCATTTGTGGGTGAACATTTTATAGTTGCACAACCTGGTCACATTGCTATAATCTTTTTATATGGACTATAAAACTGAAGAAAACCTTCTCCAGAGTGCTCAGGACCTCAGACTGGGCCAAAGGTTTACCTTCCAACAAGACAATGACCCTAAGCACACAGCTAAAATAACGAAGGAGTGGCTTCACAACAACTCCGTGACTGTTCTTGAATGGCCCAGCCAAAGCCCTGACTTAAACCCAATTGAGCATCTCTGGAGAGACCTAAAAATGGCTGTCCACCAACGTAACAGAACTGGAGAGGATCTGCAAGGAGGAATGGCAGAGGATCCCCAAATCCAGGTGTGAAAAACTTGTTGCATCTTTCCCAAAAAGACTCATGGCTGTATTAGATCAAAAGGGTGCTTCTACTAAATTCTGAGCAAAGGGTCTGAATACTTAGGACCATGTGATATTTCAGTTTTTCTTTTTTAATAAATCTGCAAAAATGTCAACAATTCTGTGTTTTTCTGTCAATATGGGGTGCTGTGTGTACATTAATGAGGAAAAAAATGAACGATTTTAGCAAATGGCTGCAATATAACAAAGAGTGAAAAATTTAAGGGGGTCTGAATACTTTCCGTCCCCACTGTATATCAAAGCCAATTTCTCCTTAAGAAATAATGCAAACTCAAATGATTAGCTCCACAACCATTTATTCATAGGTCCTTCAGTTTTATAGTCCATATAAAATGATTTTAGCCAATGGCTGCAATATAACAATTAAAGGGGTTTGAATACTTTCCGTCCCCACTGTACAAGTGCTTTGGATTGCAAGCATGTTTCCGGAACGAATTATGCTCGCAATCCAAGGTTTTACTGTACTGAATTTAGCCAGTAACCAGTATTTAACCAGTGAAATCTTTGTGCACTGGTACGAGTAAGCTCTGGGCACATACTGGGTCAGGCTAACAGAAGGAAAAGATAACTAAAAATACCGGATGATTTTATAAGTAAAATAGATATTAAACATTTAAAGCTAACACCAAGCCAGAGGGGGGACTTTGGAAAATGTACGTCTATTAAGATGATGTTTGTGTGTGATTAGATGTCATTGAATGTGCTCGCCTAGTCTTCACTGGGGAGAGGCCTGTTTTGTTCTCTGTTACCTGGTTGTAATTATTGTCTGCTTGGACTGGTGTGTCTTTGAGCACCTGCAGCAGGAGGCCAGGGAAGTGCGGGGCGGGGGAACCAGACCAGATGTTCCCTGGGACAGATGGTGTTTCATTTTCCTTAACCAACACAGAGCATTTCAATAGGCTTAACACCTTCAGTGCCAACTCGCATATATATATATATATATATATATATATATATATATATATATATATATATATATATATATAATTTTTTTTTTTTTTTTACTGGATAATCTAGTTTACACTGTAGGACAAGGAAGGTCAAAAATAGCTTCTAGCTAACAATAGCAATTTCTACTTTTTAGTATAATTATATGATGTGAAATAAAAAAATGGAAACTCCACAACAAACTTGGAAGTAGAAACTGGTTGTACAGGTTTGATGGAAGTGGTGGATAAATTGTAGTTATCTTAAGGCCTGATTTTGTACCTGAGCTTTTGTACCTCCAAAGCTCCAAAATGCTCAATATACTTAATGCCAGGTATTTCAATGGTGACTGTTCTCACATGAGTATTGAGGTGCCTGTAGCTTGACACCTGAAGCTACTTTTGAGACAGATTCGGGCATTTTTGGACCCATAGACTTCAGTGGGAATGCCTTAAAAATGCTTGAATTTAGTATTTTTAAACATTTTTTTTTCCCAGGCGTATTTCAGGTGTTTTATGGGCTATAAGAACTAATCTCCTTCCCCTAGTGCTTTCTATTGACTACAAAAAGAAAATGCCTGAAACTTGAATAAACATGTAAAATGCTTGCAATATGCTTTTAAACCACTTGTATACACTCGCAAAAACGCTCAAATAATAACACCTGGATATTGTTCTGCTCAGGTTTGAATGCAGCCTTAAAGGAAAAAGTGATAGTGCTCCTGACCCCAGTAAGGTATACCAATTAGGTAAGGTATTTTTACCATACAAGGCTGTATCATCTGCGGGATGGGGGTGGGGTAAAAATGTTTGAGATCTGAATATGTAGTCCAAAAATCCAGAAAGGTAAAATATCAGAGAGTCAATAAATAAAATTAGCATAAAAAGGACTTCTGATAGAGGTGTAAAGATTTTTGGTGGGAGTCCATAGCTTGGGTGGTTTACCACAGGGAGTGTAGCCGGCATTGGGAAGGCAGCATGCTGAAGGGTAGAAGAACCTCTGGGAGAAACAAGCAGCGCCAATCTAGGTGCAGCAATAAGTTAACATGTTTAATAAATGGTAATTTACTTACGTAAGGTAAGGTAAGAATGTCAAATGGGCGACAGGGTCCAAGATCAAACATCCAGGCAAGCGTTGTAGGATCTATCTCGGTGGCGCCGGTGGTTTCCGGTGTCCCGGGCTTGAAACTGCAGGGCGCTGGAGGAAGTCGTCGGTTGGACATCAGGCCAAAACATCAGGCCTGAATACTGTCACGTTGGGGAGGGGGGGGGTTAGTAAAATTATCAACCTAGGTAAGCTTCCTCAACATCCAACACCAAAGCTTATCCAGTGTTGACTCACAGTGTTGACTTACTGTGGGGAGACAATGAGGGAGTACAAATGGATAGGTATTCCTGGTTGTGGGGGTGGGGGGTGTCTGTCCTTGAATGAGCAGATGGCGGTGTGTCTCTTGGAGGGGGGGAGACATATTGCTGCAAGTATGAAGAGCCCTCAGAAAATTAACAGGAAGTGCTGAAGTCTTGCCTCTAAGGTCAGCCTGATTAGCAGATATGTATGGGCACTTGTTGGTTGCTGAAATTCATATCTGCAGCACTCATGCAATTCCGGGACCTGCTGCCTGCCGCTGCACTTTTCTGTTTCTGAGCTTCTTGGATGTCCAATATATGGAATATCTCCTCTGCCATCCAGACAGTGGCGGTGCGTCCATTTAGGGCGCACGGGAGCTGCTCCTGCATAGCATGAATCTATCCATGGCCACTGTAGCCGCCTCCTATTCAAGTGTCCGGATCCTTTTTGGACGCTGGGCACCTGAATTTGATTCTTTTTTTGAAGCACTTGATTGGAGCCATAGGCTCTAATAGGCTTCAAAAAAGGTGAACTGCAAGCGCAAAGCATTGCGCTCGCAGTTCACCCAGGTGTGTCAGCAAAGCAAATGAATATTTTCTTTGCTAACACTGAACCGCATCTCAGCCAATCAGGAGGCGCAGATCTAAAACCCGTCACCTGATTGGCTGAAGACACAGGTGCCCTGATTGGACACCTAACAGAAAGGAAGAATGGGAGGACAGAGAGCCACGGAGGACACAGGAGCTCTAACCTGCTGCAGATCCTACAGCTCGCCGCCGTCACCCGCCACCAGGATAGGATAAGTGTGTGCCAGTCAGATGGCGAGCGGGGGGTCACAGAGGCTTCATATGATGGGCACAGAGGCTTCATATGGTGGGCACAGAGGCTTCATATGATGGGCACAGAGGCTACATATGATGGGCACAGGCGCTGCATATGATGCGCACAGTGGCTGCATTTGATGGGACACAGTGGCTGCATTTGATGGGACACAGTGGCTGCATTTGATGGGGCACAGAGGCTGCATGTTATGGGACACAGTGGCTGCATTTTATGGGGCACAGTGGCTGCATTTGATGGGGCTGCATTTTATGGGGCACAGTGGCTGCATTTGATCGGCACAGTGGCTGCATTTGATGGGGCTGCATTTTATGGGGCACAGTGGCTGCATTTGATCAGCACAGTGACTGCATTTGATCAGCACAGTGACTGCATTTGATGGCACAGTGAGGCTGCAATTGATGTTTTTTTCCAGAATTTTTTAGTTTGTTTGCGCCCCCCCATAAAATTTTGAGCACCAGCCGCCACTGCATCCAGACTAATGTGGATTTCAAGCAATAAATGCTGGAAGACCACTACTACACAAGTTTTGTAGCCTCCATGTGGATACTTTATTGTGACCTTTTAGCTTCCACCCTAAATAATGTACTGGACACGTGGGCTTAAAACCTGTTTAACAAAATTCTAAAATAGACACAAATATTCTGAAAACTTTACTTGGCTTATACCTAATATGTTCCAACCAATGTAATCAGAACGAAAGGTATGATCTGCATTACTGTCTTATTCTGTTTTATATCCGCATTCTTTCTACATTTTGTTAATGTGATTGTAAAGTTTTATTTTTTTTCTTAAATAGCAAACATGTTATACATACTTGCTCTGTGTTTTACACAGAGCAGCCCTGACCCTCCCCTTCTCAGGTCCCCCTGCCAGCGCTAAGGGCTTCTTCTCTTGTTGGTGTTCCACCATAGGAAGCCACTTCCTATGGTGGCACACATGCAGGTTGAATCCCGAGCCGCACTGTGTTTGTCTATTGACGCATACAGTGCGGTTCAGCCCTGCCCCCTGCTCCCTCATCACTAGATTTGATTGACAGCAGCAGGAGTCAATGGCTCCTGCTGCTCTCACTGAGCCCATTGGGAAAGGAGAAAGAGAGAGAACAGCACCATTTCAAGATCAAGCTCAGGTAAGTAATATTAATTTGGGGGGGGGGGGGTTGACAGCAGAAGTTTTTTTTTATTTTTACCTTAATGCAACCAGTCTAAATCCACTTTACAACCACTTTAAATCTTCCCTTTGCTTTGTAGTTGTTAGAAGTAAAGCACATTATTACCAAGTTTTGGGACGTTCCAGCATGCAAAGTCTATGCATCCACTGTATGTTATACATCACCAACTGACACAAAATTTATTTATGTAAAAAAATACTTAGTTTTTTACAGGTTTATTTATTACAGCATTACAAAAACACCCTTATTTATACACATAGAGTATATTCTCCATAAGCCGTATAAAATCGATCAAATGTGTTATTTACAAATAATAACAGAAATCACTGTTGGTGGTTCCTATTGTCATTATTCCAGTATCCTTTTATCTATATACGGAGTTGATGGTTTTTTTTGCGGAAATACATTGCTGCTTCTTCAGGACCTCTTATTTGTATGAGCTGGCTATACTTAATCCACCACTTGTTACATATATTTACAACCGAAAACAACATATATATTCATATGATCTGTCCCCCAATCAGCCGTACAGCATCCGTGAGGACATGGAACCCAACCTATAGCGTTGGGCACACATGTCAAACACGCTTAACCTCATTGTTGTTCAGAATCTCCTGCAGCTATGATGTCTGTGTGGTGGAAAGATGGATGCCAGGGGCTGGATCCATAGGAGAACAAGGGGATGGATAACAAGTAAAGTTGAAACTTGTGTAGAACTTCAGTTGCCTATATCTCTGGTTACTATCAGCTTTGACTTGTAGTCCTCACTGAAGGTAGAAGCTGCTTCTGCCCAGTTGTTTACAAGTTTCTTCGTCATGCTGCATGAATCCTCAGGCTGGTTTCACACCATTGCGAATTGGATGTGGGTTCCCTGCATCCAATTCGCAATAGCAGATTTTGACCTGCTCTCTATGGAGCCAGTTTACATATCTCCACTGCGGCTTCGCTGCGAATTTGCACGGAAGCCCTGTGTGTCTTTTGGTCCGTTTCAGGTCCAAATTCGGGCTGAAATCAGACCTGAAACGGTAAACCACCTAGCCTAAGAATGCATTTTTAGTCTATTAGGAGAGCAAGCAAATTTATTAGTTTAGGTCAACCAGGATTCCTTGGAACCCTACAGTTCTTCCGAAGGTTGCTTGGGGTCCCTTGTGCAGTGACAAATTGATCTCCCACCTACATTCGACACTAATGGTATTGATCACATTTACACTGACCACCACTGTAAGGGGACATTTCTCCACTAACCACGTGTGAGGACACACGGAAATTTTCATTGTCTGTTCTTATTTTCATGCATTATTATTACTATTCTTTTACTTTATGATTATAAGTGAAAATACTTTTTTGAGGTATAGAGCAGTAGATTTTAAATGGTCTGCTGAGGGTAGTCAGATAGTCTTCATACGCCATATTCTAGGTTTCCTTTTTTATGCAGCCTAATTATTATCATACAGGATTTATATAGCGCCAACAGTTTGCGCAGCACTTTACAATGTTAGGGCAGACAGTACAATTACAATACAATTCAATACAGGAGGAATCAGAGGGCCCTGCTTGTTAGAGCTTACAATCTAGGAGGGAGGATCAAGTGATACAAAAGGGTAAGAAACTGTGGGGGATGATCTAATGAAGAAAATGAAAATACAGTTGTTACTTGGAGGCAGGATAGGCTTCTCTGAAGAGAAGTTTTCAGGGATCGCCTAAAAGTGGATAGATTTGGAGATAGTCTGACAGATTGGGGTATGGAATTACAGAGGATGGGCGAGGCTCGGGAGAAGTCCTGGAGGCGGATATGGGAGGAGGTGATGAGGGAGCTAGAGAGCAGGAGGTCTTGGGAGGAACGAAGAGGGTGATTAGGTTGGTGCTTTGAGACTAGACTAGTGATGTAGCCCGGGGACAGAGTTGTGGATGGCTTTGTAACTTATTGTTAGTATTTTGAATTGAATTCATTGGGTGAGTGGCAGCCAATGGAGGGATTGGCAGAGAGGGGTAACAGACACTGAGCAGTTTGTAAGGTGGATGAGTCTGGCAGTAGCATTCATGACCACACTAATGTATCTTGGTTTGCCAGATATTTTCTGCAAGGGCTCCCTGAGTCTTTAAATGTATTTCAAGTGTTCCTCCAGGGTAGAGGGGTAGAGAAAGACTAGTTTAAGTAAAATGCTGGGAAGTTCTAGTTTATAGTTTTCTACGATCTAATGATCTAAATGTCATTTTTACTTATTTCTGGCATCTTTGGCTACATATGTGTTTCACCCACCACCAAAAATGAAGGGCAGAATCTTCCACGGACATGCAGTTGTAGAAGTTTACTTTTACAGTGACCACCAGTACAAGAGGGCACTACACTGACCACCAATGTTAGGGGACATTTCTCTAATCTCTATTGTAAGGACAGTTTTCATTGCCTGTTTATTTATGTTCATTATTATTACAACCCTTAACTTACGAATATAAGTGGATTTCTTTGGGGGGGGTAGAAAGCCAGAGGGTTTTGATAAATGATGCAGTGTGGGAGTAAGATGCACCATGTTTGTTTCTATGTTTTCTTTCTCTGCAACTTACTAATCACATTAATGTACCATGGACAGTTTTTTGCAGTGGTTCCCTGAGTCCTAAAATTTTATTTCAAGTGTTCTTCCTGGGTAAAAAAGTTAAAGGAAGTTTTACATAAAAAAACAAAAAACAAAAAAAAAACACTGGGAAGTTATACTTTAGAGTTTCGTGGGATCTAACTGCAATTTATACTTATCTTTGGATGCAAATGCTGCTGTAAACATATTGTACCTACCACCAAAATAAACCACTTGACCTCTGGAAGATTTAACCCCCCCCCGACACGATACGGCACGGCATTACTTTAACTGACAATTGCGTGGTCATGCAACGCTGTACCCAAATAAAATTTGTAATTTTTTTCTCCACAAATAGAACTTTCTTTTGGTGGTTTTTGATCACCACTGCGTTTTTTTAAAATTTTTTTGCGTCTTAAACAAATAAAGACCAACAACTTTGAAAAAAAACAAAAACAACAATATTTTTTACTTTCTGATATAAAACATATCCAATAAAAAAAATTTTAAAATCTAATTTCTTCATAAATTTAGGCCAGTATGTATTCTGCTACATGTTTTTGGTAAATATAATCCCAATAAATGTATATTAATTGGTTTACGTGAACGTTCTAGCGTTTACAAACATGGTATATATTTATGGGATTTTTTTTTTATACTAGTAATGGTGGCGATCAGCGGCTTACTGTGGGACTGCAATATTCCGATGGACAATCAGACACTAACTGACACTTTTGACACTTTTATGGGAACCAGTGACACTAATACAGTGATCAATGCAAAAAATATGCACTGTCACTGTACAAATGACTAATGGCTGGGAAGGGGTTAAACATCTAGGGTAATCAAAGGGTTAAATGTGTGCCTAACCAGTGTTTTTGCGCACTGTGTGTGCTGCTTTTACTAAGGGAAGAGATGGATTTTATACCCTGCTTCACAGAGACACAAAATCCATCCCCCCCATGTCAGAATGGATATCTGCCTTGTTTATATAGTATATAGGCAGATTTCTGTTCTGCATGTTTCACCGGTGATCGGCGGGTGCTGGTTTACATCCAGTGCCCGGCACCCACAGATCAGCTTTTGCTCAGATTAATCACAGCAGTAGCGGACTGTCGGCGGCACACACGCACCCCCCTGTAGGTGGTATTGCAGAATCAGAATTATATATATATATATATATATATATATATATATATATATATATATATATATATATATATATATATATATAATGATCCTGCACAGGAGGGCCACCCTGTAGCAATGAGTCTGCTATAGGGCGGTCCAGAACTGGTTAAGAGTAAAATTTTTCAGTCATCCAGTTGTAGAGTTCATTTTTACAGTGACTACCAAAGCAAGAGGTCTCTACACTGACCACCAATGTAAGGGGCACTTTTCTTGCTGTTCCCACTCTGTGAATCCAAGTGGAATTTATACTTGCACATCTCTGGCATCCTTGACTATACAGACTGTGGTAAATGCTGGTGTTTCTGTGCTTTTTCCCATTTCCCTCTTATGTCCAATGCTTGATTCTGAATAAAGTTGCTGTCTATCTATCCTTTATGTGGCTGTATGCAGAGAGGGATGAATAGACTGGAGGCATGCAAGCAATGGGAGTGCAGAACCCCCAGTAGAATATCTACTGAAAGATGTTATGAAGGCAAGTGTAAATTACACGTTACATTACAAATAATAAAGCTTTAGGGCACTTTCTCACTGGGGCCGCGCCGTGTTAACAGTAAAGTAAAGTACCAAAGATGCTGCTTGCAGGACTTTTTGTAACGTCCCGCAAGCGCACCACCCCAGCGTGAAGGCACACTGGGAAGGTATGGGAGGCGGTTTTCAGGTGCTTTAAAGGCGCTATTTCTAACGCTAAAACGCCTGAAAACCGCCTTCAGTGTGGAGGGGGTCTAGAAATAAAATTTAGATTTTATCAATGGGTAAAAATATACAGAGCTTTGCTGCACAGGTTTTTAAAAAAAATGACATTGTAGGAAGGGAACCGCCATCAAATCGCACATTTCACTGCTCTCAATGACGATGGAAAGCCCCATTACACTGACACTTCCTATCATACTATACATCCGGAATGCCTGTCTGTAAATCAACACTCTCTCCTAGTTGGCCTATGGACACACTTATACATAGTAAAACAATGCCTTCATGTTCAGTCATCCCCACAAGACACAAGTGGAAGGATTGAAAGAACCCAAAGACACATAGATGTGGAAGAGGCAGAATAATGAAAGGTTTCCTCATTGACTCACATTTGCTTGTTATGCAAGTATGCTAGAAATAGTGTCGGGAAATAATTCTATGTCACATGTAGAATATAGTTACGTACAGCAGTCTGTATTGGGGGAGTCGGGAAAAGCTTGAGTCAGAATATTGTGTATCACTCGTGACTGTGAGTCCTGTTTGCAGACGTGTTTGTTTAGCAATTACTGACAGCTTAAAGCAAACCTTTCTCATTTCTGGTGAATTCAAACTAAGCATGTGATGAAAAATGCATAAGCTACACTATAGGCTCACTGATTAGTACTGTTAAGTCTTTAAGGTCCTTATGGAAACAAAATGTTACTCTTTATCTCCACAATTACAGGCAACCCAGTATCTCCTTCAAACTCACTATACTACATATAGAAAGTGAAGACTTCAATAAAATTGATAGATCCAATACTAATCATATCTTGCTGGTCACTAAAAACATTACTAGATGTTGGAAGTCCCCCACACCGCCCAGATTCACTTGGATCATAGGAGATCTCTAATGCAATGTTCCATGCAAAAAATTTAACGTATGACCGCTTCCAC